>NC_141907.1:64975000-65295357 GCF_057802395.1 Ceratotherium simum simum | reverse complement strand
GATGGAGAGGGAAAATACCAAATAAATATCTAAAACTTTCCTGAATTATTAGGATATTTAATTAGGTAATTAATATTTAATTAATTATATTAATATAAGAATATTAATGATCTATTTTAATAGATGGAGTCTATTGGAGGTCTGACTAAAGAGACAGCCAGTAATGCAGACATAATCACAGGGTCCATCGCCCCATATACTGAAAATGGAAAAGCTCATAGCTTTCAGCAAAGGAGTGATTGCAAATATTTTGTCAAATTTATTCAGAAATTTATTTCAAACTCATATATACAGTTTTAGTCTGTACTGTTAACTTTCTTAGTAAACCACAGCAAGGAAAGTTAAAAACACGCTTTTCTTTCTCATGTTTCCCTATGGAACTAGCTTTCTGTTAAAATCCCAGCATATAGTAATGTATGAAGAATGTCAATGCACTTTATCTCCTACCCGATACTCTTGTAAGAAAAATTACTAGTTAAAAGGGATGATACACTTCTCAACTCTGCATCAGGGAAAAGAGAAATTATTTGTTTGATCTCCTGAGTTTGGTATTGTGTTGTGATACCATCTAACATGAATGCAGTTTAAAATTCTATGTGAAGTCCCTCTGTTTTGACTGTCAGTTCAGGGTGGAAAACCATTTTGTTAGAAGTGTCAAGGATATGATGAACGGTGAAGACATCAACTTTGTAAGCTTATTTTTTTGACTGCCACATGATTCTTCTTGTACTATATCATGTATGAACAAAAAAGGCATTAATTCAAAGACTAGAAGTTCAATGACTTTTAAACTAATCACCTCAAGGTGCAATGAATTTATCTGCAATATCCTCTGCATATTGATGTTTGTGCCTATGCAGCTCCCTTGGTTTATATTCAATATTTGTGCCACAGAAGGGAAATCATTAATGAATGTCTTTAAAATGCAAATTTGTCAAGGTCAGAGTTTCAAAAACAGAAGCTTGTTGGTTGAACCATGCGCTGCATTTTATTTCTCTTTAATAGTTGGTTAGATTATCAATCAAAATGTTGACTCTAATTTTTTAAAAATTCATTTATAAAAGTCATTTTTCAGCCTTTTCTTTGTCTAATAGAGCTTCATGCGAGAGAAAAATCTTTTGGACAGAGAGGAAATGGGAATATGATCAGTATCAACAATACAGATATTGTACTCTATGGAACTGAAGTATCCCACAGAACTTGGCTGTAAGTAGAATTTTTTGTTAAGTGAATATTGCTCCCTCAATGACTCTCTTTATAAAACAGGGGCTACATTTCTTGTGGAGGACATCTTTTGAGGTATCTTTCTAGTATATCCTCTCTAGGTAATGTCTTTCTCCCCACCAGGGGTGGGGCCCTGTCTGCCATATTTTGGTCACATATTCGTGCCTCTGAACTTGGGCTGCAGTCAAAGGTGGACACTTGATCCAAACCAAATCAATAAAACAAAATCCTCTTTCCCAGGAATTTGAAATTAGAACCTGGACTTTTCAGGTCAGACTCTAGTCCCATCTGTAAGTGCCATCACAGCCCTCTCCTGAGTTTCCATGAGACACTCTATTAATAATGTTCCCTTTTGTCTTTACCTAGTTCATATTGGTATCTGTTACTATAACCAAGTTTACTTCTTCTGTGGGGTGAACCCTATGGATTGAATTGAAGTCTTTGGTTTAGAAATGGCAGGCTTGCTATCTGCTGTCAAGACCCTATTCCAACAATGAGATTTCCCATGTGCCGTTTCCTCTGAAACTTCCCTCCCACAGCCTCACGCACAGCTGCCGAGTCTCCAACCTTTTTCAGGCATAGCTTACCTCCTGATTCCATGTATTTCTCTGAGGCATAGAAATTTCCTTACCTTCCCACTCTTTGAAGTGTCATTCTTTTGATTTTACTGTTAAATTTACAGTTTTGAATCAATCTAGGCCTTAGCATTTCATTGAACACAAGATAAAAAGCAATAAAATAATACCAAATCTTACCTATTTGAAAATAGTTTAACGTGTTCTTAGCTCCTCGGTGTCTTTTCTCTCTAATTTGTCTTGCCACAGCAACCCAATTATCCTTCTAAAAGCATAGCTCTGTTTAAACCACTCTGATGTTTAAAATTTATTGTTATCTTCATGAAAATGTTCATACACTAAAAGGTTTTTATCTAAGGCCTAGGTTGGCAAACTTTTTCATTAAAGGCCAGATGTAAATATTTTAGGCTTGTAGGCCATATGGTTTCTGTCTCAACTATTCAGCTCTGCTGTGGTAGCACAAAAGTAGACCCAGACAACATGTAAGCAAATGGATATGGCTGTGTCCAATAAAACTTTATTTACAAAAACAGATGGTGGGCAGGATTAACCTAAAGCCTTCTACATATTTGACCTTACCCAGCTCTGTCAACTTTACTTTCTACTCTATCCCTTCATACACTCAGGGCTACACTGAAATTAAGTTTCTTCCTGTGCGCATTAGGTACTCTGTACATTCACTACTTTATGCTTCTGTTCTCTTGGATGGGGGCTGGGGTGGGGCACAGGGAGACTGTCGTTTTCCCAAGCACATTTTCCATAAGAGGTGCCTTTACATCAACTTTCAGGTAATATTTGTTATTTGTTAAGACTATGAGACTATATTCTGGAGAAAGCATAATAAAATACCAGGTTAAAACACAATGTTAATACTATGAGACAGGTAATACTACGAGACAGGTAAAGAAAGCAGTCAAAGAGTTGTGCCTTTTTAAAAAATATGCTAGCTCTTCTACCCATCTCAGTTAATGATGCCTTCCTTTCACAACCCCCACCCTCAAGTAGAAACTGGTTATTCCTTTTCTTTCTCCAAGGTTTTCTTCCCTTCATCTATGCTAATCTTAAAAGCACTACCCATTTCTCGAGATGCAGATTAAATGCTCTGTCCTTTATCAATTCTGATCTTTCCAGCTACGAGTAATTTCTCACTCTTTGGAATTCCTATTACACTCCATCACATCATTTTAATCTTGGTATTATGGTTATTTAAGTACCTTAGTTCAATAATTAGAATATCTAACTAGAGTATCTCTCTTAATAGACTCTTTCAAAGAGCACAGAGAGTAGGCGTTAAATAGTTATTTGATTAATAAATTTTTAAAATCCATAAAAATGGATTTCTTCAAATTGAAGCTCCCTTTATTTGATGAAGAAGTGTTAACTCTGTGTAAAGATCTGGGTCAAAAGCAAACCTCTGGTTTACTAATCTTTAAAAAATATCCTCAGGTACTTGTGGTCCAGTGTTGTTGAACTTAAGTTGGTATTTTCGCTAGCCAAATTTGCTACATATGAAACCCATTGGCCATTTGGGGATTGACAACTTTCCTACTGCTCCTTTCAAAGAACTTCCCAAGAAAACTGGGATAGATAATCTATGTGCCATATGTGCTGTTAAAATAAAGTTGGATATGCACTAATCAAGCGGTTTCCATGAGAAACGCAAAGACTTCAAAATATGAAAAGTCTTTTTAATTGTAGTACTTATGGTAGGCACTCCAAATAGCAAAATTACATTTCAAACTTTCTTATCTAAAAAAAATAGTTTATACCAAAGCTTAAATATCTTGGAGCAGAAACACTGTGGCTGTTTAAAATGTTATATAAACAAGTTTGAAACAAGCAAAAAAAAAGTTTTCTCTTTCATGTTGCCTACAAAGTCTTTAAATTACTGCTTAGCTTAAAGGGAGAGGTCTTTTTGCTGTTTGAAAACGATGGAGACATAGGTACAGGGTGCCCCTCTCCCATGGCGGATTGCAAGCAGGAGAAGAAGGATAGCCAAACTTGAATTCCCTCAGCTGAATGGATTGGCTAAGAACATCCTCATTTAGGCATCATCCCTAGGAAAATCCAGTATTTTTTATCTGTTTGTTTCTTTTGCAGAAGATGATAGATAAAGAGGAATTAAGATTGAATACTGTTAATTTTTAATGCACCCAGCATCAAAACCCAGCTCGTTGAAAACTGGAGATGTTTATCAAAAAGACAATGTAGACAGAAGTACCTTCAAACTACAAATTGTTATCCAAATTTATTTCTATTATTATTTTCCAAGTTTTATATTATTATCACACCATATAATAAAATAAGTATTAAAATGATATTTTAATTCTTTTAAGTTATTCTGTATAACATCTTGGAAGTAGGTATGAACATGGAATTTTCATGTTTAAGGTAATCTGGGAGTAGTAGATTGAAAGATTACTTATGTCCTGTGCCCTTTTAATCATTCTTAGCTGTGACTTGTTTCCTCTGCCTTCTGAGTTGTCTGTTTCTATCTACAGTCATTCACATTCTTTGAATTTTGTTATCTAAAATTGTGACTTCTGTGTCCATAGGTAGCTGAAAAGATTTGTACTTGTCTTGCAATATCTCAAAGAAGTAGATTGGACCTCATCCTTGTTCTCCTTCTCCTTCTCTTTCCCCCTCTCCCTCTCCCTCCTCCTCCCCCTCCCCATTCCCTTCCTTCTTTTTAATTTGTAATTTCTCTTTTTCTTCCTGGGTATCTGAGTTTACCAAGAAGAGGAATGACACCAAATGAGTGCAATGGATAATTTAAAAATTCACAATTTCTTATCTTTTCTCTTCCATTTATATACCCTTTATCATAATTATAAATTCCGACAAAATGGCTAATTTAAGGTTCATAGAGATTATAGAATGTTAGGACTTGTCAGGACCTTTGAAAACAGAATCTGTTCTAGCTACCTTAGATGAAAGGGATTTATTAAGGAGGATAAAGGGCTCACAGAGTCATTTGGATTGCTGAAGGAGAGTGAAGGCTGAGTGTTCAGGAACAACTTCCCAAGTAGACTCCAGCACTGGGCTGCAAGGGAGCTGCCTGCCCTGCTGAGATCAGAGAGGAGGTGAACCATGAGGCCACCCAATGAGCCCCAGATGCTTCCTTCCCCACACAGCCTCTGTGATGACCTGCACCGGCAAAAGGACTCTCCACGCCCTGCCTCTCTCCTCGTGTAACTCGGTTCTGATTCAAGTCTGGCATGAGCATATATGGGTGGATTCTAAACCATGAGGAAACCTACCTGTAGGGGAGTTTAGGAAATGCCCATTTTAAGCTTTTTCTAGCAGGCAGAAAGACATGGTAAAGGGGAGCTGGATTAGTGTTGGGTGAGTTTATTCATGGTGTCCACCATTTCAGGCAACTTTTATTTTCCATTTTCCTTGATTCCCATCTCTCCTCCAGCTGGGTTGCCGATAAACAGCAAAATGACTAGAATTTGAAAAACGGCTTATGAATCAAGTTGTGTTAAGATGCATCAAGGATCTATGAGAAGAATAGCTATTTACCCATTTTCTTACTTGTAATTTTCTCCTCTGATGGTGAAAAACGTGGCTCCCATTATCTATATTTACTTAATTTATCTATCCCTCTGTATGTAACCACTTTCTCATCACACTGTCACCTCTCCCCAACACTGATTCCCTCATCCTGCAGGAGGTCTGACACTATCACCACCCTGCACCCCTACTCAGGCTCTGACGCTCCATACTTGACTGCCAGCCTGTTCCGGCACTTTCTATAACCCATCTGGGCTCTGATGCCCTGTGGGGGGTGACCCCTGAAAGAAAGCCCTCCATACGTTACTTGGGTTTCAATATCCCATGCCAGACTGCTCGCTGTTCTGAAGCTTTCCTTACCCTGCTTGGGTTCAGCCGCACACCAGGCTGGCTACCTCGTGCAGAATTCCTCTTCACGCTGCTTGGAATCTTATATCCTGCACGGTGCTGCCCCACCCCCTACTCACCCCACTCACCCTCCAACATTCCGGACAGCTTTCTTCCACTGTAGACTTTTTCCTCTACCTGTTTATATTCTGACGCCCTGTGCTCGGGTGACACCCCCCGCCCCTCCCCCACCGCATGGAAGTCTGTGCTTGGGCTCCAACTACTCCACAATGAGCTTGCCTCTGTAAAGAAGGCCTCCTCCCCTCACTTAGCCTGAGAAACCTCACATTGGGCGGTGCTCCCTCTACACACATACACACACACACACGCACGTAACCTCCTCACCTGCCTCGTTCTTTGACTTCTCATGCTGCCCTCCGGTGTGGATATCTCCCGCCCCCTTCTTGGGCTCCAATACCCCATGCCAGGCTGCCCTTCCCTGCACCAGGGGGATGCTGTCTTCACTCTGCTTGGCCTCTGACACTCTGCTCTGAACTACTATAGCTCTTCTCCACCATGACATTTGTTTGGCCCCACCTAATGGCTTTTGACCTGAACTGTTCAGTAACAGAAAGGAAGGGAAAGGGAGATAGATGGTGTCAGGGAAATGGTGGTATAAAATTAGATAAGACCCAAAGGTATAATTGTGTTTATGAGGGACACAGTGACTATCATGGTTTTTCTGGAGCATTGAGTACATGAAGGGACTTAACTTGTTAGAGGTGAGGATACAGAGCTAATTTGTGATGCTGTTGTGGAGGGCCTTAAGTTGTTAGGAAATGATACCTCAGCGGCAGTCATTAGGTAGGTGATTAATGTGACTAGCTTTACACTTCAGAAAAATAAATCACATTGAAGTATGTAGGAGGTGTGGGAAGATAGAATACTATTAGCATAATTCCACTGAGAATTGAGAAACTGCGCTGGACCAGGTCTACAATAGAGGGATGAGCAGAGGGGATGCAGTTATATGACTTTATCAAGTAAACTGTAAACACTGCAGGATTCCGATCTGAACCTGAGTTGGTTTGTGAAGGTCTGATATTGCACGTGACAAGGCTTTCATCAAACAAGCTGCCAGGCTTTTTGTGAATGTTCTGGGTGCTGTGGTTGCATCACGTAGATTCCTCCTTCAGGACTGAGGCACTGGTTCCCCACAGCCAGGACTTTGGCTGCTGACAGCTCACAGCTGAGTTCCTGCCTATAATTGCCCTAAACCAAAGGAAGCTGCCTTGCCTAAGGTTAGGCTCCTTCTAAAGGGGCAGCCCACATTTAATGACTAGTCCATGAGGGGACACAAAACCCTGGTTCTGCCTCACTTAGTTCAGGACAACTGTGAAAGACCATTCCCGATCCAGCACTACCACTGGGGTCTGCCAAGGCCTCCTTTGCAATTGCATCCTGGTTCAACTTTCCCTCTGACCATTCCTGCTTCCCTCGCCCCTCATAGGCTCTGCTCCTGAGAGCGTGTTCCAGTATACCTCCTACATGCAAATCGCAGAGTCTCACGTCTGTTTCTGGGAAACTGGATTTAAAACGTTCAGTCCCAAATGCAGAAGCTGGTAATCATTCTCTGTCATTGGTTGACATCCCCTGTTGTCATACGTAAAGATGTTAACTTAGAAGTAATTGCACCTTCCAAAAGCATTTCGTTCACTCCCAGGAACTAGTTCAGACATTGGGGAAATCTAGTTCCTTAATGACTATACCTGGTAAAAGTTTAAATAAGCTTTGTCACCTATAGGTACTGAAGATTTATTCTCTTCCTCTGAATCACTGTAGATATCATAGAATGAATCACTCCATGTGTAATGTGAATATGAATCACTTCCAGTGTGGTACTTAACTTCCAGGAGAGTCATGTTTGTCATTGTAGATGTCATACAAAGATATCTACTTGTAAATAATACAGATTATATAATTTTTTACACATAAAGGATACATTTATTTTGTTTTCCTATGTTTATTATTGTTGCTTATTTGCCCCTTCTGTTTGTTATTTGTTGGGGTGGAGGGAGATAGAAGAAAATTAGTGATAGGGTATTGGAAAGCTACCCCTTCTGAGAGGAAGGGGTATAAGATTTGTGCTTAGAACGTTACCAGATAACTAGTAGGTATCAACAAGTATTTGTTAAATAAAAATCAGTAAATAAATAATGAAATTAACAAGAAGTCCCTGGGAGCTCTGCAAGTAGAAGAGATAGACAGTGATCGAGGGCCTGGTGAAACACTTTTAATCATCTGGTGTCAATCACAAACTATTCTAACTGTGTTAAACTGAGTTTAAAATGGTTTTGGATTTATTAGCAAATTTTATGTCATGAGGTGGTTACCTCTAATACTGAACTAGAAGTTTGGTTTGATACCAAGAATAATTTTCAAAGAGTAGAGACTTGCATGGATTGTGAAGCAAAGTACTTCAGCAGAAATCCAGATAATTTGATCAAAGAGCAATATTTTAGATTTATTTATTTAAATAATTCTGTCTAATCCTTTTCTCTCTGCTTAAAAATCTGCATTCCCTGTCACCTTCTTGATTTAAAATTGGAAATTAGACAGAGTCCCAGCACGTCTGTCATGGTACAAAAGTCAGTTGGAACCTTACGTGGCTAGAGTCCAGCTGACACAATGCCCAAGTGCCGCCACCTGATAAAGGGGAAGAGAAAGTGTTGCTGTTGTTACTGTTCCTTCTTCAAGGCTTAGTGAGATTCCCAAGTCTGCCCCTGCTTTCAACTTCCCTTATTACTCCTTGGGAATAGGGTGACCAACTGCCTTTTTTGCCAGGCACTATCCAGAGACCGCCCCAGTTTTAGCACTGAAAGTCCTGTGTCCCTGGACACCCCTTGGTCTGGGGCAAATCAGGATAGTCAGTTGCCCCAGTAATTAATGACCTTCCCACTAATTTTTATTAGATAAAGTGAGTTGATTAATTATTGGTCTGTGCTATGTGAGGCCACTTCCCTGCTTTGTTGTACATCTTATGTGAGTAAGTGAGAGAAATGAGAAAAGTTCCAGAACTGGGCTGAATTAATTACCCAAACAAACAAATAAACAAAAGAATGGTAATATGCTTTAGTATGTCAGTCACCTCTGCTGGCCTTGTAGTCAGGAAAGAACTGAGTGGGAGCACTCGAGGAGGGTCTGGGAATTTTAAGGAAGAACAAGATTTAAGTTCAAGATATTTTGCTTTAGTTCGGGCCTAGGACAAGATGGATTCTTAGATCAGTTTGTGGGGTTGCAGAAGATGAGCAGGCCATGAGTCAAGAAGCTAGGGGAAAAGGAAGCCAATAAATGTGAGTTTAAAATACTTCATCGTGAGGATAAAGTACCTGGTTAGCATCATGTCTCATATTTCTTCACCTTCTGTCCCCTTCTCATTTTAAACCAGTTGTCATTACTTTTTGGCAGATTTTTTTCCCAGATTTATTCAGTCATACACTGATATGGTATTAATTGCTGAAGATATATGATATCTTCAATTTTGTCTTGATTAAAACTATAGTTGAAAATGGAGACCAGTTTTAAACAATAGTAAATGATAAAAACCTTGAAAAGAGAGTTTAACAAGTTTCCTGAAAATGTCAGCCTGTTTCAGCTTTGTTATGGGACGTCAGAGAGATTAATGTGTCCACCGTTGGGCCCAAATGTGAAATGAGAAGTGGCAGCACATCTTGGAGGCCTGATGGCTGCAGAGGAATCAGCATTTCAGAACCTCAAGAAAAGATGAAGACAAGGGGGAGAAATTAGGATGCTTTTAATATAGGCATCCCTCTCCTTGGACTTGTTTCTAGAGCTCAATTACCTGAAAACAATGGAGGGTTTGTTTTTCTTTTTAAGATAAGTGTAAGTTATCTTCCATTCAGTTGGCCACATGCCGCCTCAGTACCCTCCCCACCCCCTCAGATAAGAAGTGGTGGATCCAGTGGATGGTAGTGGAATTTCCATCTCTAAGGGGCAGATATTTCCAAACTGGGGGTCCGTCCGCATTTATTGAAGCTCTCATGCCTTTATATCTCTCAGTTTAGCTGCTATAGGGATGATGGCCCAAGGTACCATTTTATTGTGCCCTGATACTGCAATAGTCACCTAACTGCTCCCTGTGCTTTCATTCTTGCTGCCTCCAAAGCCATTGTATCATATCAGCCAGGATGATCTTTGAAAAACTTAGATCATATCACTTTATCCCATCCCCCACCCCAGGGGTTAAACTTCTCTAATGGGCTCCTATCACACTTACTATAAAATATCTGAATTCCTTATGAGAGTTTACACAACATCACATAATCTGGCCCCTGCCTACATCTCTTACTTCATTGTACCCTCAGAGCTCCAGCCATACTATTTTTCTTTCTGGTTCTTGAATGTGCTAAGCTAATGCCTATGGAGAGGTGCAGTAGCTGGGAATGGTTCCTCTTTTAGCTGATCCTTTTTGTTAGTCATCTAGTCAGTCATTTTCTATCATACCACCATATTTTAAATCTCTGAAAACTACCTTCTAATATGGGCATTTACTTATTTACTTTTGTCTGTTTTTCCTCTTCAAGCAGACTGCAAGCTTCATAAAAGCAGGGGCTTGTCATCTTTTCCTGTGCTTTAACTGTAAGTCCTAGAACAGTTCCTAATAGATGGTTGGTACTCAGTAAATCTTGGTCGAAATGAGTGGTTTCTATCCTCAAAGAGCTTACAATTCTGGTTGTATATCAAAGATAGTGTAAATGAAAAATTAAATACAGAAGACAACAAACAGAAGAGATGCTAAAAAGCAATATGTGATTAAGTACTATATGAACTTTTTATCATCAAGTATTGATTTATTTAAAATATAAGGTGGAGGTGACACCTCATATTACCATCGATCATTATGTATACCAGTGAGATTGTAAGTTCTAAAAGCCAGTTTGGGCAAGGGGAAGGCAGAAGTCAGAGGTGGAGGTAGTGGGGAGGGGAGAGGTGCAGAATCAGTAAGCAGAGAATCTGAATGCATGCAAACTTCAGCCCCTGCACAAGTTTCACAAGGGTGACCTAGCTTGCCCCAAGATGAAATTCTTAATATCTGGAGTTTGGGTTGAATGACAGTGGGATGAAATATTTTGAAGTACAACTTTCCACTCCTAAAGCGTTTGCCCTTTCTTGGCTTGGTGAAATGAAACTACAAAGTAGGTTTTTAAAAAAAGAGGAAGTTGCCTTTCTTAGGCAGGGGTGTGGCAAGTAAAAAGCATGTACTTGTGGTGGTGGGGGTGGGGCAGAGAGAGGAGGCTGTCACCTCTCTTGGAATTGCTGGACTTTCGTCTCCCAGTCACACAGAGGGCTGTTCTGCACAGCTGCTGAAATAGGCCAGGCCTGCAGTATATATGGGCATGTTTAATTTCTAGAGGACGTTTGTTTTTCTAAACTCCTTTTCCCCTTTCCAAAATCTGGCAAGCGTTAGTCATCTTCAACTCGGCACGAACCCACAAGTGTGCGTGTGTGGCTCGGCGAGCTTCAGATCAGGCCCCGCCCTCGCCCTCAGGGGCACACTGACACTTATACGCAAGACTTGGCCAGATCGCGCTCTTGGCCTTGGTTGGAGTGGCTTCTCTAGAGCCACTAGTCCCAGGACCGGCTCAGCCTCCTCTCCTGAAGGGGACCGCCCGGCTGCGCTGTGCCAGAGCGGAGCACTAGGAAGAAAGTTTGGAGTGCCGGGCGGAGTTGGGCCGCCGGAGGAAGGGAACCAGAAGAGAGGGATCTCCACTCCAAGTTTGTGCGGCCATCGCCGCGTCCCGGCGCCCCTGCCCCGCAGCGCACCGCAGCAGCCGGACTTCAGTCCTCCCGGCGGAATGGGACTCTCGGTCCGGGTCCGAGGCAGGCGCTAGAGGCTCGGCCAGAGGCCGGGGGGAACTTCTCTTTCGAACTGTCGCCGTGGGCCCTCATTGTCTGCAGGAACTCTCAGGAATCCGGAGGGGGAGGACTGGATCGCGCTTCCACTGGGATTCGTCAAGAGTTCCGGCGGCAGCTGCGACGGTTGCAGAGTCTCCCTTTGTCCTTCTAGGACCTCCCTCCCTCCCTGTCTCCCTCCCTCCCTTTCTTTCTCCCTCTGTCAGTTAGTGGTCCCGCTGCCCCAGGCGCCAGCGCCCTAGCTGCTCGCTGTCCCTCACCCCACGGTGTGTCCGTGGTGGCTCCTGCCACCTTAGCGTCCCCACCGAGTCGAGCTGAGGGGGCTGCGAGCAGGAGGGAGTCGCAGGCCCCTGGCAGCAGGATGGTGGCGAGGCTGTCCCCGGCCCGCAGTCCCGGGAGCTGGCTGGTCCCCGGGCTGTGGCTGCTGGCGCTCAGTGGTCCTGGGGGGCTGGTGAGCGCCCAGGAGCAGCCCTCCTGCACAGGAGCCTTTGATCTCTACTTCGTCCTGGACAAGTGAGTGCCGGAGGGAGGTCCAGGGTCTTCAAGTGAGGGGGGCGCTGGATGAGCTGTGGCTGAGGAGGCTGAGAAGTGTGTGCGCCCTGGGGAGGGGTGTTAGAAACCGGATGATGGGTGCCCTGTTGCTATCTGTCCGAAGGGCAAGCGCTGTAGGATCTGTGCGGGCTGGGGGGTGATGGGAGGAGCCCGGAGCAGCTTGGCTCTCTGGGGAGGTGGGGTAGTCACTGCTTGCCAGTCATGGGGGCGTCTTGGGAACTGGGAGTGCGGCCGCTTGGGTGTAGCCTTCTGCATCCCTGGAACCCAGACAGGACTCGTTCTCGGCCCCTGTGTCCTCATCTCACGCTGGCTAAAGTTTGCCTGATTTTATCCTGATCACAGCGCTTTCATTGCAGCCAGGAAAAGCCTAGGGTTAACAAACCCAGTGTGGTTTGCATTTCCGGCGAAAGAAGGCTGTGTTTACTTTGAAGAGCCAGGATCCTACTTCAAACAATTAGCGGGCAGGTGGTCCCCAAAGATGGGTTGACTTCCTTGATTCTTGTAGCACCGAAGTTTCAGCTACCGATACTGTTCCTTTGCTTGAAGAAGAGGCTAGGTAACCCGCATGTAAATGTTTTGTTTCTCTGATCAGTTCAATTTCATTTTTCAGGTCTGGGAGTGTGGCACATAACTGGATTGAAATTTACAATTTTGTCCAGCAACTTACTGAGAGATTTGTGAGGTATTTCTCCCACCTTACTTTTCTAGGCAGGGAAGTTTGAGGTGGAGGGAAGTAGAACAAAGTGTAGGGTCTCTATCTCTCTTTTTTTTTCCCCAACGTTTTGCAAGGAAAGCCTTTCCTGAAATGTTGATTTTTAAGTGCCTCAAGGTCATTATGACACACAAGCGGTTATTAGGACAGCCCCTCAGTTGTTGAGGGCTTATTTCATTTGGATCCCAGACACTTGGCTCAGGCTCTGGGGAAGCATCTTCAAATACTATTCCAAACGTCTTTTCCTTTCTGAATTTTCATCTGTTTTGAATTTCAGTTATGCTTTCTCATAATTTATCACATTAAAAAATTTTATGCTAATAGTATCCATAATATATTTTCCTTTCCACACGACGCTTAGCATTGTAGAGGTCCTCATTAAAAAAAAAAGTGTTGGTAAACTTCAAATGAACATGTGTTAATAACCCACTACCAGAAAAGGCACTTGTGTGTGTGTTTAAAGAAACGACTTGTGTTTACACAATGTGTGGGTGTGTGGCTGGTTTAAAATTTAACTGTTCTATATATGCAATGAGTCTTACTAGGAAAGACTGATTTCCTCTCCTATAAAAAGCATAACTGCTATGAAATCCAGCTTACTCTCTTATTTAGAGGTAACTAGGAATTAGTGGCATTCCCGTTTAAAAATAACCCCAGGACACCAGGCTTTAGAGGGCTTTTTTTCTCTCCTCTTTTGTAAAAAGAAAAAAAAAAAAAATGCAATGAGCAAATGCAAGTTTATCAAGATAATGGAAAGGACACAAAAAAGGAGCTGTATCATTAAATATTGCTTCTTTCAGTCTTGTTAGCCCAAATGTTTTCTGTAAAACAGGCTTGGATGATCAAAACATTTTGAAAGTCATGTTGCAAGTAACTTCAAACAATCTGTAGAGGCCTAGGCAATCCTTGCTTTCAGTTATTGGCAGCAGTAAACTTATCCCTATAAAAATGTATGCTTGTCCGTGTTCAATCATCAGTCGCCTGCTTAAGAAGCCAAGTGTAACACTCTCATTTCTGAAGAGGGTCTGAGGTAAAACTGTCTAGGAAAGAAAAATAAACAAGGCCTTATATCTTTAAATGTCAAAGGCAGAAGAGACAGTTGTTTGTAAATTTTCTGATTTAATCCAAGAGTGTGCAGAGAGTTAACACATAAATTTTGATCAAAAGCAATGGATTATTTCAATACAACACTTTTAGGAAGTGGTGCCCTTATTTATGTGGTCTAGTTTGCAAGTTAGAATTCTATACTACACAGTCTCTGGCTCAAGTTTAGTTGCTCAGTTACTAACTAACAATATGTCATAGGAAGTGAATAAAAGGTGATTACTGAAGAGAATGACTTTTAAAATATGTATAAACATTTGAGATCACTCTGCCCTTCAGTTTATAGATCTTAGTTTTATATTTTCAGTTTGAGTTCTTAGTAATAGTTGCGTAGAGTGTCTTAGAAATAAGAACCATTCTATGAGATAAATGCTTAGAGCTTAAAAGATGTAGCTAACTGGGGCAATTGTTGCCGATTTTAAGTATGATGTTTGAAACTTGGAAAACTGAAAATGCCTAATCAAATATGGTTTGTTAGTCTCTTTCACATTGTGCATGACACTCTTTAAGTATTCTTACTTCAGGATAACATTTGTATGAACTCACATCGTAGTTGTCATTAAATCAAACAGACTGCTCTCCAGCCCTAAATATTGCTGGGGATAATCACTCTGAAGGGTTTGGCCTTCTTTAAGGAGATGAGGTGGAACACCAAGGGAAGAGGCATTCTCTATAAAAGAATTTTACGTTGGCCTAGAATTTATCTTTCTGGTTAGTCTCTTCCTGAATGGCCCTGTGGTTCATGGAGGAGTGTGTGAGTGCTGAGAAACACTGACTACATCCAAAATGATATATGCAGTAATGCTGAGCAGAGTTAGTGTCTCTACTAAGGGAGTTCCATTTAAAACTGCCTGGACCATTTAGATGAGACTTTCTAGCTATACATCTGTATTTTATCAATATTTCTTTTAAAAATGTTTTAACTGCCTCTTTTCTTGTTTTGCAGCCCTCAAATGAGATTATCTTTCATTGTGTTTTCTTCTCAAGCAACCATTATTTTGCCATTAACTGGAGACAGGTTAGTGCATTATCATTTCACTGCAGGCTTTTAGTAGAAACTAATCTTAAAGGAGTGATTGATATTTCCAAGTGATGATTCAAGTCTCTCAGTGGAATCAAGCAAATGCACAGACAATTCACTTTTCTTTACTAATAGAGGGGAAAGGAGGTATGAGTACTATAAAAGAGCAGATCATCTGAAGATCAATATCGTTCATATTGGCTGTGGAATGTACAGTGAAACTCAGATCTCTGCCTTAGTTGTATATTTACTGCTTCCCACCTTTCCCCCTCTCTGTTACTGTAAGTAGTTCTACATCTTTCTAGTGTAGATGTAATAGATTAATCAACTAGGAATTTGAAGAACATTAGGGAGGAGAAAGCTATGGATGTATTTGGACGATTTACTAGATTCAGCAGACATCCTGGATCTCCAGTCTTACTCTGAGGTCCATTGATGCTGAATATTTTTACCTTTATAAAGGAACTTGCTTCCTATTTTATTTATATATCATAAAAGATGTGGCTTTTTCCAAGCCAATGTCACAATATTTCATATGACCATTTCTCTGTGGGTTTGAACCCATTGTGGCAAGTTAGAAGTCGTCATTGACATACTTTAAAGAATGGCTGCTTTCCATGGGATCCATTTTGCTTACTATACTTGAGTTCCATAGTGGGAAGGGAGATTTCCTTCATTTTTGTAACTGCTTCATTTAACACAAGTATGCAAGATATTGCTCACTTGGTTCTTATTGAATAAATGAATGGGTTAGCATTATTTTGAAATCAGATTTCTCCAAACTGTAGTTTTAACAGGGGAGGCTGGTATACTTTGTTTTGCATAATATGTGGATTTCTGAAAAGTTATGTGTGAATATAGTTGTTTTTATAAGTTAATTTTTTCTTTAAAAATGTCAAGCATAATATTTAAAGGGACTCAGGGAGGCAAGTTATTTATAATTCACAGAATTGATTTGGAAAATTATATGTATATAAACTTTTAATTTATTTGTGCTTTAAGTTTTACTTTTCCTGGAGAGGAAGTCTCTCTGTAGGTGAGGAGTCCAGCTTGTGACCTCAGTATTCTCACTGATACTGCCCTTCTGGACTTTCCTGTGTGCATCTGGGTTTCATCAAGGACCAGAGCAATAGTAGTCCCTTACTATCCATATACAACAAGCATGTATACCCAGTGATAGAACAGGCCTTGCCTTCGTGAAAAGAAATTTTCTCCATTGCCCAGTTTAATTTCTGAAGAAAGAGCTTTGGATCCAGCCTATCCTTTAGGAGAGAAAAGGAATAATGTTAACATTTATGGAGTGCATATATAGAGAAAAGCACTTAGCATGATGCCAGACATATAGTAGACTCAGTAATTGTCACCTGCATATGTTGTGCCAGGTTCTCTGTTAGGCACTTTCCATATGAGTCCTCCAGCGCTGTGAAGATGAAGTGTAGTCCCTGGTTGACAAGACTGGTACTGCTTAGACATGCACAGAATGGGTTTAAATTGTTAAACTAAATTAGAGATTCTTCCCTCTGCATTGGTTGAGTCTAATAGGGGAGAGGTTGGAATGGGCTAAAAAGGTTTCTATTTCAAGAGGCAGCATAATGTTGCAGTTAAGAGTCACTGAAACGATTTACTAGCCAAGTGGTCATGGACAAGTTACTTAACCTTTTAATGCCTCAGTTTTTTCCATCTGTATAATGATGACGATAACAATACCTACCTCATAAGATTGTTGTAAGGATTGAAGTCAATGAATGTGGAGAATGTAGGATAGAGTCTGGCACATATGTCTTCAAGAGCTGAAAGCTCTGTTGTTATTATTACTATCTGGAGCTGGGGAATATGTGGTATTTTAATGATCAGAGAGGAATTATACTTACATAAAGAGATTACTGTCCTGCTTGAGAGGATTTATAATATTCCAGGAGGATTTTTAATAATGTTACTTGCAACATATTTTATATATAGTTGGTTCCTCTGTCTCTTTTTAAATAGAAACACATTCAGTTTTAACGAATTGCACTTTTTGTGGCATGTTGAGTTGGTTCGGGGTGGCAGAAAGCACACTAAGAAGGCCTGGGTTAGACCTCCAGTTTTGCCACTTACTGATTTAGAGACTTGGAGAAAATCATCTACTCAGTGTGTCACTTTTTATGTCTATAAACTGCAGCCGTAATCTGCTATGTTTTCTTAAGAGAGTTGTTGTGAAGATCAAAATAGACAATGCATAGAAAAGAACAATCTCCATTAAAGGATATTATTTTCTGTTCTGAGTTATTTTTTTACTACTTTTATTTAATTACATCAGTAACTTCTCAAATTTCTATGGTCCTCGTATTTGGATATGAGGTCACTTTTCATCCATTACACACTTTCAAGTATGTGGAAACAATTCACATATTTAGACACAAGATCACTGAACAAATGTTTCTACAACCATTGTGGATCTTTGTTTCAAAGCCGAGAAATTGGAATTCTGCATATAAACTTTCTTGATGTCATAAATCATGCTGACAAATACATCTGAGTGCATGAGAAATGCAAAGGTTAAAGTACAACAGGTTTCACAATTTTGGTTCTATTACTCATAATTCTTCAATACCTTGGTAAATATGAGAAGTACCTCTTTCGTGTTTCTCAGAGTGTTGCTAAATGTTTTCAGTAGAGATGAAGCAAGATTAGAAGGCAGTTAAGTCCTCATGGCAGGGCCATGTCTTCTGTTAGGGTTTCAGTATGGTGTCTGGTTCTATGTAAATGCATGAGTAGAATAATAAACATGGCAAGAAATGATCAGTTATACATTTTTATGTACTCATCATTTAAAAACTTTATTCTTTTAAATATTTCAATTTGAAATACTCTCTTCTTTTCTCTTGGCCCCGTGATTTTTATCTTCCATATACCTATCAGTCCTTTCATCCACCACCTACCTACCTGCTTGCCTACCTCATATACAATGTATTGAGCATTGTGGGCTCTGGGAGTAACACAAAGATGAATAATCTAGTGTGTTTGAGAGTAGGGGGTGTACACATATGCATAAATATCTCCGGGCTATATTATAGGATCAGGTAAGAGGAAAGTGATGAGTGTTGTTTCAATATGGAAATATCTAGCCTCTCAGTATTAGAGAATTTGAATCAAGAATAATTTTGAAGGATATGTTTAGTTATTATGTTGCATAATTGGGGATAGTGAATTATGCCCTGTTCTGTTCAATATAATCTTAATGATGTAAAAGTGATGTACTTGAAAACATTTAATGAATAATTATTATGTGCTAGGCAGTGTGCAAAATGCTTTCCATTCATTACCTCATTTAATCCTCATATCAACTCCATGTAATACATACTATTATTATCTCAACTTTACAAATGAGGAAACTGAAGCTAGGGAAGGTAATGTAACTTGTCCAAGGACACACAATTAATAAGTGGTGAGCAATATATTAGCAAGAACAGTCAAAGTATAAAGTAGATCATGCCACTCTCACGCTTAATCTAATGGCTTAGAACAGAACGCACATGTCTCCCAATTGCCTAAAAGCCCTACCTGATTGCCTCACTCAGTCCTCTCCTGCAACATCATGTGCCACAGTCTAACCCACTGGCCTTCTTTCCATTCCCTGAATAGGCCAAGCTTGTTTCCACATTAGGAACTTTGCTCTTATTCTGCCCCAGGTCTTCCCCTAGCTAGCTCATTCTTGTCATTTAGGCCTCATCCCACACATCACCTCCTCTGAGAGGCCTTACCTGGTCATCAAGTCTAAAGGAAACATTGCCTGCTGCTCCTCCCCAGTAATCTCTCACAATACTCTATTTGGTTATCACGTTTTGAAATTGTTCTGTTAATTAATCAATTTATTTTTATCTCCATGACCCTAATGTAAACTGCATAAGAGCGGAGGGGTCTCCTTTGTCTTGTTCACCCCTATATCCAACACCCAGAACAGAGCCTGGCACACAGTAGATGCTCCATAAATATTTGTTGAGTGAATGATTGAGTTGATCTGACTCTATTAACTGCTATCAGATATTTTCTCTCTTTGAGAAATGATAAATTATGACATATTTGCAATTTTCTGATTCCTACTTTTATAGATTGGTTATAAACATTTCCACCTCTCTTGTCAATATATTTGTCCCCAAATTGGAAAAAATCATATAATTGTTTGACCTGAGCACAGTAATCAATTACCTAGGAAAAAATATTCCTTAGGCAAACTTGTAAGAAATTAAAGAGAAATCATTTGATTAAGTTTAGATAATATATGCATTTCTATTATTTGAAAGGATTTGTTCTAATTCCTTAAAATCTGAATTAAAAATTTACTTGTGATAAAATAGTCCTTTGTAAGAGTTGGTAACTTATAAATTGGTTCAGTCAGGGGCCGGCCCAGTGATTAAGGTCAAGTTCTCTCCTTCTGTGGCCCGGGGTTCACAGTTTTGGATACCGGGTGCAGACCCATGCACCGCTCATTAAGCCGTGCTGTGGTGGCATCCCACATACAAAATAGAGGAAGATTGGCACAGATATTAGCTCAGGGACAATCTTGCTCAAGCAAAAAGAGGAAGATTGGCAATAGATGTTAGCTCAGGGCCAATCCTCCTCACCAAAAAAAAAAAAAAAATTGGTTCATTCATTTTGCAGAGAAATTTGTCAGTATCTGTAAAAATGTAGAAGGTTTCTATCAGCAATTCTACTTTCAGGACTATGTCCTACTGAAATACTAGCACCAGTGTACAAAGATAGGTGCATGCAAAATTAGACACTATACCCTTGTTCATAATAGTGAAAATTGTATTCAATCTAAATGCTCAACAATTGATGATAGTATAATTAAATTAGAATATATACATAGAATGGGATACTATACAATCATTAAAAGAATTATAAAATCCATATATATTGACATGAAAATATATCTAAGATATATTAATTGAGAAAAACAAGTTGCAGAACTCTCTGTTAAGTATGATTTTATTTTTGTAAAATAAAGACAAAAAAATCTTTATTTTTATGGTGGATGTGTGTGTGATCATAAATGCATGGAAAAAGTCTGGAAGATATGCAACAAACTGCTAAAAATGATACTATCTTAGCAGTGAGAGTCAAGGTGGGGAGAGCCTTCATATTTTTAATTTCCATACATCTAAGGTATTGAGTTTTATGTCAATGTTAATGTAATTATTTGTAAAAAATTAAACAAATGTGTAAATTAAAAAGAAATGTTACTGACTTCTTCTGTAGCCAGAGGTAGCTGTCTTGGAATCAGAATGAAATTCTGGGGTTGGAAAGAGTAAGCATTAGGAATAGAACATATCCAACTGTTACCTTGAATGTCCTGAAGGCTCCTTGTTAAAATGAGAACACCAGGTTTGGACCTTGGGTCAAATAGACGTAGGAGCTATATACTAGCTGTGTGACCTTGGACAAGTTACTTCACCCCTTGCTGTTCAATTCCCATGCCCCTTAAAAGGAGCTAATCATTCCTACCATATAACAACTTTGGGACAATTAAATGCGTATAATGCATAAGAAGGCCTAATTGATGACAGGGTGGGAAGGAGACTAAGGTTGAAATGGGATCTGGAGTTTATCAGTGTACGTCGTCATCATCATTTTCATCATGTGCCAGGATTCTAATAGAAGTTTAGAGAAGTCAGGTGACTTTGCTCAAAGTGACACAGCTAAGTAGTTAGAGCCAGGATTCCTGCCCAGGTCTAACTCCTGAGCATGAGCACTTAACCACTGCATTGCCTCAGTCTCTCTGTTCCTCCTTCTGCAGTTTTCACAATTAGTCAGAATTTGTCATAGTTCAAAGACATGTTCATCCTCTAAATTTACTCTGTTCTCTTACAAACCAGTGATGTGGTGAGAGGAAGTAACTATAGTTTTATTGTATTTTTAATTCTATTAGGGACGTAATTATCCTGTTTAGAAAAGTCAGCATTGGCCACACATTGTGCTAATCCTGAGAGGTCCCGGCATGGCAGCAGCTCAGATTCTAGTGATGGATATGTTAATAGTTACTTTCAATGAAGTCCCACATCTGCTTTATGAGTATGTTCTAGAAAATTAAATACATTGTTACTCGTGCCTGGGAGACAAACCTGGCACACTGAAGTGCTAAAAGACAGAGGTCAATTTCTCCTGGCTCAGTCAGGCATTCAATGGGGAAATGGAGTAAAAATATACAAAATGCAGCAGGTATGGACTTCAGGTGTGATCTGTGTACCACACTTTGGTAAGTGTAGTCTAAACTGGAGAAAATTTTTTCACAAAACCCAGATTGTGCAGAGCATTTTGTAAGCAGATAGTTTTGAATCCAGGACCACTACCTGGGATTCGTTGGTCTGGACTCTGGACCACAGAGATCTTGGCATATGTTGGTCTTACAGTGACATGTTAAATAAACAATAAGCAAGTTTTTATATAAAGTACAATAAGAGATAGCCAAACCTGTTAGTTCCTAAGATAATAGAATATATTAGCAATGTTTGTGTTTAGAAAATAATCTTTCAGGCTTTTGAAACCTTTACAAAATTTTTAAGTTGAGGAGCTAGTAGAAAACAATTATTTTTTTGAAATTTATCCTTCATGCTGTATGTAGTAAATAAAAAGTAAATAAAAAAAAAAGTAAATAATTAGAGTGGGTATATTTGAACCAATGAACAGATTTCCCCTCATATAATTTTTTCTAATTTGGTCAATCTGGCTAATATTGTGGTTTATTAATGGAAGGAGACAATAAAAGTAGTAGATAAAGTTCATTGAGCACTAACTATGTATCAGACATTTTGCTAAATGCTTTATATGCCATAGCTCAGGTAAAGTACTATGCTAAGTGGATTATAAATCAATTAGTAATTTTGTGTAGACATAAATAACATCTTGAGAACATTGTTTAGTTTCATATTCTACTGAATCTACTAAGTTTTACTTTCTAAAAGAAACATTTAATTATATTATGTAACTGGCTAATCATTATACGATCCTTGTGTATTGCTACATTTTGTTTGCAGTTACTGTTTATTTCAAGGACTAACGATCTGGCTAATAATCTCTTGAAGAACTGAATTGGCCTATGATAGAAATACTTATAACATTGATGGGCTTATGCAATTATCTAAATTGATATTTGGTAGCATAGATGTATGAAGCTTTTAGCTTTTGTGGTAGATTGTTCTTCTGTGGCCTCCAATATATATATATATGTACAATATATACACATATATACAATATATACACAAATTCATATATACAATATATACATATATAATACAATATATGTGTATGTATAATTATATATGTAATATGTGTATTATATATAAAATAAATATATATATTTAAATATATAATTTTAAAAATCTGGGCTGGGCCTATGGCTTACTTTAACCAATAGAATGCAGCAGACATAAATATGAAACTGTACCAGTTCCAGCCCTAAGCCTTAATAAAGCACGGGAGTTTCCTTTTTTGTGCTCTTGGTAGCCAGCTGCCGTATAAAAACTCTGACTACCCGAGACCACCACGGTAGGAGGAAACTCAACCTAGCCATGTGGAGAAGCCACGTGGAGGAGAATGAAGACTCAGGTCAACAGTCCTAGCTGAGCTCCTAGGCAATAGCCAGCACGAACACCAGTACCAACTTGCCAACCATGTGGGTGAGGTCATTTCAATACTTCTAGCCCTTCCAACTTCCCAGCTGATGACATGTGAAGCATAAGAAACGCCCATTCAGTGAACATTATCATGAGAAACAATAAATTGTGTTTACACCACTAATTTCGGGTAGTTTATTATGCAGCAATAGATAACCAAAATAGAAATTGTGACTAGGGTGGGAGCTAAATGACCTTAAGGAGATTATAGTAAAGACTGGAAGGGCAGTGAGCAAGTTGTTACTGGAAGCTGAAGCAGAGATGACCATTGTATGTAGTGGTGGAAAGTTTGTTGGTCATGTGGAAATTGGAAAATGTACATAATGAGCTTGTGGATATAGCTAAGGAGATTTCCAGGAAGAATGTTGAAGATGTCAGTTGGCTTGTTTCAGCTACATGATGGCATATGAAAGGCATGAGATGAGATAAAGGAGGAACTTTTCAGTTTTTAAACAAGATTTAGAAGAAATATAAAGAGCCAGGATTTGATGGATTTGAAAACAAAACTCTTTCTCGTCCCATCTTCCTTGGCAAAATACGCCCCCAGTTTAAGAAATGCCCTTAGATCAATGATCAAACCCAGATTTCTGCCTGTGAAATGTGGCACCAGAGGAAAACTAAGAGAAGAGTGCAAAGATTTTTTGTTATGACTTCAGGAAGATTTAAGATAATGTCTTGTAGACCCTCTCATCTAGGCAAAAAGGCTTATGAGAATCTAAAAGATGTGCCTCCTACACACTCTCAGGTAAACATAAGGCTTCTAAGAATCTTTTGGGTATGTGTCTCACCTGACTTACAGCCTAAAGTAGAGAGGAGCTTCTTTCAAAGAAATTTTGTGCATATGGCTTTTGTCCAACAGAGTGGCTCTTATTTGATACATAAGAATCTCACAAAATCTTTTTTACGAGATAAGAGTTTTTATTCCTGTTTTGCAGATAAGAAAACAGCAACTCAGATCCCCAGCAAGTAATGTAGGAACTTCGATGGGAAACACTGTGATTCCCAAGTCTTAACCCTTGCCTCCCCCATACTGCTCTGAGGACTGAATGTTGGCTGAACCCTGGCTTAGCTCCTGGGGTAGAGGAGGAGTTGAGGAAGATGCTCTTGTTTGGTTCCATCTCTTCTTGTGTCTGAGTGTTCTAGCAGGTGCTGGGCCACATTTGTCAATGGAATCTGAGGACTTTGTTCTTATTTTTATTTTTTTGTGTGAGGAAGATCAGCCCTGAGCTAACATCCATGCCAATCTTCCTCTTTTTGCTGAGGAAGACTGGCCCTGAGCTAACGTCTGTGCCCATCTTCCTCCACTTTATGTGGGACGCTGCCACAGCATGGCCTCCCAAACGGTGCGTCGGTGCGTGCTCGGGATCCGAACCCGGGCTGCCAGCAGCGGAGCACGCACTTAAGCCCTATGCCACGGGGCCGGCCCCTTATTTTTTTATTTTATTGAGGTCACATTGGTTTATAACATTGTGTAAATTTCAGGTGTACATCGTTATATTTTGGCTTCTGTATAGACTGCATTGTGTTCACCACCAAAAGTCTAGTTTCCATTTGTCACCATACATATGTGCCCTGTTTCCCCTTTCATCCTCTCCCTTCCTCTTCCCCTCTGGTAAGCACCAATCTGTTCTCCGTATCTATGTATTTGTTTGTTTATCTTGCACATATGAGTAAAATCATATGGTATTTGTCTTTCTCTGACTTATTTTGCTTAGCATAATACCCTCAAGGTCTATCCACGTTGTCACAATTGGCACAGTTTCATCTTTTTAATGGCTGAGTAGTGTTCCATTGTGTATCTCTATGTGTGCGTGCGTGTGTGTGTGTGTGTGTGTATGTGTGTATACCACGTCTTCTTATTCCATTCATCTGTTGATGGGTACTTTTGCTTCCAAGTCTTGGCTATAGTGAATATTGCTGCAATGAACATAGGGGTGCATATATCTTTTCGAGTTAGTGTTTTCACATTCTTTGGATAAATACCCAGAAGTGTAATAGCTGCATGATATGGTATTTCTATTTTTAATTTTTTGAGAAATCTTCATACTGTTTTCCATAGTAGTTGCACCAGTTTGTATTCCTACCAGCAGTGTACAAGGGTTCCCTTTTCTCCACATCCTCTCCAACACTTATTTCTTATCTTTTTAATAATAGCCATTCTGATGGGTGTGCGGCGATATCTCATTGTGGTTTTGATTTGCATTTCCCTAATAATTAGTGATATTGAACATCTTTTCATGTGCCTGTTGGCCATCTGTATACCTTCTTTGGAAAAATGTCTGTTCATATCCTCTGCCCATTTTTTGATCAGATTGTTCATTTTTTTATTGTTGAGTTGTATGAGTTCTTTATGTATTGTATTTTAGAGTTTTAAAGATTATCCTAGTTACTCAGAGACTCCTTCAATAGAAGGACTGGAAAAATAGATAAGGTAAAGAGCATTCCAACAACATGGAAAGGTTTTTAAATTAGATTAGATCGGAAGTTCTTAATTCTGGCTGCACATTAGAATACTCTAGGGAGTTTCCAAAAAATACCCTGACCCCATCACAAACCAAGTAATTAGATCTCTTCAGTGAGAGCCCGGAAGAGATTTTTTAAAACACCCTTGAGGCGATTCCGGTCTGCAGCCAGGCTGGAGAACTATGCTGTAGCTGTAGAGACGTGTGTGAGAGTAGCCACCGGACTATGTGTTAGTCATTCTCATATCACCGTATAGAATCACAGTGTCTACATGTGGTAGGTGCTCATCATATATGTGTAGATTGATTGACTGAAATCTAGAAAGAGCTTTGAAATCTGGAAAGTTAAGATGATGTGCATTGGAAAGTTCAAGTACTATACGGATACATTGTATAAACATGCATCCTTAGTCAGAAGCAGAAGGAACTTAATTGTGTTATTTGGGCAAGTCAGAATTCTCTGCCAACCATTTTATTATGCTACTATTTATAAAAATTTCTTTTTTTTTTTTTGTGAGGGAGATCAGCCCTGAGCTAACATCCGTGCTAATCCTCCTCTTTTTTTGCTGAGGAAGACCGGCTCTGAGCTAACATCTATTGCCAATCCTCCTCCTTTTTTTCCCCAAAGCCCCCCAGTAGATAGTTGTATGTCATAGTTGCACATCCTTCTAGTTGCTGTATGTTGGACACGGCCTCAGCATGGCCGGAGAAGCAGTGCATCGGTGCGCGCCCGGTATCCGAACCCGGGCCGCCAGTAGCGGAGCGCGCGCACTTAACCGCTAAGCCACCCGGCCGGCCCTAAAAATTTCTTTACTTTAGTTATGACGTCATGTACATCTTCCACAATCCAAAGTATTGCATGGATGGAGATAAGTCATTGATATGGCATAGTGGATGGCAGTTGTAGTTGCTATGTTTTCTTCCCTTCCCTTCCCTTCTCTTGTCTTCTTATCCTTTCCTTTTCCTTTCTTTTCCTTTCCCTACTTGGCAGAGAAAAATTTGGGAGATACTAAGAGCTGAAAGTGTTCATTTTATAGATTAAAAAAATGTCAGTGTGTTTTTGCCTTCTCTCTCTCTCTCTCTTCAAACAATACAATTATATAGTAAAGGAGAAAGAGTTGATTATAGAATTTGGTCCTCTGATTCTCAACAACAACAAAAAAAGAATCGGAGGTTTAATATCCCATTTTATTTGTTTGGATTCTACCTCTTTTCCAAAAAGTATTTGAAGCTGTACAGAACATAATAACATTGCAGAAAATTAATAACATATAAAAAGAAAAGCTAAGATCTTGGAAAAGAGGAAGTAGCAACAGGATAACCATAGGAACTCTGCAGAATTTTGTGAATGAGTAAGAGATTTGCTGTGGGCTTCCCAATAGTGAGGGCAAGAAACAGTTTACTTAGTTGTAGTTAGCAGAAAGGAGGAAGTGTATAGCGATTACTCAGGGATGACAAGAAACTTCTGCCATAAGACCTTATAGGGGACATTGTGTGTCATGACAGCAGCACCCTTGACGACGGCTTCACAACAAATACCAAGTAGTTTCAATATTGCTATTCCTTGTAGTTGAAGACATAACATTCAAGCCAAACTCACTGAGGTTGATCTTCTAAGGTGATGTTGGATTTGTCCTGGTCTTTATAACATGAACATTTTTTCTTCTTTTATTTTATCATTTTCCCCCTTGCTTTCCTTTAGAGTTTTCTTTAAGTCACAGTATAGATGAACAAGTTCTGTTTTTAACCTACTACATCCTTTTGTCTTCCTCCAGTTAACTGTTTAATAATAGAGAAATTTAGAACTTATTTTTAGTTGCTTAGGATCTTTCGAAGGCCTGTCCTTTGAAGGATCTGTCCTGTCTTGTTTTAGTTTCTATTTTCCATAAAGTGACACTTGTTGATGGAGGAGAGGCTGACAGACTGTGTAGTTATGCTGGAAGGAGACAAGACCAGGACTCACGTGTGTTGATGTTATTGGCTGTGGGCAAGGAACACTTTTCCTCCTATGACTATGCAGCTGCAAAAGTAATGATGGGATTCAGTGCAGCTTACAACATTATGGTGGCAGGTATGAGTATGGAAAGCTAGAGGTGCTCTGCTTCTTCCAATGAAATAAACTAGCAGAGACCTACCTGCCCAAAAGACTCTGAATCCCACATTTGGCAAGTTTCTTCAGCTTAGAGTCTTCTGCTGGTGTTGACTGGTCCTCAGTAATAATGAGCTGAATCTGAACTGAATGGAGAAGGTGATTTTTACCATGCAAAATCTATTTGCGTAAACTTGAATTTCAGTTGTCTTTTTCATTTCTCTTTTGGCAGCAAACACTAATGCTTGAGGACATGCTGCCACTCATTTCTGGAAAGCACCAAATATTTGGTTTTTATCTGTATTCAGACAGAATCAGTTTCAAGTTGTTTCTGTAGATACTAGACATAAATATTTAGATAAAACAAGCTTATAAATTATGTAATTTACTCCATCATCTGTGGAATTATGAATTTTTTTCCTGTGGTAGATTGAAAAATTTATTAAACATTTACTTTGCAAAAGGCATTATGATAAGTATTAAGTGCAGAGTAGGGGGATATATTATAAATAATAGGTATGGTGATAGCCCACTGTAAACTTCCAGTCTAGTTGAGAAGTGAAAATATTAAATTAAATTACATTAGTTAAATTATTTTAAAGTAGAATGTTTTTAAGAGATGAAATTATTCACTGTAGTAAAAGTTGAACATAGATATATCTGGGGCATCTTAGAAAAAAGACTATAATGAAGTTAGAGATAGGTTCAGAATAGGGAGGTTTTAAACCAAGTGCTAAAAGAAACAATCAATATGGTGCTAGAGATGACTGAATCAGGAAAGGGAAAGACTAGGATCATACTTTGAAAGTTGTCTTGTGTTTTCTGGAAACTCCTTGAGTTGGAGAACTTCTCTGATAACTATTTTCATTACAATATTAAAATATAATCAATAAGTTACTTTTAAAATGTGAGTGAGGCTCTGGTGAATGACTCATTTATTTCAAGTGTTTGAAACACAACATTGGAGCATGACAAATTTTTTTTACTATTTTTGACATATATTTTAATAGTGTATGATATATACATATATGTGTGTATGTGTATGTGTATATATATATATATAATTTTGTGTTTGACTCCAGTAAGTTCCTTGATGTTCAAATGATATACTTATATATAATTAATCTCCTTTCATCTATCATCCTCAGTAGTGTGAGTGCTCTTCATATTTTATTTAAAGCATTATACTTCAGTTTACCATTTCAAGACTTTTTTATTTTGAAAGGTATTTTTCTTTGTTTCTGTTTAAAAACTAAAATTCTGAAAACAATATATTAAGAAGATCTCTCTTCTGATCTTTTAAATTTGAAATTTTAAAAAGAAGTTTTGAGTTTATTTTGGATTGTTTTTGCAACATTATTGTATTTCTCTCTTAAGATTCTTGTGGTTTCTTTATTTTTAAAGGGGTCACTGGAACCTATATTAAAAACACTGAAAAATGGGTCTTTTCTTACTCAAACACACAAAATATCTCAATATGTAGTCATACTTCATTTAGACGTATCCCACTGGGACAACTAATTAGTCATGATGAAAAAGATTATTCTATAATTTTTCATCTTTTTCATTCATATTGCCTCTCTCAAGAATCCATTATCATCCATCCATCCATTTCTTTTATTTGTTCATCAAATATGTAGTAAGTACCTACAACATTCAAGAGAATGAGCTGGTGTCTGGATGAGTGAGAAGATGCTCAAAAATAACTAGATCATGAGACTCATGACTTTGGGGGAATAACTGTTAATTTCTGTCAGTAAAGACTAAGTAGTGCTTTAGGAATTTGCAGATAACAAAGAAAATTTCCAACATGTAAGGAGGTGCGGTGAGAGCTTCAGAAATACTTTTTCACTTAAGCTGACCTGCTCAACCCATGGGTTTTTTTGGATGAAGGAAAATGTTTTACTTAGCATTTAGTAAAACAAATACTATCAAAGATATCTGTTCTCAGCTCAAAACACCTATAATATGCTTAGATTTTTAAAGACATTTCACACTGTTAGTACTTTTTTTTGTAGTTAAAATACAGATGTTATTAAATATTCATTAAAATGACAAAAAGTATGTGGAGCTATCTACCTTCAAAATCCATGTTCTTTCCTTCTTACTGAAGAAACCTTAGTTGTAATACTGTCATGTTTTTTGAGAATTGCTTATTGTGATCTTTGCTCATTTTTCTTTTGTTTAATATTATAATACATTATTTTCAGAGGCAAAATCAGTAAAGGCTTGGAGGATTTAAAAAGTGTTAGTCCGGTAGGAGAGACATACATCCATGAAGGACTAAAGCTAGTAAGTTCTTTTACATTTATGATTATGGGAGAGAATGTTTTCTTATTCTGTAATGAAATAAATTATAACTCTCTAGTAAAACTCCTAGACCCCATTACATGTTTATCTTCAAAAAATTTTTTTAATGCTTTTAGTGTTTCTAGGGATGAGACTGATAGAAAACATTATTTACTGTGGTGATAAGAAAAGTTCGTATGGCATTTTGCCTTTTAAGGAATTTTTCATTTTCTCTGTGCTTATATTCAGACTAATCAACCAAAGCTAAAAATCTATATCATTTAAACCCAGTGGTAACTACTCTATAATGTGAATATATGCATATTTCAAATGAAATAGTTAACAGAAAACTCTGTTTTAAAAGCCAGTCCATAATATTTTGATTTTATCAGACTTCAAATTCAGCTTGATGGAACACGCGGGTTAAAAGTTAAGATTAAATTGTGAGTTGGATAATTATTCTTCATTTTCAGGCAAATGAACAAATTCAGAAAGCAGGAGGCTTAAAAACCTCCAGTATCATAATTGCTCTGACAGATGGTAAGTTGGACGGTCTGGTGCCATCATATGCAGAGAAAGAGGTGAGTATCGAACTGAAACTCTTCTTTACACCCCGGTGTACTTTGCTGTGTATCTCTGCATGTATAGCCTGATATTTGAATAATTCACCCCTCTCTCTTTCTTTTTCTCTCTCCCCCAATCTCCATAGGCAAAGTTATCCAGGTCACTTGGGGCTAGAGTTTATTGTGTTGGTGTCCTTGACTTTGAACAAGCTCAGGTGAGCACAGCAGGTCTGCAAACTTTAAATCACATAATTGTCTTAGGGATAGTTTATCAACTTGTTTTCACTGATGACTTATTATGACACTAATCAATTGTTAAAGATTTTCTATAAAAATGGCTGTATGTCTGGAGCCCTACATTAATAATGTCTGATTTGAAAGGTGTCATTACTGAAAACAAAACTTGAAATTTCTTGAACACTTACTTGGTTTGGAGACACTAATATAGGACAAACATTTGGATTAAAATAATGTGAATACTCCTCTTCTTTAACTCAACTGACAAGATTATTATGACAGTCTTATTTAGATGTTTTAATTTGTATTTGAAACTCAACTCCTAGGAGTGCAGGGATTTGGGAATTTCATTTAGGAGAAATCTGTAATTATTTTCCTTCCAAAAACCAATTTTTTTCATGGTTTTGAGGGTTTATATATTAATTTTTTTTTTTAGTCACAAAACGATCTTACATTTAAATTTTTGGTTGAGCATGACTAAGACTCCTGTGTTTTCATGACATTTACAGCCAGTAGAGCTTGGCACTGTTTTGAAATTGAAACTTGAGGCCAATGTAAAGGGGCTGTGACCGATCTTAGGTCACTTTGTTGTGATCCATTTAGAGTAACACTAAGACCGTTACCTTCAATTCCTGACAGGCTATGCGAGTGAATTAATCCTGAGGTATAAGTTTTCAGATGAACATAACTGAAATGTGATGAAGTGTATAAAGTGTTGTATGTCTCAACCACCCCTTACTTAAGTTTTCCTCCTTTTTCTAAAGCTCGAAAGAATTGCTGATTCCAAGGAACAAGTTTTCCCTGTCAAAGGTGGATTTCAAGCTCTTAAAGGAATAATTAATTCTGTGAGTATTTCTCTGGGGGCAGGAAAGCCTCGTAATTTTAGATATATTTTAAATTGTAAGAAGTAATCTTGATATCCAGTTCAGGTGGCCGTTATCTTGAAGAAAGGGATTAAGAAGGAAGTTGCTTTGGTATTGTGAATACAGTATAATTCTAAAGATCAGGATTTTGTTTGTAAGTGAGATTTAGTGTTACTTCTTGCACACTGAGCTCCGTGAGCCTGGGTTTGTGATTTCAAGTTTAAGATTTTCATAAACAATCTCAGACACTTTCATCCTTTGAGCATGGAGTTCCTCACTGTCTTGATATCTTGAAAGTTTTATAGGTGTTATAAGAGAAGTATAAAATAAAAATTTGGATTGGAATGTGCGATTACTGTCTCCTCCAAATATGGTATTTCTTAGTGATTAGTCAGGCAACTTGAACCAGCGGCTGAGTGTTTGACTGCTGTTCTTGTTCTTTCCATTTTAGTGATTAATAGTTTCACTGGAGCTCATAGTATTTCTGTTTGGAATTCAGTTGAGCTGTCTCTGGTGATCATTAGAATCTGAGCTAGCCTAAACAGGGCACGGAGAAGTGGAGTGATGAGATGCAAAGCAAACTCCTGGGGTTTATGTTTCATTTTACTGCCTTTTGCTAGAAGCACTAGGAACAGTTGCTATTAAGTATTTATGATATTTTGGTAAACATCATCCTAAAATGGAAGTGAATAATATATATTCTCTAAGCCAAAGCTTTTCCTTTAATCTTTAGGTGTTTATTGAAGGAAAAAAAAAAATCCAGTTTCTTCTGACATTTGGTTCTAGCATTTAAAATTTCTCTTTAAAGATTGTGTTTTTCAGAAACACAGAATGAGATTTATTGAATTTGTTTTTAGTAGCATGTAGGTTTTTTCCCCTAATTAATGTGGAGCTTTTCAGAGAAAACATAGAATTTGGTTCTATCACATATCAGTACTTCTAGTGGACAGGCCAAATAGAAATGCAGAATGGAACAGAGATTCAATTATTTAGAAGTTTACATATATTATTGTGTTTAGTTTTTACGAAGAAAATTGCAATGTAAAAATTAGTAAACATTTTTATAGCTGGATTCAAGGTAACTACTCTAACTGTGGTTTGTTTTAAAATATAGAAAAATGAATGGACAATGCAAAAGAGAGGGTAATGTGACCTTATAAATAAACCAATCAGTGGATTATATTTCAAATAGAATTTTATTGTGCTTGGGCATTTGTAATTATTTTTATAATTATACTGGGAAGGAGAAAAGACCTCTCTGGGTTATTCTGTTTGGAATTTTCTTTTTCTGTTTATAAAAAGTTTAATTCAAAATTCTCCAGGTGACTAGTTGGCTTTTCAAAAACTCTCTTTTTATGGGTTATGACTACAGATTTCTTCTTCAAGAAATTTGTAGTTGACTACCAGAGGAGATAAAGGTGGTATTGTTTTATTATATTTATTCACTAAACTTCATATTTTTATTTGTATTAGGGAAACTGTAGAATGGAATTTCTAGCTACAATTTTTCTTGCCTGAAGTTCTTGGTGGACTTCAGCTTGAGTAAGTTATATTGAAAGATTTAGCATGAAATTAGACAGATTTTGTTATTTTAGCTAGAAATATCAAAGAAAGCCTCTTGAGTTTCATCTGGAGGGGGCTGATGATTATAGCTTTCATCTCAATATAGTTAAATTTCAGCTATTTTGTCACAAAAGGAGGAGGAAATTATCCTCAGGGAAGCCAGGCTCTGGGGAAACACTGGCAGTAACATGGCAGAGTTGACGGGCAGACAAACAGAGCCGGTACAACCAAAGTTGATCTCTCTAATGGTTGAGGTTTTATCAACATGATGATAGCTTGGGATTTTTGCCCACTTTGTACAAATTTAAGGCAATTCAAGCACTTTATCTCTCTTTAAGGCAGAGATTGCTCTACCCCGATAATATACAAAAGCTATATACCATCTTATCTTAAAAAAATTGTTTGGTATTTAAAACAAATATAGTTTATCTGTTTCAGAGTAAGGGCAGAGAGAAGAGAATATCTCTCTATTCTTTATAATTTACCAAACTAATAGATAAAATTGTACTGTGGAATATATTCATACAAAGCTATGCAAATGGAAGAAATCAGAAAATGTTTTAAAGAAATTTGGTACTATGAAGGCAAAATAGTTGTTAAATTGATAGATCATTTATTTTTCCTGCTAGAAGTTATTTAAATACATCTGGCCTTAATTTCAGTGCATTAATTTCTTTGAACTTAATCTTTAATTGAGAAAAATTGATAATATGGTTTTCTTTGTCCTCCCTCCCCTTCCTACCAAAATCCAGAGACCTAGATGGTCTGGTCCCCTTACTGTATCAGATACCTCATTTTGTTAAGACATAGTTTGTCTAGAATCAGCTTCTTCACCAGCAAGGATAGGAGCTTCCTTTTGGAGCCTTTCTTCATTGTAGTTTAAGAAAAAGGAGAAACACTGTAGTAGTTCTATCTCTTATAACTTCAAAAGCAAAGGACTGAAAAAGGCCTTTGTTATGAACATTTTGCATGTTAACAATTTAATGCCTTTTCTAAAATTTATTTGATTTCAGAAAATAATTTTAACATTCTATTTTAATTTGGAGGGAAATGCATCATATCAAAATTTTAAAATTTTTATCCAGGCAAACATGATATACAACATTTTTTGGAATATTGGCTTAACCTCCAATCTTAATTAGTACATATGAAGGTTTAATATCTCAAGTAGGTACTGGTGAAAAACCTTTCTTCTTTTTCACCCTTCTTTTCCCATTATCTAATTTATTCTTTCATTCACTCACTTTTTGATCTCTTCCTTTGCTTAGGGTATTGTGTTAAGCTTGGAAGAGGGGACACAAATAACACAAATTCTCTGTTCTAAAGGGAATTGAAAATAATGGTGATTTGAGGTTTGGCATATGTAGTATTGTAGTCCCCTGCAAGAATTACAAAGTGGGGGGATTTGGAGGAGGGAAATTTCAGTGAGTCACCCTATGTGATGCAATTTGTGTTAATAAAGAACCCTATAATGCAATTTGTGTTAAAATGTCAATATGGCTAGAGTAAAGTTGACAGAAGGATGGGGTAAATTTCGTTATGTGAAGTCATGGAAGGCTTTTTGTGGTGGGATTTGAACTGGGCTCTGACACTTGGGGTAGATTTAATTAGAAACAGGGAACAGGACTCTAGGAACAGCCTGGGCTGAGTGGCTGAGGCACAGGAGAGAGTGTGGCTTGGCTTGGATTAATGGAGAGATATGGGGGATAAATGTTAATAGGTTGGCTGGATTCAGATTGTGGAGACCCTCAGATGTTTGGATGGGGAATTGGTACTTATTTCATAAATAATCAGGGAACCATGGAAGATTAATTTAGAGCATGAAATTTGTGATAGCAGTGAACATTTAGGAAGAATACTACTCTTATGGTAGTGGATAGGATGATTTGGAAGATGGAAAGGTGCGTTATATGTCTCTTGCAATAGTCCTTGTGAGACATGGTAAAAGGAAACCTAATATAGTGGAGACAGTATGAGATTGGGAATAGGAAGACCTGAGTGTGAGTTCCAGCTCTGCCACTGCCTAGCCATGTGAACTTGTGTATGTCCTATAACGTAATCTCTCTGAGTTTGAAAATTCTCATCAGTCAAATAAGGATAATAGTATCTATTTCATTGAATTGTTTTGTGAATTAAATGAGATAAGGATTAAGAATCATCTGCTTAGAAGAGCTGGGCTTTAAAACATTTGGTAGGAAGCTAGGAATGGCAGGAAGGTAGGACCATGCAGGATGGGGTTATTGATCCTTCTGTAGGGCAGTGCACTGAAAGAGATGGCCAGCATTCTAAATGTTCAATGACTTAGGTCTAAAAGGCAATGGCGTTGATATATGAGAGGATCAGATCTAGCAAGTGGGTCATAACAACAAGGGTTTCTAGATGGTGTAGCTACCCAAAGTCAGGTATTTGGCTGTGCCTAGTTCCAAATCTTGAGGCTATGGGACTAGGACCCAGCCAACAACTGGGAAAGGAGATTCAGTATTCCCATGACAAAAGCTATGTAGAATTTCAGGACCCTGCATTCAGAAAAAAGCTACAATTCTTGTCGGGGAACTCCTAGTGCTAATTAGTGATTCAAAGTAGAAACCTAGTTGTTAAGGGGGAGACAGCATACCAAATGGACCATAGTTGCTCAGGGCTTATTTCAGGCACTGGGATTCTGGGTCTTTCACAATTAAACTAGGTCAAGGACCTCGAGGGAAGCACCTAATAAACTCTCTGCTCTGGTCGGAATCATGTCAGGAACAGGGTGGGGCTGAACCTCTGGGTATAAAACCGTTTTCTCTTGCCGAGCCAGGCTCTGAAGGCTTTGGAAAATATTAGCTGGCAAATATTAGTTGCTTTTATTATTATTGTGATGGCAGTGAAACTGGAAATAAAAAGGTAAATTTGGGAAGCTTTAAAAACTTGATAGAATCTGAGAGCTCACTGGACATAGGATGCAAAGGACAGGGAGGGGAATCAAATGTAACTTGGGCATTCTGCCCTGACGAATATGAATAACTGGAAGCAGCGAGAGGGAATGCTGTTTTTACAGAGGGGCCCGGAGAGTTAGGGCAGCAGGGCGGAGAGAGAAGTTGAATTGGGCTTGGGAAGAAGTCCTGGTGGGGGATGTCCCTTAGAGAAGTGGAGGTCCAGTGGAATGTTCGTCAGAAAACTTCAAAACTGAGTCATTGTTCCTACTCTAGTTCTTTCTCCCCCTCCATTGCCCACAAGTCCAAGACTATAAAGCTTCTATTTTCCACTTTAGACCATCTTTATGATCTTAGAATGTTAAACAATTATTTTTGGTTTCTTGGAAAGACGATTGCAGGACTTTTATTTGAAAATGAAATTTTATTCAAACTAGTGTAGGTCAGACTGACATGTGAGTATCACGTTGTTTCTGGTTCAGTGTTTCACAATGTAGTGCTGTGGAAGAAAACATTAAAAATAAAACAAAACCATGATTGGTGAATAACATGGAAAGAATAAAAATCAAAATGCTCTGTGGAACCCCTCCCTCCTTTTTTTCTAAAAAAAAACACAAAACCATGTGATGTTTTACTCTTTGCAATTATTTCCACAATTTTTTTTTTTTTTTGGATGGAGTACCTCTGAAAGTATTAAGCAGAAGAGATGAATCAGCCATAAAGCTGGTTTTATAAATAATCCTGATCCAAAAGAATTAAGAACACTACATCCTAGGTGATGGCAGCTAATGCCCAAGTTCCTAAGTACCTAATGGGGAAGTGTCAGAGCATAAATAGGAAGGAAGGATCACTCATACGTGTAGGAAATGTAAATAAAACTGTAATAGATTGTTTACAAAGGGAAAAAAGTGCAATATACATTTCAAAAAGTGACTTCATTCATAATGCTGGAAATACAAGCTTCATTTGAGTTTTGGAGCCAAATTGTTTTTCTCAGTCGTGTCTGAGTTGTTATTTTTTTTTGAAAAGTATCTAAGAAAAGTGTCTAAACTATGTTTTAATGGAATGAGAAGACATTGCACAATCATTTTCTTTACAGGCAAATCATTTTCATAGAAGAGCATACCTAATAAACATTCTGATAAGACCTTACCTTAAGTGATTTTAGCAGGTTCTGCTATGAATGTTGACTGCTTAGTTGTGGAAATCTCTATTTATAAAATCATGATTTGATGAAAAACCTAAAGTGTGAACTAACTATAAAGATATATTTACAGGAAAAAAACCTCAAACTGGTAGGACTTACTCAAAATTGGAAATCAGTTTCTAGGACTCCTTTTAAAAAGCACTGTCTATAATGTGAAGCTCACTATAAATCAGATTCTTCTGGGCTTCTGCTTATCCAAGGACCTTTAGTACTGAATGTAGATGAGGTGCCTCATTATAACATCTTTCACATTAATGGTAGGAAGATTGGGACCGTATTTCCCCCTACTCCTTTATTTGCCTAGTGGCTAGTATAGTGTTGGGTAAGTAGTCATTGCCTAATTCATATTTATCAATGAATGAATAAATAAATCAATGCTTCTTGAAAATACTCTTATATTTTTATAATATAGTTATGGTGTATTTAAGCATTAAAAAAATCAACTTCTTTTTTCTTTTTTGCCAGAAAATACTTTATTTTGAATTGACTTCTGATTCTATATAACTTTGATTTCATCCTCTTATTTATATTCCGCTGTATTAACACTTTTGGTTACAAGTGACAAAAACAAAGTTCATACTAGCTTAAGGAAAAAAAAAGCAAATTGGCTTGTATAACTGGGTGGTCTGGAGGAGGAAATTGGGTACAGTTAGATCCAGGGAATCAATCCATGTTCTTAGGGTCTTCTCTCTTTGTAAATTTTGCCTGTGATTGTATTTCCCTCATTCTCTCCTTGTTCAGATGAATATCAGATGAAGGTAATTGCCCAAGGTTTCAGGCTTACCTGGGCCTCGATTAGCAAACCCATTGGAAAGAGACAGCTATTGTGTCTAGACATCAGTATACTTGGTTCCAGATAAGGACTCTGGTTGACTCAATTGGGTCAAATACTTGCTCTTGTAACAATTATATTGTCAACATATTTGGACCAGCCTGAGTAACATGCCCACCCCCATGACAAGAGGTTGGGAGCAAGGTGGAGAGGAGGGAGGCATCCTGATTGATAGCATCACTAGGACCATGTGAAGTTGAGAACAATTTCCCCAAAACAAAGGGAACACTGTTCATAGACATGTAAGGATGAAAAGGCGTTCTGGGTAAGAAAACAAAATCAATAGCTATTACAGTCCACTATATTCAAATACATTTTATTTTTGACATATATTCTTTTTTTTTTTTTTTTAAAGATTTTATTTATTCAGTTTTTTCCCCCCAAAGCCCCAGTAGATAGTTGTATGTCATAGGTTCACATCCTTCTAGTTGCTGTACGTGGGACTCGGCCTCACGTTGGACGGAGAAGTGGTGCCTCGGGGCGCTCCCGGGATCCGAACCCGGGCCGCCAGCATCAGAGCGCGCACACTTAACCGCTAAGCCACGGAGCCGGCCCTTTTGACATATATTCTAATAAGGCACTTCATTCCTTGTAAATTCCAGTTAACTCAAATATACAAACCGAAATTTGCTTTAAATTATTCTTTTTATTTACTCAAATTTTATAGTCTTATCTTGACATCCATTGTCCAATGCGCTATTTGCATTTGCTTGGTAATTTTACTTAATAATAACATTATTCTTTTATTTTTCTTTATTTGGTTGGGATCATAGTTTAAGGAAATCAAATCCACATTGAATAAATAATTACAGCTTTGTGATATTTTGTGAGAAAATAAAACTTATGGCATTGGGTTATATAGCCAAAATTAAGTGCCAAATGTTTATTTCTTAACATTAATCTGTTGAGCTACAAAAGGAGATGACCTTTAGAGGCTCACTTGTTCTTGAAAGCAAATTCAATTGAGTAGAAGGACATTGAAAAGGAGGATAAAATGGTTAAGATTTATGACTAAATGTACTATTAGTGTAAATTGTTTTTTTTTTTTTTTTTTTTTTTAAGATTTTATTTATTTTATTTTTTCCCCCCAAAGCCCCAGTAGATAGTTGTATGTCATAGCTGCACATCCTTCTAGTTGCTGTATGTGGGACTCGGCCTCAGGATGGACGGAGAAGTGGTGCCTCGATGCACACCCGGGATCCGAACCCGGGCCACCAGCATCGCAGCGCGTGCACTTAACCACCAAGCCACAGGGCCGGCCTATTAGTGTAAATTGTAATGGGTAAATGCATGATTTCTCAGATATATCTCATTTTTTCCCCAAATATGATAATTCCTAATTTATTCAGAAGCGTTTTTGGAATACCTACCGTGTTCAAGACCCTTTTGTGGTGTTGGGTTACAAAGATGAGTATGGTGCCCTTGACTTTTCTGAGTACGGTGCCCTTGACTTTTCTGTTTTTAGGCCTGTGTATTTTATTGTAAAATTAATAAAAGAACTGAGATAGCTTTTTTTTCTATTCTTGTTGCATAGGGAAATATTTTATTTGCCACTTCGGATTTTTGAAAAATCAAATAGAACAAATATAGACCTAGAATCCTTGGCAAATCTATTTCATGTTTCAGTTAATAAAACAAGAGAGTGGGCAAATAGGACTAATACAAAATAGTATATGTATTAGAATGAAAAAATACGTTGCGACTCAATTTCTTTAGATTCTGAAACAAATAGTACATTTATTATTACTTTATCCCATAACTTCAATGCACTTTTTATGGAAAGTCTATTCTTCCTTTAAGAAAGCCTTAAATAATTATTCTGAATTTGTGCTGACCAAAAGAAAAGAAAAAAAGTCGAGGCAGATAAATTTTGTTTCAAATCACAATCCATTTTTGGCATATTTCTAGGTTGTAGTGAGAAAGGAAGACCTGCTAATATGATTTGTTATGCAAATTGCAGTTGTGCGATGTAGAGGAACTTAAATGTCATTTGGGTTTTTTGTTTCAAGATTTGTGATATGGGCATATTTTTACCAACAGTGAAAATATTCATCTATTATGTTTGGAGCAAAGAAGAGTTAAAGGCAATGATTATAACTTACAGTCTTCCCTAGATTTCTTAGAGTAAAAGTTTGTTTAGAAATTTGTCATTTGTGCTTATACTAGCTGCTTACTTGCAAAGGAAGAGAAAATCCATATTTAGAAATGGGTCGGTGCAGAACACGCTGTATTGAGCAAGTGGTATTTTGAAGCTCCAGGCATTTTTAAAAAATGAGCTTAACCAAAACACGTGATTACAAATTACAGCTGTTTTTCTTTGAAGTATTACCTCTTAGAGAAAAATATATTTGGTAGGGATGTTTGGCAGCCAGAGAGAAAACCGCACATCTGAATATTGAAAGGTAAAAAGCAAACAAGAAAAGATTGTAAGAAACATCTTTCCAATTGTTTTAGCTGCTTATTTTATGCACATGCATGACTAATTACTAAAGCTTCCTTTTGTTGGAACCCTTAGGACTAATGCCATTCAGTGATTTTTCCTCATGAGATTTGAACTCGGCATGTTTCATATTTGGGATGAACTCCTGTAGTGCTTAAAGCTGCTCAATGAGTCAGAAAAAAAAATGTTTTCGGGGGCCGCCCCATGGCTTAGCAGTTAAGTGCTCGCGCTCCGCTACTGACTGCCCGGGTTGGGATCCCGGGCGAGCACCGACGCACCGCTTCTCCGGCCATGCTGAGGCCGCGTCCCACATACAGCAACTAGAAGGATGTGCAACTATGACATACAACTATCTACTGGGGCTTTGGGGGGAAAAAGGGGAAAAAAAAACAACAAAAAAAGGAGGAGGATTGGCAATAGATGTTAGCTCAGGCCTGGCCTTCCTCAGCAGAAAGAAGAGGATTGGCATGGGTATTAGTCAGGGCTGATTTTCCTCACCAAAAAAAAAAAAAAAAAAGCCTGCTTCTTTAGACTTTATTATTATCCTTACTGATATTTTCTCACATGCCATATGTCATGGAAATTAGTTTCTATCTGTTAAGGTCACACCTAGGGTGCTTGTAAATTATTTGTAACGTTCTGTTGTAGGCGGTGTTCTATACCCAAAGTCAGTGTTAGAAAATTATTGCTATGGTGAATATTGTGAACTTTTAATTAAGTTTTAAAAATGTTGGAGATGTATGGGTAGTATATTGAATTTAAGTGTAAGGAAATAATCTATTTTGGGGGGAAAAATCCGTGTTATTTAGAATTGACCTTAAGAAACGAAATCACAAAGGAAACCATTCAATGGGATTTGATATCCGTTTTCTCTTTTCACATGTCTATCTAGAATTAGCCCTTTTTAAAGAAGATAACATATCTTAAATTTATGTTTCTTTTTGTGTTTTTTTCTTAAAAAAATTTTTTTTTGCATCTGGCTCAGTGCCTCATGGGTGTCATTGATTACCAAAATTTGAACTACCCAAATAAGTTTTCCTTTCCCTCTGTGTGACTGAAGTTGTGATTTTATTAATTCAAGTAGCCCCTCATTAAGCTCTGTATTTTTTTACATGCTTAACTGTTCAGTGTTACATATCCCATTTATTTGTCTTATAGTCAAAATGTTCATGCTTTTTATTAGAAAGTTTTACATTTACTTTTCAGTTAATTCAATAAACATTAATTGAGCAGCTGCTATTTATAACATATTATGCTATATACTTTTTATATTAGATTGATTTTGAATATGTGGTATTATCATTCATTAAAAAAGTATTTACCTAGTTTCTTCTAGAATGGGCTCCATTCTATTTTCCAAACATAGCATCCTTCCCATTGTCATTTAAAGACTGGAAAAAATCTGGATTTTAAAATCTGTGTTGGCTTATATTAGTTGTAGGAAGTGTTTTTATTTTTTTTTAACTGGGTGCTTGATCTTCAATCGTCAAATCATAAGGCCTAGCTATTTCTCCCAAATTCAACATAAACTTCAAAGACATTGTAGGTCCTAAATAGTATATTTTTTTATTGAGGTATAATTGACATATAAAATTATATTAGTTTCAGATGTATAACATAATGATTCGATATTTGTATATATTGTGAAATGATCACCACAGTAAGTCTAGTTAATATCTGTCCCTGTACATAGTTACAATTTTTTTTTCTTGTGATGAAGACTTTCCTAAATAACATTTTGACTTCATCTCCTTATCTTAACTAATTCCATGATAAATACTATCTTGGATATATCCCAACTGCAACTCTCTACTAATTAATCCCATTTTATCTCTTATGCCAGAAGAAGGCCACAGCTATAGCCATTGTATACATTTTTCAGGCCATAATACAGCTTTTACTACTTCTTGCAGGTCCTATATTTGTTATTGTAACATATGTCCATTATGTAAACATGTTCAGGAACTTGCAAGATCGTAATCAAAACATGGTTTCATATGTATCTTAAAATCTCTAGGAAAGAAGAAATCAAGTCAAGATTCTCACAAAGTTCGTACTTCATGACGCTATCTGGTTATGTCTGCTGTAGATGGCTCCTTGATAATACTGTCATTTTACCTGGTTATTATTCAGTAATTATAAAGGTCTGATTATAACCCTACAGACAAACAAGATAAGAAATCACTTTTAACCAGTGGGATTCTTGGAAGAGTTGTGTCTCTGACTTAGCTGTGGTTCTCACACCCCCGTAAATCTTGCCAGTTCTGGATCCAGAGTTCATGTCTGCCACTTGTTACCTCGTATGCAAATTTGGCCTTCAGTGAAATCCTGCAATCTGACCACATGACACTAGATGTAGGCTCAATACAAATTAATTTGCCTGGAGTGCCTGGAGTGAGTACCCAGAGTGAAACACCATTCTGATACTGCATTCAAGTTGGGCTTCAGAGAAGGGACAGCACAGTGGAATCTACTTTCATCTCCTGCCAAACATCTGTAATCTTAGAGAGGCCAGCAGGCAGAAAGTCAGAGCTGAGTCCTAAGGCTGCGTCCGGTCTTACTGCTAACCGAAAACTAACCCAGAGGGAGACATAAACAACCTTATCCTATTCTACCCCGTCCCTTGACAAGTAGAGAAATTCCATGAAATTAGTGTTTGCAGTGTTACTGAACTATTGAGAGTATTCTGATGATCTGAATTGTACAAATAATGTATCAAAATTGAATACAACCAGTTAGAAGCAACAGAAAATAAGTAATTATAATTTGTAGGGGTGAATGCTATTGTTGCATCTGAAATTTTGTCCCAAACAACTCAGAAAACAGAAAGTACTTGGATTTTGACTTTCTTATGTTAATATATGGCAGGCTTTTTACCATACATATTAAAGGAGGCATTCAAGACAAATACATTTCAAATAGGACAGGAAGTTTTGATAATGAGAAAGGACAATGACTGTTACAGAGATTAAATGTATAAAACCATCTTTAGATATTTAATTCACAGTTTGGGACAACATGCTGGAGGGTAGAATTTTTACACAAAGTACCAGAATTTAGAATTTCATGAATTTTAACTTCTTATCTATTGTAAATTTTTACTGGCTTATAAACACAAGTCTTTGCAGATGCTCTTATGTATAGCAACAGCTCCTCTGTCTAGACCTTTCCCTCCTGGAAATTCACACCTTTATCTCCTACCCAACCTGTGCCCTGTGGGTACAACTATAGGTTACAAGGTTTTAAAGACCCCGCGGTTCACAAATACAGGAGGGAAAGAAACTAAGAAAAAGGACATCAGAGGAACAAACCTCCCTCAGGCAGACATGTAGGCAGATCTCGTTTTCCAATGTTGGCATCCCATTTTAGGAAACATTTTCCCACATGCTGCTTGCATTTCTTGCTTTACTAATGGTTATGCTGCCTGAATTTCCATGTATGGGGATTTTTGTGGCTTAAAAAAATCCTCTTGAGGCTGTAATCCTACTAGGTTGTTTGAAGGGTCATCAGTTCACATATTCACATTCACATATTAGTATGAATGAGTTCGTGAAATGAGAACAGCTACATTGAAATGGAATATTTTGGGAGGTAGGGCAAACCTGGATAGTGATTGTGTTTAGAAAAGGAGTGTCTATGTGTGTCTAGCAACCTAGGAGAGACAATGAGGGAGAGAGGGACAAAGACTAACTTATTCTATGTCAAAAATTTGCCTAAAGTCAGCTCCACATCCAGAAAAAATGAGAAAAACAAAAAAATCCCAAACTTCTGTCTCCTGGCTCTGAATGTCCTTTCTGTTCACAGGACTCAGGCAAGTTCTAGGGTTTTCAAACTATGAAAACTAAATGCCATTGACATCATTACTTTTATGAAAAAAATGTGTTTAAGATTGAATAACAAATTAATTTTTCTAAACAGTTCGACTTTAGTTTTCCAAGTGCTTCAAGTGTCCCCAAACCAGAATTAAGATCTTTGATAACTTTTTCTTCTGGTTTGGCTGCTCTTGTCTTTTGGGTTCTGGATGATGCTGAGAAGTAAAAAGTATAAGTGTTTTATCTGTACAAATAAATTTGAGATAGATAGCAATAATAAAGTAAGACAATAGAGAAAAAAGTAAATAAAAAATGAGAGGGACCTAAGCATTTGGGTGTCTTATTACCAACCCACAGGGAGATCTCAAATTATAGTTTATTAGGGGCCAGCCCTGTGGCTTAGCGGTTAAGTACCTGTGCTCTGCTACTGGCGGCCCGGGTTCGGATCCCAGGCGCACACCGATGCACCGCTTCTCCGGCCATGCTGAGGCCGCGTCCCACATACAGCAACTAGAAGGATGTGCAACTATGACATACAACTATCTACTGGGGCTTTGGGGAGAAAAAGGGAAAAAAAGGAGGAGGATTGGCAATAGATATTAGCTCAGGGCCAGTCTTCCTCAGCAAAAAAGAGGAGGATTGGCATGGATGTTAGCTCAGGGCTAATATTCCTCACAAAAAAAAAAAAAAAATTATAGTTTATTCAAAGTCAGTGGTATGGGGAATTTTAAAACAAACCTATAAAATCCCCAACAAATAGAAGTGCAAGCTTAGTGACATACTTTTGAAGTTAAGAAATAAGCCAGATTTTAGATTGTTTTCGATAGTATAAAAGGAGTCCAGGCAAAACGGGCAGATAAATAGCACTAGTGCGTTAGCTACTCGGTTTTCTAATGGTCAGACTGTCCATCACAGCCTGGAGTGTGGTCGAGTGCACTGGACTCCATCAAACCTGGAGAGAGCTGTCTCTGCTCTTTAAAAACTAACTGTTCTAGGGCAATTTTTAAAAATCTTTCTAAGCCCCAGTTTCCTTATCTATAAAATGGGGATAAAAATAATATATATTCATAAGACTTGGGAGGATTGACTGATGAAATTCAGAAAAGTGCTAGCACGGTTCCTAGAATATAATAAGTACCCAACAAATGTTAATTATTATGACCATTGTTAGACATTCTTTTGAATTTTTAATTACTGATATTTGTACTAAATTTAGAAGGTTTGACTTTTGTCATCCATATTAATATTTGAGGATTTCAAAGTAGGGATTAGGTAATAGTGTACATATTTTCATTTATAAATCTTCTTTAGTACTAATAGTACTTTTTGAGTGAACAGATGCTTCAGTAGTAGACTTTTTTCATGGTGAGCATCAAGTACTTTTCTAATTTATATGTATATAACTGGACTCTAAAATCTCAAATCATGCAATTTTGCATCTAGTGTGTGCATGACTTAAAGTGTCCTGGTTTTATTAATAGCATTTGGCTTGTCTTTAAATTTGGTCTATGGTGCTATTAGCTCTCTCTGATGTCAACTAAGGCCGACCTTTGGTAGAAACCATTTTCTGTTTCTATTGAGATATAATGAAGACAGATGGCAACACATATTCGAAGAAACATCCTTACAAGATCCTTTGTTGTACACATGATGGAAGTGCAGAGGATGAAAGATAAGGCATCAGTTATCATAGATGGGACAGCTGATCCAATGTTCAATCAATCAATAACAGTATTTAATTTGGTAAAAATTAACTACAGTGTTTAAAATATTTGTCCTCTTTGTCAGTTGTCATTTGGTGATGACAATTTTAATAGACTCATTTTGATATCTTGAACATTTGAACTTATGCAATTACTTGGTAAGAATAGATTATGAAATATTTTTTATTTAGAGAACTGATTGATTAAAAAATTTACAAACATTAAATTTTTTTGACTTCTAGTTGTTGTTTTCTTAATATAGGAACATGGTAAACTCGATATAGAAAAACCAAATTTAGAACAAATTTTATTTTCTAAAAATGCATGCACTTTCTTCTCTCTCTTCTCTCCCCACCGCATTCTCTCTCTCTTTCCTTGATTCTTTTTCATTTGGAAATGGTTTTGGTGAACTTAGCCTCAAATTATGGGTTTCTAGATTTCCAAAATTCACAATTTATTGAAGGACTAGCTGCTTTTTCACGTAAATTAACTTTATTCTGCCTTATCTTGGTCCTAATATGATTGTTGATTTGCTTACTAGCTAGACAGTTTTAATATTCTCATTAATTCATGCAGTCTGTATTTCCTATGCATTTATTGGTTGTACTGTGTGTACAAAACAATGTGCTACTCCTAAAAGGGTTGTACAGTACAATATGATCCTATTTCTGTACTTAGTTTGTCTTCTAATAGAGGAGGTGATTCATACACTCAAATAATATAATATAACATCCAAAGAAGTAAAAAAAATCAAAATAAACTATAGAGAAGGGCAGGAAATGTTCTGGGGGAATTCAACTGGATTATATCAGATAGTGATGCCAATTTTATGACTCATGGTCTAAACTCCTTGCCTTTCAATGAATGTGTTACCTAAGTCACTTTTCCATTCAATAAATCATTTCTATAAAACTCATTTTATTAAAATAATTAAGTACAAATATTAAACTAATGTAAGTGTATTGTTATTTATAAATGTATATTATACAATTTACTGAAAGATATAACCAACCTTTACTATTCTTAATCTCTGCTTCATCTCAGACTTGAGTAGAACATAAATTGCTAAATCATCCTGAACCTTTTCTTTAAAATCGAAGTACCTCACAGGGGATAAACAGGATTTGGCTTCAGAGATGTACGCCATCAAGTGTCCTTGAAGCTGTGTATTCTCCAGTCTTAAGGAAAGCTCCACAAGGAAAATCGCTCATTTTATCTTGCTATTGGAACTATAATTTTAAAAATGTTTTGATGGATTACATCAAATTAAATTAAAATAGGAATTCAACATACACACATTTGTCTTAAATATTATGTGATCTGATTTAATTATGATCAATATTGGTAGGAGAGAGAAAACCAACATAACTGCAGAAATTCAGACAGGTCATTCTGGGATGCATATTCTTTGATGTGGCCTTTGTAAACTCTCTTTGTAATTTCTTGATTTACCTTATTCTAAGGAATTTTTTTAAAAAATGATTTCTATTTCCAATAGATTCAATCTTTAAACCTCTCTCATACTTTTCCTTGGTCTTTGAAACGTTTTTCAGTAACGCTGATAGAGGTGTGGCTAAAATAACTAAGAAAGAGATTGTAAACTGAAAGATGCAGTCAATCTCCTTAATAGGATCTGTTTTATGATAAATTCCTTCAGAACTGCTGGCAGATGAAATAGATTTGGGGGCTTTGTGTTTTCCTTTGACCTTCCATTTTTGTGGCTCACTGGTCTCCTTTTTATCTCAGATCGGCCAAAGCTAAAGCTATAGTGCTCCTTTTTTTTTGGTAGTTAGAGCCTTTTTAGCTCCATATTCCTTTAGCAAAACTTATCTATTTTGTTCCCTTCATAGTCTTGTTATCTGAATTATGTCAAAATATTTAAAGATGTTAGTGATTTGAGCTACTTCCCCTCCAAGAGGGCACATTAACCTTTGACAGTGGTCCTCAATGCTTAATTGAACAGTGGTACTCACTCCTCAGAGGAGTGAGTGTTGATTATAGGATGTAAAATTGCAGACCAAGGGGAGGTTTTTGGGTGCTGAAAGTTCTTTGGGTGACTATGGAAACTTTTTGGTCATTTCCGAGTTTAAATAGACCTCATGTGGAATTTCTCAGATATAAAACTTTATTATATTTGTTTCCTAATCACTAAAGCCTCAATGGCTTTGTGAAAAGTGGATTCACTGGGAAATGATCTTAAAAAGTACAAATAATGCCCCTTTTCAGAGATGCATATTCGGCAACATAAATTCCACGATCGGACACAGCTGATTTTTAGAGTCCAACAATTTGTATTTCCACTGTTGTTAAAGAAAGCACGGAAAGGGTATTTCCTGCTACAGTCCTTCCTTCCTGTTCTAGTTGTGAGCAGGAGCGCTAGAAACCACTGTGCATCATCTGTCTTCAACTTCTGTCAAGAAAGGAATGTCGTTGAGAGATCATCTGGAATCTGTCTGACTTTGATAGTGTAGTGCAGAGCAGTTCTAAAAATAAAGACGGATTGTTGTGTCCATGAGGAACAGCTTAGTTCTTCGTAGTTGTTTTTCACTTGCAGCCTTGTGCCTTGTATGGTGGTTTCTACTTCTCGGAAGAAGTTAAGAAGAGCCATTCTGTTCCTGTGCTCTGGGAATGCTGGAGTACAGAGTCTGTGTTTTTGAGAATAATATTTGGCTCATACAAGGAACCTGAGGTCTGCAAGTGTAATGTTTGATGCATATAAGGAGGATTAGCATCCATAGGAATTGAGGCTGAGAAATCTAATAGAAATGCCACAGTCACATAAAGAAGTGTTTATTTATTCATATTTTATTGAACCTCTTAATAGAAAACAGATCACAGTAGCATAGTTAAACAGGAGGTCTGATTTGCTATCTTGTTTTTGCCTGATGGGGAAAGTCAGCATTGATTTTATGGCCATCAGGAAATTTTAGTTATCTTTTTGTTTCCAAGGCTACCAGACTTTGAGGCAGCACCCACTTTATCTGTGCTTATCTGTGTTTACTCTAATCAAATAAGGATTCCTACAGAATGCAATCTTAGAATGTAGACTGAGAGACAACACAGAAATTTCCTAAGAGCTTGGTAGCTGTATACGTGATAGTTAATAGATTTTCTCTGCCATCTCTTTAAGTTAAGGGGAAGACCTCAAGATTATTAGTAATCTTATAATTCGCTTTACACGTTATAATTTAGTTCTATATCTTGGTCTTTTTTTTTCCTTTTTAGATACTAGCTCAGTCATGCACCGAAATCCTGGAATTGCGGCCCTCAAGTGTCTGTGTGGGGGGTAAGTGGTTAGAATTTAAAAATACCATGGAAGAAATTGTATTTTTTTTCTAGTTAAAATATATGATTTGAAACTCATGTTGGAAAGAGAATAGCAAAATTAACTTTTTTGGCATCTTTTTCTGTAAGAATTTTTAAATAATTCCTTGAAATATTTCTATTTTAAATTCAAATTTTTAAATTGGAGTGTTATTTTAGATAATGAACATATTGTGCGACAGGCTTTTAGAATCTTCTATATATTTGGTTCATGTTTGAGACCTTTCCTATGACAAGTAAAATAAAATATGAAATTTTTTCTTTTGTCTGATTATACAGTCATGTCTTTATAGCCTTTGAGCTCCATGCTTTGGTGACCTGGGCAAAGTACAGTATTGACCAGCCCAGGGCACATGAGGAAGTGACTCATGGGTGGAAGGCAGGAAGGAAGCAGGTGGTTTCATCAGCTGGTGCTAAGAACTGACTCAGGTTTTAGCACTTCCATCCATTCTTACCTAAAGAGAGTGTGATTCTTGCTGACCTGTTATATGTCTTCTTCAAGTTTGTTCTGGAGTTCATTTTAACCTGACTTTATTAGAAAAGGAGAAATATTGGGTCTGGTGGAGAAGGAAATGTGCTGTGCAATTTATCATAGAGCCTCCAAACTGCTGGACATGGTATTAAGTTCTGCATTTTTTAGACTCCCTAATTAATGATTATTGAGATGTTTAAGAGGAATAGTGCATTCAAATATCCCAGAGCAGGACTGGGTTCTTTGCATTTGTAATTTTACTTAATCCTTATAACAACACTATTTGACAGTTTTATAATCCCTGGTTCACAGATGGGGAAACTGAGGTGGAGACAGGCTCAATACTTGCTATTCATTTTCTTTTTTCTTTTTGGTGAGGAAGATTCGCCCTGCGCTAACATCTGTTGCCAATCTTCCTCTTTTTTTGCTTGAGGAAGAGTAGCCCTGAGCTAATATTTGTGCCAATCTTCCTCTATTTCATGTGGGGGTCACCGCCACAGCATGGCTGACAAGCAGTGTAGGTCCGCGCTGTGATCCGAACCTACAAACCCAGGCCGCTGAAGTGGAGTGTGCCGAACTTAACCACTATGTCACTGGGCTGGCCCAGTACTTGCTATTAGTAATGGTCCTATTAGACTCTTATCTGTCTGACTCTAAAGCCCATGCTGTTTTTTTTACCGAGTCACATTTTAAGTTTTACCTGCACTTTATTTTAACTTATAAGTAATTCTTTTCATAACACACTTAATGGAGAGTAGCACAGCAGTATTTTCTTCCACAGTTAATTACTTATATGTATCAGATTATGTTAGATAGGAGGTGTTTGAAAGGATTGAGAATTAATCACTGTTAAAATAGTTAATATACCATCTTGCAGCTAAGCAGCAAACATTTAGTTGCCAGTCAAGATATATGATCAGTTAACATTTCTTCTAGCATATTATTTCACTCTTTAACATTTAGTGACTGCTCCTCCTATATAGAATCCAATAAGTTAAGTCAACTTCCTTTAGTGACTGGCCATAGATTATTATTAGTCCAAAATGAGTGACCTCTGATGAGTTATAAGTTTGTATGCAACAGGAAATGAAACCGAGATTAGTAATGTGAAGAAGCTGTTAAAGAACTCTGTATGGGTGTCATAGATTAAAGAAAAAACAACACGTGACTGTTCTAAGAACCAAAGAACAGGAGTAATTAATTTTCTGTACATTCCTATACCTCAATACCTGAGAGTAGGAAAAAAACAAAGAGGTTTCTTTCCTGCTGATATTTTCCTAAGAACAGAATTTGGGGAAGTTTGAATGGTATCAGTCTGGGAATGACAGTTATGTTTCAATTCTAATATCTTGGTCACTATTGGAAAACACTTTGAAAAATAAAATAATGCCTCCCTATATGGCAGTTAATGGTATCTCCACTGTATTTCCTTAGAGGGTCTAAGAAAGCAGGTAGAGTTGGAAATAGAGCCGTGTCTTCATTGTTATTAGTTGGCTGAATAGTATGAAGAAATTCATTCTATGAGCCTTGATACTTTCAAATGATGTCTTTTTTTTTTTTTGTAAACAATGATTAAAATGTTTATTTTTCCTTTTACTTCTAGAGGAATTTCAAATTGTTTTGAATGGGAGAGGATTCAACTTGGGCAGTCGGAATGGCAGTGTCCTCTGTACTTACACTGTGAATGAAACATACACAAAGAGTAGGTTCCCCACCGTCGCAATATTGCTTTCAGATCTGCACAGCATATCACCATCAAGCGTTTTCCTCTTTTTCCTAACTGAAACCAACTATGCCATAGTTTTTCATCAAAGAAGAAAGAAATGAAGTCCAATGATAATACAAATAGTAGTAATAATTATTTAATAGTTATTTAACGAAGGCAACATTTGTTCATAACTTAAGAAATGCTGGACCCTATCCTAAGTAGCCTCATCATACAGATGATGGTCTTGTGGTTGAAAGAGTCAAATGACCTGCCTGTGGTGACAGCTAATAATGGGCAGAGCTGAGAGTTACACCCAGTTTTCCTGACCTCCCTCTGTACGGACTCCATCAACTGCCTGATTTAATTGCCTCTTTCTCCAGATTTATTTCTTGTCACTCTTGCCTGAAAATCTAACAATCTTGGACTACTCTACTACTTATTGCCTTATTTTATTATCACTTGTTTTCTTTATCTGATTTCCCAATAATGTGTCAGTCAGTTGCTTGAAGAAAGGCTTTTTGCCTCATAGATGTTTTATATCTCCAATACGTACCCTGCACAGTGTTTGTTAATAATTATCATATTTATGGAATGAGGTTTTATTTTCTCTAGCTTGGCTTTCACAAAAGCAGATGAGTATCATGTTTTTGTCTTCATTCTGAGAAAACTCCTCCTTTTAAATGGATCTTAGTATTCTGAGCATTTTGGGTCTCATGATGACATTTTTTCCTCATGACAATTATATTCTAAAATGTTATACTGTGAGGCAGATGCTATGGCTATGTGAACTCTGGTAGAATTATTTTTTCAGAGGTTCATCGACAATTTTGCTGTTTATCTGATGGTACTAAACACTCCAATTAACACAGCTTTGGCTACAGACATAGTAACTGTTCAATATGTGTTTGTTGAATTAAAGTGGCGAGGATCTCAGCATGGTAAATGTCATAATTAATTCCTCTCTTTCCTATTAAGATTGTCATTTTGGTAAGGCAAGACAATAATATTGTAACCAACTCTCTTCAAAGTAGGTTCCACAACTGAAGAGGACAAATAATTTTATTTTTATTCAGTAGTCATCTGTATCTAAGTGTTAGCTTTACCTAACTCCTTTTGATTACATATTTGAGTTGATCATAATATAAACATATTTTATACTTAGTTGCATAAGATTAAGTTTATTAAAGTAAATCCTCAAACAAATAAGTTGAGTCAGTTTGTATTTTCACAATTCACGTTTTAGGATTATCCATCTGATTATGTAACTTTTCTGAATATTTATAGTATGGATCATTTTTCTCATACATTATTAAAATTACAAGGGGAATTTAAGCATTCAGCTTTATAAATAAATATGTTTTATAAATTGTAGACAATTATTTTATTAAACTCTTGAAATAAATTCATTCTCCTTTGGACATACATCTTTTCTCTATCATTTTTAAATTATGCTTTTAAAATATATATCATTTGTCTTTAAAAATCTAAGATATTTGCAAAATTGAGGGGGAAAAGATGATAATTTTGTGGTATCTACAAATGTATCCAAATAGTCTAAGTCAAAAAACTCATAATTTATAATTTACCAATACTATGTATCAATGAGGCATATAATCTCTATTTTTCGTTCTCTTTTCCTTCTCCTCTTCCTTTAGATGAATATCTTTTTAGTTTTTCATGCTGATATATCCAGTGTTCCACACTTGAACTCTGATTGCCTCATCCTCTTCCTGTTATTAATGAAATTGTGTGAGATACATAAAACCCTTTATTAATTCAATGGCATTTTATTTTCTAGGTGTACAGCCAGTAAGTGTGGAGCTTAATTCTGTGCTTTGTCCTGCACCTACCCTGAATAAAGCTGGAGAGTGAGTATTTCATTAAAAACAGTTTTAGAACTTTTTAGCTACAAATTATTAGTAAATGGTGACAGATGTATATTAGTTGTTTTATTGTATTTTTCTTGATGTACAGATTGAATAAGAACTAGTAAGCCCTAGGCAAACCACTCAAGTTAGCACTTTAACTATACTCTTTGTAGGTTGAAATGGTAAAGCCTGTTTCGTTTTGTTTCTTAAATATTGATCAAAAGGCTCTGTAAATATTTATCTGGATGGGTTTGAGAACTATTGTTAGACCCCTTAAGTAATCAGAGCCACAGCTATTATTTTGAACTTGAGAGTACTGAATTTACACATGCACAAACACACACATACATGCACGCGAGTTCCAGAGTGAGATTTTGACTAATTACTTAGAGTATTTACGTATTAAGATTAAAGAGCAAAAGGAACGTGCTCAATAAGGCACACTTTGAACTAGGAAATATTTGTGCTTTAATTTGTGTCCCAGTCCTGTTGAAATCTATATTCTCATGTTCTTTGGTGTGGCAATAAACCATAAGGATAACTGGTTAAAATAAGAGATATTTAGTTTGGAAAAGGGGCTTTTATTTGAATCACCTATACACAAATAATTTCGCTAGACTATCAGAATCTTTTTTCTTTCTATTGAAAAAGTATTCATTTTCTGTATTATGTAATACTCTAGTGTTATTGACAACATGCTTATGGCTAAATTAGACTGGCCTTGGAATTTGAGGCAGGTCCATTTTGCATGGAGCCTTAACTCCAAGTGCACAGTGGGACTCAAAGGCTTTCTGAATAATCATGTCTTGTAGCGTCATGCGCTGCATAACGACATTTCGGTCAACAACTGACTGCATATTTGATGGTGGTCCCATATGATTAGTACCATATAGCCTACGTGTGTAATAGGCTATACCATCTAGGTTTGTGTAAGTACACTCTATGGTATTCACACAATGACGAAATTGCCTAATGACACATTTCTCAGAACACATCTCCGTCATTAAGCAACACATGACCGTATTAGCAATGATATATCTATTAACTTGAAGTTCAATCCTAGTTTATCAAATCTATAGTTCCACATCAATTCTCCTGATTGTTCCCCCCAGTCTGCTCCCAGAGCTGTCTTCTCTATCTTAGTCATGGGCAGCGCCATCCTTTTTGTTGTTCAGGTCAAAAATCTCTGAGTCATTATTGATTTCTCTTATATGCAGTCCATCAGCAAATATTCTCAGTTCTAATTTCAAAATATGTTTAAAATCCAATCCTTCCCCATCACCTCCACTGATACCAGACCAGACCAAGCTACTGTCATCTCTTGCTTGGTTTATTAGCCTCTCAACTGGTCTTTCTGCTTCTGTCCTTGGCAGGAATGATCCTGTTAAATAGATCGGGTTATGTCACCCCTCCACCCAACATCCTCGATAATGAGTTCCGCATTCCACTCAGAGTGCAAGTCTAATCATTGCAATGTTCTACAAGGTTCTACAGGATCTGGCCCCTCACTACATCTCAGAATCCATCTTCCTTTGCCCCTTCTGTTGTGGTCACAATGGCCTCTTTGCTGTTCCTTAACACATCAACTTACTCCCACATCGGCACTTTTACACTTCCTGTTCCCTCTGCTTGAAATGCTCTTCCCCTCATAGCTCACTTTATCATCTTCAAGTCTTGTTCAGATGTCACCTTCTCAGTAATCCCTTCCTGGTCACCATATTTAATCATACAAACTTCCCCCCTCCCTTGAGTTTGGCACTCTCTATTCCCTTTACATTTCTCCCAAGCATTTATTTGTTTGTTACTGTCGGCTTCCTGCTAGGATGAATATTGTTTGTCTTGTTTCTTGCTGTACCTCTAGCACTTAACACAGTGCCCGACACATAGCAGATTCACTAAATGTTTGTTAGATGAAAGGATGAATACATTTTTTTCAAATATTTTGTTTTATTAGTTACATAAAGAGCTAAAAGAGTACATTTGATTGCTGGAGGGCAGGGACATATATCAGGTAGGAGAAAAATGATCAGAATCCTATTTGGAGGGCATGCCATTTAAGAGAGCAGAAAACTGTCTTGGCTTTTTAATAGTAGTGACTAGTTAAGGAAGATAGTTTACTTTCTTCTCCAAAGTAGTTCATAAAATGCAATATGCCTGCTCTATCCCAGATAGTGAATTTGTTTTCTCTAGAATTTGCCTTTGGGCAAAGTCTTCTTTTGAAGAGACTACCAAAGAGACTGCTGATATTCTTTAATGATTTGTAGATGGGCTAAATACTCAGCAGATGTGATTTTTAAAAATCATATAAAGCATAATAGATATCAGACATGAGAAGTCATTGTTAGTTTGGTTTTGACGTTAATGTTCTACCTACAAGCAAACTGAGAATATTTTGGGAAGATCTGTCTAAAATAATTCCTTTTCCTTTCCTTTTTGTTCTTGTATCAAGTACATGATACCACTGAGACAAAACTTGACAAGATTTTATTTGTTAATGTATTGGGTATTTGGGGACATCACTATTTGTTCTCCTAAGTATGTTGCAAGTAATTTGGACCTTTCCTTTGCCTTGAATTTTCTTCAGATACTTTTGTAGGTGATGAGCTCTCTTATGAGACTGGATTAAAATCAACACAACTGAAACAGTTTAGCCTTGTAAGGTGACTGATGCTTAATATGTTTGCCTAATTAGCTTTTGGCTAAAGATTCAAACCCATTAAGTAGCTAGTTAGTCTATGTTTCAAATAAACACATCTGGCCCAATAATGAATGAAGGTTTTTCCTGTGTGAGGGTGACAGATGTGGTGATGGTTCCCCCTGTTCTCTCACTTAAATAATTAACAAGACGCTGGTGAAGTAACTCTAGACAGACAGCCTCAAAGCCAGATGCAGAGTCTCAGAGCTGGATTCGTGGACATGTGCCTCATCTCATTAGACTGCTCTATCAGTTCCCTTCTCCTCTTTATGTTACTTCCTGAATTATGTTTTGTTTGAGGATTATTCTTTTAAAAACCTAGGGCTTGTGAATTTTGGTTTGAAAGAGCGTTAACCTGAAGATGTTTACTTGGAGATGGGGACTAAGAATGTAGCAGAGCAGCTAGGACTTAGGTTTGTATTTGGAAATTGATGTCATGGAGTAAACAAAACTTAAAGCCATCTGGGAAAGTCTCATCCAGGTATAGAATTGTTTAGCCTTGTTGGAATGGGTGTTTGAAGTAATTTCTTTGAGAAAGATCGCTATTTATTAAATTTCTTTATTTGACATAGCTTTTTAGACTAAGATGAACAAATTCATAGTATTTAAACCGAAAGACTGTAAAGGTGGTAGTAGTGAGGTTGTTCTTTTCTATTTCTTTCACTGGACACCATTTAATTTTAAAATGTCATATGATTAAGCAAATTGTATTACCAAGAAAAATCTGTAGATTGTTTGGGAATTTATTTCTGCCAGAAGTTCATTTGTCTTAACGAACACCCAAAATGTCTTAAATTTGAATAGGAAGGACTCCGTGAAGTTCTTTGAATCCTCCCCATTCCAGGGCAGTCACATCATGGTGTCACATGCAGTGTCATCAGTACTTGCGATAGGGGCTTATTCTCTGACCCTTGTTTAGTGAGACATCAACAATAGCATAGCTGCTCTGCAATAGTTGAGATAAACCTGTAATTTGGCAAGAAGAACAGAGCAAATTGGGTAAATATATATAAACACATTGTGAAGAAAGAAAAACAGAACAGAATGAACCAGAGCCTTATCTTACAGCTTGTTTGATAGAGATGATTTAAGGAGGCATATGGTATAGTTAAATGTGCTTTCAAAAACATTGGCCAGAATCTTCTGGCAAATATGAAATAAATATCTAAATCAGATGAAACTGATAGTATTAGTTCTCTTAAAAGGCAGTGTGGGAAGACACTTGACAGTGTTTTGAGTGAGAAGTGGTGGGATATCAGTGTATGTGGAAAATTGTAAGCATCTGATACTGAAGGATCATTGAGATGGATGGTGTGGCAGGCTTGGGTTAGAGGCTGACTTGGTAATAGAATCTTTTTATTTTCCTCAACATTGTTATTTTTTCAATGTAATTGATTTGCCTGGAATAAAATTGATTAATTCCATTTCTCTTTCTTGGTTGGACAAATTCTGCCTTTAGCACAGCTTCTCACATGAATATTTCTTTTCAAAAATATACCCATGTATTATGTGTATGTGTATCTATACAACCACTAATTCCATTATCTTAGTAGCAGGTGATACAACCACAACTTGATTCTTTCTTCTGCTCCTTATGAGGAATGAAACTTGATTTATTTTTTTTATCATGGATACAAGGACATTAGTTATTTCTTTATTTTGAATATAAACATTAGAATCTTGGTGAGATGGGTTAAGGCTGAGGACCCTCTCTGTTTCTCTGTTTCGCTATACCTCTCCCCTCAATGGTGGAACATATATCTTTTCTTTCATATGGTGTATTGCTTTCTGATTATACCTATAAATGTGATAAATTTAGCTAATCTGTATTGCATCTCCATCCTAAGTACTATATTCAGTTCTGAAAATTGTCATTTAAGAGAAGCAACAATCAATTTGAGCACATCTAGAGATGGCCAACAAGATATTGCCAAGTATGGAAATGTTAAATAGGATGCAATTTAAAATACTGAAAAAGATGATTCAGGTGTGACACGTCAGCTCTCTTCAAACATCAGTGCTGTCATGGGAAAGATAGATTTGACTTATTCTTCATTGAATATTATATATACTTATACATACTGTATATTATACTGAAGTATATACATATATACTTATTCTTTATTGAATATTATTCTTTATTGACCCTATTATCCAAGGAAAGGAGAAAGAAAGAATGGAAAGTAAAGGGAGGCACATTTCAGCTCAATATAAGGAAGATCTGCCTAACAATTAGAATTATTTAGTGAGTGTTTTGGTAACTAAAAGTGTTCAGAGGGCCAGCTATATGATGAGGTTGAGGATATCCTTAAATATGTGTTTAAATCCTCTTATATATCTGTTTATAAATTTTATGCTATCAAAGTTTTTACTATTACCAAGACGTTTGACATTTTTGGATGAAAGACACTAAAAATTGAGTGATTATTTCCAAGTGTCTTTTTAGTATTTTATTAAAATATGCAATGCAATTAAAAAGAGGTTCTTTTTGGTGTAATACCGAAAACATTTACAATACAACTTTAAGTGTGATGTTCAGTACATCTCTGAATGTAGCTTTTTTTTTAGCAATCTTCCTGACTGCAGTGTTTGTTTTCGTTGTACACATATATTGAGATAACTCAAAAAGAAATTATTCTATTCAAGAATTCTTTAGCCACTTTGAAGAAAATATCCTTAGACAAAACATTAATTTACATGTATACTCATAACTAGAAGTGGAATCTTTAAACTACTCACAAATATGAAACCTTATTTTTCAACTTGTAATCTTTATTTTGCATAAAGCTAACTTTTAGAAAGCTCCACACAGTATTAAACAGTAGCACTTGATTTGAAAATATCTTGTCACTATAATTTTAATAACTTTTTGAGTAGTTGCCAGTTTAATTTTCACTATGTGCAAATTAGAGGTAAATTATTTATTACTTCCAGCAAATGTCTTTCACAATTTTATTTAATTTTTTCATCTTTTTTAATGGATCATAAAATGGCAATCTTTTATTGGATATGCATAAAGCCAGTAGCAAGTGAATACTTTGCAAATAGGTTACTGTGGATTGAAATGTCAATCATATAGTTCATGGAGTATGAAATTTCTCAGATCAGAGTAGCTCTGACATATGGCACTGAGCTGTTCTCCTGTTTTGGAACTGTCATACAACTTTAAACATTAAATAATAGCACTGTGACCATTAGGACTGATTCAATTTTATTTACTTCATTATATATCACAATACTATTTAACAATTTCTCGTGTGAAATGAATTTAGTTTTATCAGTGTTAATTAAATACCAACTGACATTAAAATGCACTTCAAACAATCTTTTTGTTATGTTATGCTGTTTAGGTTTCTTCTATCCTTCTACTTTGGAAAAAATATTCTAAGGATGGAGCAAAGAGTAGATTAAGATATTTATAAGCCATTCTAAACAATGTAGAACCAATTTATACAAAAGGAAGTTGAAAGAGTTGTCAGTTCTCAGCCTTTTCTTCCCTGACTACCCTGCATTATGTGCACTTTGGGCCAGTCCTGTCTCAGAAGGTCCTTCCTTGCCTTTCATGACTTCATGTTCTCACCTCCCTGGCTGTTTCTTCTCAGAGGTCAGCTCAGGCTCCTCTTTTTCTTACAGTCCTTTAACTCTTAATTTTTGCCAACTCATGGTTGGATTCCTGACCCATGAACCCATCTTCTTTAAGCCTTCCTTTTCTTGCTGACGTGCTCCAAATCTCCAGCCAAGATCTTTTCCTTAGCTCTAAACCCACTATCTAAATGTCTACTAACTCACTAGGATTTCCATAGGCACCTTAAACTTGAAGTTCCCAAATTACACTCATGTACTTCTGTTCAAACCTGCTGCTTCTCCTGTGTTTCCTATGCAAGATTACCCACCTATCTGTGCAAGACAGAAACTTTGAAGTCATCTCTGACTACTCCTTCTTCCTCACCTCCTACATCCAGTAAATGTCCAAGTCTTTTTTAGTTTAATTCTTTAATATCTCTCAATTTTCACTTTCACATTACCCTCATTGCCACTATTTAATTCAATTCTACTTTGGTTCTTATTTGAAAAACACTAAGACATTCTTGACTGGTCTTTCTACTGTAGAAATTTACTCTTCCAACCCATGCTCTACACTGCAACTAGAGTGATATTTGTAAAACACAATTCTGACCATATTTCTATCTAGTTTCAAGACTTTTAAGGTTAATTCTAAATGTCTAAAGAGGGCATCCTGGGTTTTTCATGATGCTTTCCTTACTCTCTTTTTTAGCCTCAAGCCATATATTCTCCCTCTCACACTCTGTGTTGCTGCCATATTGAATGGCTTTTAGTTCCTTGACTGTTCTGTGCCTTTCTTGCCTTTCAGCCTGTCAAATAGTGCTCCATCTTCTTGGATCCCTTTCTAATCTCTTTTCCTAACTAACTCCTAATGATTCTTTAGGTTCATCTTAGAGGTGACTTCCTGCAGGAAACATTTGTTGATGCCCCCTTGGCAAGGCTGAGTCAGTTGTGTCTCCCACACGGTCCTCTAATACCCCTGTGCTTATACTTATTTTAGTTAATATCGCATTCTATTGTAGATGTTTGTTGATGAGGCTTCCGTTCAATAACATTGTAATGCTGTGTTTTATTTGCTATTGCAGTCCTAATACTAAGCACAGCATATCTTGGCCTGTTGTAAGCAATTTATGATATTTGTTTAATTAACTAGTAATAGAATGATTGACTGATTGAATGAACTGATTGGCAAACATTCATAAACCAATTTGGAGTGCAGTTTTAGGTTTTAGGTTTAAGCACACAGCTCAACATAGCTATAGTGTTAGGTTTAATCAAGATAATGTTTTGTAACAGGAAGGAAATAGCAGTAAAAAAACTTTTTACACTAACCTGCATGATGTTATATACTAGGCATTTTTTTAACAATTTGGCTTTTTATATGCTTATATGGTAGTAAGTAGAATAGAAATTCTTTAAATTAAACAAAAAAGCATTAGGTAATTATGTCATTGCTGCTCTACATTCTTCTGTATTATCTGTGTTGTTTTTTTAACTTGGATCTAAAAGGTTTGTATAAAAGTACCCTGCTATTCTGAATAATCTGTTAGACAAATAGTCAGATGTTACAACAATTTCTAGAGTACCTGCTGTCTTCCAGGCACTGTACTGGACATTTTATGTACATTATTTTATAAGCTCTCCTCCCCAAAACAACTCTGAAATAGGCACAATTTTCCCCATTTTACAGATTGAGAATGCAGGATTGAGAGTGATGTGACTAGAATTCAAACCCAGAACTCCTGATTCCCTAACATGTGGGCTGAATCAGTCCCCTTTTTCAATTTTATTTGATACTTGGGACAAATAAAGATGAACTCTCACCTCACTTCTCACTTATGTATGGAATTAAGTAAAAACAACATGGCTTTAATACTTTTTTGTTCATAATAAAGTCTCTATAACTGAGAGTATGGGTTCAACTGTCATAAATATACTAACCAGAAGTAGAAATTATATAGCAATAGGAATGAGAAATCCATAGAAACTAACAGAAGTGACATAAAATATTAAATACATATATCGGAGTCTTGGGACAAAGAAAGGTCAAGGTATTGAGTTTGGATTAGAGGGTGTGATAGCTTTATCAATCTGTGTGCCAGCAAGGGAGTAGCATAGTTTTGGACAAAGGTGTCATCTCATGACAGTGCCAATATTGTACCAATATTGTACCAATAATTTCAAAAATGTTTCCCTAAAGACACAACAAAATTTAAAAGCAGAAGTAACTTTTAAGTGTGTTTTTCATGTTTTTAACACTTCTGAAAAATTTTCCCAGCACAAATAAATACCGTAGCATCTAGTAAATGCCATTATAGTTAACCTCGAGAAATATGTGAATATAGTAAAAAATTGGAGGAGTGATACTAAACTCTTGCCAATGAAAGACATTTAAATATAAGATCCTAAAATACCTATTGAGGATTAAGGTATAGTATGCAGAAGTGAAGCACTTTGACTACAGAGTCAGAGAAGTCCAATATTTGGGCAGGTTACCTTTGTAGGCTTCAGTTTCCTAATTTGTAAAATGGAGATAATGCTACTGCCTACCTCAGTGGGTCATTGTAAGAACTAAATGAGAAGGTGAGTGTTATGTGTCTGGGTCTGAGTAAGGAATCGATAAATGCCATCGATATTAGTACAGTTGTTGATGGTAATGTTTTGATTGGCTACTGTTACTCTCAGGAAGGTAAAGATTATATTGTTTCAGTGGAGTCCGTGTGTCAAAAGAATCATCAGGTGGCTTTCCATGACTGTGGAGTCTTAACTCAGTTTTTTTTTTTTTTTTTTTTAATTTATTTTTTCCCCCAAAGCCCCAGTAGATAGTTGTATGTCATAGTTGCACATCCTTCTAGTTGCTGTATGTGGGACGCGGCCTCAGCATGGCCGGAGAAGTGGTGCGTCGGTGTGCGCCCGGGATCCGAACCCGGGCCGCCAGCAGCAGAGCACACGCACTTAACTGCTAAGCCACGGGGCCAGCCCTTAACTCAGTTTTATTTGACACCAGCCACATTACACTAGACTGAGATTTTGGGGATAACACGCAGTTATTTTGGTTGCCTACAAGATCTCATCAGCACCCATTTCTACTATAGGAAAGAGTGAATTTTGTTGTAAAATATATCTTCTCTTCTATTCTATTTGAATAAGCATTAAAAGTTTTGAATATTTCCATCATTAATTAGAGAACTGGTTTATTTCTGGTGAATTCTAAGTGCCAGATTATAAACAGCTTCAGTCAATATCTAATGATCTCTTAAAAGTTGAATCAATAAGATTTCTTGCAACAATCATACATTATTATGAATCAAATAATCTTTCCCCAAGCTAAAATGATGCCTACCATGTCATATGCTTTCTGGTACGTGCTTTACTCTTTTTTTTTTTTTTTTTATTGGTTTATAACATTGTAAAAATTTCAGGTGTACATCATTGTACTTCTATTTCTGCATGGACTACATCATGTTCACCACCAAAATACTAATTACAACCCATCACCACACACATGTACCAAATTATCCCTTTCACCCTCCTCCCTCCCCCCTTCCCCTCTGGTAACCACCAATCCAATCTCTGTCCCTATGTGTTTGTTTATTGTTGTTATTATCTACTACTTAATGAAGGAAATCATACGGTATTTGACCTTCTCCCTCTGACTTATTTCACTTTGCATTATACCCTCAATGTCCATCCATGTTGTCACAAATGCCTGGATTTCATCGTTTCTTATGGCTGAGTAGTATTCCATTGTGTATATATACCACATCTTCTTTATCCATTCTTCCCTTGATGGGCACTTAGGTTGCTTCCAAGTCTTGGCTATTGTGAATAATGCTGCAATGAACACAGGGGTGCATGATCTGGTACGTGCTTTAAAGTGGAGGAATTAGGAACTAGGAAAGATTATTTTTGGATTCAACTATGCTTAGTCTTCAAAACAAAACAAAACAAGGCACTCAGTTCTGCAGAATAAGCAATTAAGTTTAAGTTTTCTTTCTTAAATAAGCCACTTGGCATTCTGTGTTGGAATAGTTCAGAAGTTCAGTTAAGTTGATATAAACATCCTAAGTTCTCATTCTTTTCTGGATTTAGCTAAACTTTTTTTTTTAAACAAAATGTTTTGAAGGGAATATTTTATAAGAAATATTTTTAATAGGACTATTCCTGAATTTTGAAGAAGAGTTTAGCTAGAAGTTTGTTGGTAGTATCTTTCCTGGTGGCTCTATTCCTGTCGAATCCAAACGAAATATCACATTGAGAAAAGAAACACATTAGGGACTTTCAGTTCATCAAGCCTCTGTGGTATGATGGAAAGAGTTCAAAATTTGTTAGAATCCTGGCTTTACCACTTTGGGCAAGGTAATTAACATTCTGGGCCTTATGTATGCCATCTGTAAAACTGTGAAACTACTTACTTTAAGGGTTATTGTAAGGATTAAGTGAGATAATGTCCATAAAATGGCTAGAACAGTGTCTGGCACCTAGCAGGGACTAAATAATATTTCCCATCTTCCCTCTCTGACATCATTATTGAAAATTTTACCAGTGGCTTGAGATTGCTCCTGTTTTATCCTAACTCTCCGTAACTAATAGTATTTGGCATTCAATTCAAGGCATACAGAAGAAATCTTCTAAATATAACAAAATTTTACTAATTCAGGGTATTTAAGGCAAAGTTTCTGGCTATTAATTCTAGGAATTTAGACTATTTTATGAGAATTGGAGCATGGCATCATATAGAAGCCAGGTCAACAAAATGTTACTTCCTACTTTTGCTGTAATGAATGGATAGCTCTGGTTTGTTGGCATACCGATTATTATATGATAATATACTTTGTAAATTCTTTTGAAAAAGAGCTGTTTAATCCTTAATACTTTAAAATCTCCATGTCATTTTTTCCCTTCAATATCTTGTTAGAGCTATTAAAAAGTACTAACTCTTGGCTGACTGATCCCAAATAAGAAATTACTAGAAACCGAATTAATGAAATTTTAATTATTATTAATTGTTTTATAATTTGAAATCATCTTTTCAAAATGAAAGCTGTATTTTAACTATGATATTTCTTAGCCATGAACAAAAATTATCCTCTCTTTTTTCTACCTTTGTCAGGATATTTTAATATCCTGGGTCCATCTATAACAAATGCCTACAAATAAATCATTCTTTTTTTTTCTTTAGTTTATCTCTGTCTTTCATTATCACTTTCTCTATATTTTTTCCCTGCTTTATTTTTTCCAGTTTTATATTCTTAAACAATGATCTTGTGATGATAGTAATGTGTAGAGACAGGGAAAATAAGCTAAATGGGATCTAAGGATTTTTTCCCCTTTTTCGGTTTTTGTGAAACTGAAACAATCTCAACATTTCTTTGGATTAAGGAAATTTTTTTCCTAATTTATTTAAACTAAAAAAATAACAACAGGAATTCTTAATGTTCCTATGTACATTAATGCTTCTTTTAGGAACAACTAGATCACTCTAGGAATTTGCCTCTGGCTACTGAGTAAGGATTAGAACTTAGAAAAAAAAAAGCTGGGATAACTGATCAAAAGCTTTGACTTTTTATGTAGACTTTCTAGCTGGTTTTGAATTATGTAAGGAAATAAAAATCTCCCACAATACTCTAGTTTTTAATTTATTTTTAATTATTGTTTCTTCATTTTCTTTCAGAACTCTTGACGTGTCAGTGAGCTTTAATGGAGGAAAATCTGTCCTCTCCAGTTCATTAATAGTCACAGCCACAGAATGTGTAAGTAAAAAGTTTGCACAGGGTTACCTTTTAAAAATAATTCTATCCAGAAATAGTTATGGATCCTCAGTGTTGTTGCATACTACAATAAAGAAAGTATAAACAATAACACTGAGATTGTTACAAGGAAAAATCTGTATAAAATTTATTTTAGGTTATTTTGTTTTTCCCTTTAGCCTCCTTTAAAAGGAATTTTAAGATCGTATATATTTTATTTTGATATTTATAAAATTAAAAAGTCATATTTAAAATCAAATTAAGATAGCAGAATGATTTCCAAATGAAGCATTTGTTTTCTTAAAACATTTTTCTTAAACTATTAAATATGTAAATGGAATAACGTTTTTCTGTTATGAAGGTTGCATTATAGTATCCAAGACATTTATCATATTTTTGAAAATATTAGTGCATCTTAATGAGTGAGGTTATTATTTTGCCCATTTTAATATCAGTGCTTTCTCATAAGGTAAGGAATTTGATTTTGATATCTTCATAATATCTTAGTTTGAAACTATATTTTATTTGAGATGATTGATTTGCATTACCTAAGATGCAATATTTTGAAATATAAATTGCATTGATAAGACTGTATTTTCCTTGTTTTTTGGGGTTTATGGAAAGTTTTGATGTTAGATTGTTGAACATGAAAACAGAAAGATAATAAAAGGGACTGATCACATGGCTTTTTTTTTTTTTTATGAGTAGATTTTCTTTGTAAAAAATGTATAAATCAAAGCAAAAAAAAATTCCTGTCCTTCAAAAGACCAAAATCCCAAACCTAAAAATTTTCTCACATCTCATGGTTTCATGGTCTTATATTTTGATTTTTTAATGTGAAAGACATCTTTCCTCCAGAAAATAAAACAAAGCAACTCAATATTATCAGTGTAGAGATAGTTGTGTTTCTCATTGTAAGAAAACGTTACAGGGACAGAAGCACCCATACAAACCCTGGAGTCACTATTGAATTCCCTGGATAACTCTTTATCAACACCTAATGTTTCTAGTTTGAAAATAGCTAGCTTTTTTTTTTTCTTTTCCTTTTCATCTGTAATTCATGTTGCAATTTGTAGTCTTGTGGATGTTGCAATTTGTAGGTTTTCTGGTCCCTCAGGATGTGGTTGAGATTACAAACATTTGTGGTATATAGTTTCTCAGTGTTTAGCCACTGAAATGCCATTCTTCCTCCAACCTTCTTCCCATTCTGCACCTCCAGCTGTCTTTTTTCACCTCTCTTCCATGCAAGCAGGAAAACAAGTCTTTGTCTGTATCCTGTAACCATGCACAATTTCAGTGTGCAGGGATGCTGAGGTTAAATGATTCATCCGGAATTTACAAGTTGTGTGCTTTAAGGAAGTCTTCCTAGAACTTGCTAGTTCTCAAGAGAGCATAATGTGACTCAAGGTGGTTTAAGAGTAAGGTGACTTCAGAAAAAGGGACACTGATTGTGTCAGAGATGGAGAGAGTGAAGCGGCAAGTTGTAATATTAAAATAAATAAGGGATCAAAGTAAATTTCATTGAGAAAAGATTTGAGCAAAGACTTGAGGAAGGTGAGGGAGTGAGCCCTAAAGACCACCAAAGGGAAGAGTGTTTTACGCAGAAGGATGAGATAGAACAAAGAATAAGGTGGGACTGTATCTGACAAGTTTAAAGAAGAGCAAGGTGGCCAGTGTGCTGGAGTGGAGGTAGCTGTGGGGAGTAGGAGTCTCAGGATGAGTAGGTGGGAGTGGGGGAAGGGGGACTGATCACGTAGGGTTTTGTAAGTCACTGTAAGGACTTGAGTTTTTCTTCTGAGTGATACAGGGAGACATTGCAATGTGCCATGTTTTAAAAAGATCATTCTGGCTGCTGTGTAAAAATAGACTTTGCAGGTAGGGGCCAACATGGAAACATGGAGATCAATTCTGTGGCTATTTCAGAATCTAGGAGAGGGAACGGTGGCTCCACTAGGGAGCTGGCAGTGGAGATGGTCAGAAGTGGTTGGATTCGAATATATTTTAAAGGTGGAGGCTATGGGATGCTGAGACAGATTAGATGTGGGGGTGAGAGTAAAACATTAAGGATAGTTGCAAGCTTTTTCACCTGAGTAACTAGAAGGATGAGTTGTCATCAGGTAGAGCAGTTTTTGGAAGAAAATAAGGAGTTCTGTTTTGGAAATGTTGAGTGAAAGATGTCCATTTAGTCTTCTCAGTGGAAATGTCAGAAAGGCAGTTGAATATAGAATCTGGAGTTCTAGAGAGAGGTTTGGATTGGAGGTACACATTTGGGAGCTGTTGTATGGAATGAAGTAGTCAATCAAATTCCACATGATTTTTACTGAAGAAAAAAAAAAATGTAGCTTTCAGGAAGTAGAGCAAGAAGGGAAAGAGTCCCAGAGAAAGTTTTGTATTTATGGAGGAACCAAGATAAACTGGGTCTTAAAAGGAGAGCAAGACTTAGGCAAGGAGAGAGGAGAGGAAAGCACTTTATAGATAAATAGCAAACAGAAATTGAGAGTAGATATATTTCGTTGGAGTGAAAATAGTGGAAGGAAAGCTTGGAAATAGAAAATTGAGACCAGATTATCAATTGCCTAAAAAAAACAAAACAGAGTTTAGAGTTCATCCTACAGGTCTGTGGTTCCTAAACTCCAGTAAACAGAGTTGTCAGTGTTGAAATGAAAGAAAGGAAAGAAGATCTCCCGCATTCACATGTCCCGGGGGCCAGACTGTGGGTCTCCCCTTGCTCCTGTGGTGTGAGAGCAGAGTACAAACTTGGGCGGCCCAAGTCACGGCGGACAGGCATTTAGAAAGTGTCTTCCCCTCTTTGAGTACTAGTTGAAAGGAGTGCAGCTGAACCTGCAACCAAAGGAGGCATTGTGCTTCCAGAAAAATCTCAAGGAAAAGTATTGCAAGCAGCATTAGTAGCTGTTAATTGGGCTCTAAAGGCAAGGGTGGAGAGATTCAACCAGTTAGCCTGAAAGTTAGAGATAAAATTCTTCTCCTAGAATGTGGAGGCACCAAAGTAGTTCTGGACAACAAGGATTATTTCTTATTTTGAGATGGTGACACTCTTGGAAAGTATGTAGACAGAACTAAGTCACTCTTGAAATGGCATCATGTGAAGCTGTCCATTCTACTAAAGTTCTGAAATCTTTCATGTAAATAATTTCCATGTCTATCTTTTATAATAAACTAATAATATCTAAACTAAGAAAAACAAAGGAAAGAAAATGGATTACATTTTTCATAATGCTAGATTTATTCAGCTTGAAAGAATGCTTTTATTCTAAAATTGTTCTTTCTTCCATTTTAAATTTTAAAATATCTTTTGATTAATGATAACTATAATAATTTGTTAAGTCCTTGCTTCCCTCCTTCCTTTTTTTCCTCTTTCTTCCTCCTTTTCCTTTCCTTCTCTCCTTCCGTCCTTTCTTCTTTGAAGTGGGAGGAATACATTGTGATAAAGAAAAATTGCACTGGACAAAATTAAACAGGTAAGGAAAACCTTTTTCAAGACTGTTACAGTAGAGGAGAGAGATTGAACTCAACTGTGCTGAGACAAAGGGCTGGAGAGTTTTAAGACCTGGGTTGGAGGGAATTGCAGGCACCTGGATCTGCTAACTGGCCTTACCGGAAGGAAAAGTAATCTTTCTCCTCTCTTCCTGACAGGAGATAGTGTTACAGCTTGGGGCAAGGCACCATCAAAGTTAGGTCCCTACCCTGCCACAGAGACCACAGATGGGGCACCACCTTCTTTCTTGACTATATTTCAAAGGGATGGCTCTCAGGCGGAGAAAGACATTCTCCCTGGAATCTGAAACACTGGAAAGAAACTTTAAGGGAGATTTATGTACGTTTCAGAGGCAGAGAAAGATTTTGCAATTTATGTTTTCTAAAGTAGATTCTCTAAAAAAAGGGGCGTCAGGGAGCTACAGTCAGGAGGAAACCTGTTTAAAGTTTAATCGAGCTAAGGGAAACTGTAAGGTGGTTTTGGCCAATAGAATCAGAGAAGGAACAGCTCAAGAAATGGGAAAACCAGACCCTTACCATATAAAAAAGCCAAAGGAAGATGGAATTCCAACATGACAAAAAGGCAGCATTAGGTACGTCAGAGAGGTGAAGGAGAAAAGGTCAGAGGGTCACAGTGACCTTGATGCTTCAGCCCAGGTTGGTGCTTTGTAGTCTTCTGTGTGAATTTTATTATTCCACTAATAGTTATAGAGTAGTAAATACTATAATCTACTTTATCATATTGATAATAATCATAGGATAATTCTTTTTTCTCATTATACTTAACCATTATTTTGTATTCAAACTCAAATACCTCTGGTGTGTGGTAGTAATATTACCATTTTGTAGATACAAAAAGTGAGACTGGAGATGATGAGATGTGCCTGCTGTGTGTGCATTAAATCTCTATTACAACAGAAGAGGACAGTTGGGTAATATTGTGATAAATACCCGGGCATTGTATTTAAGTGATATCCAGTCTTTCAGGCATATTTGGATGTGATAATTAGGTGAGATGCAGTTAGTAATATTACTCATTATAGGATGATGCTTTTGGCTTTCACAGGTATTTGAAAGCCAAACAAAATAAAACACCATTATTTAGCAATTCATTAATCTTTGTGGAAATCCCACAAATAAAGAAGCCCCTCTCTGTGCTCTGAGAGCATCCAGGCTCAGTCCTGTTAAGGCACTTACGTCACTGGGCTGTAATTTCCTGTTTACTTCTGGGCCTCTCTCAGCCCTCTTGAGACATTGATGGCAGGGCCTGTACCTTGCTCATTGCCTCCTTCCCACTGCCTGGTCCTTACAGAGGGCAAGAGCTCTAAAATCATTTTTTAAATGAATGAATGAAAGTACTGTATGTCCAGTTTAAAAGTGGGGAAACTAAGGTTTAGATATAAGAAATTTAAGATCAGAGTCTGAGGAGGGTTTATCTTTAGGCAGTCTTTTCTCTTCATCTATCTCAAGATCTCCTAAATTTGTTTCTGCAAAATGCAGTAAAAGATGTCCTTTTTCCCCCTGGAAACCACTGCTCTTCTTCTGACTCTTTTGGAATAATAATATCAAGGACATGTTTTCCGAGCATTGTGTTAAATGCCAGACACTGTGCTAAGCACGATACGTGTGCTAAGCACTTTATGCCTTCATGTAATACTCACAACTCAAGAGGAGGCTATTACTATTACCTTAATTTTACAGATGAGAAGACTGAGGAACAGAGCCGCCTCCAATCTTCAGTGCACATTTATGCAAACACGTTAGGAGGTGCTTCCTCTGTTAGGTGGACCCAACCCTCAGCAGGCTCCAAGGCTTGATGAGCGGAATATTGGCTGATTTCAGACCTCACTGCCCTGGATCGGGGGGCGAGGGGCCTGGACTTGGAGCATGTAGGCTATGGAAGTTAAATTACTTGCTCAGTTTCACAGTCGAGTAAATACTAGAATTGAGACTTCTCCCTAGCCTGAACACTTGCACAATCTGCCATTAGTAACCAGGTCCCAATTTGATTTATATAGGACAAATTTTTTCTGTAAAAGGTGAGATAGTAGATATTTCAGGCTTTGGGGGCCATACATTTCTGTCACAACTTCATACTTAACACTGCCATTGTAGCACACAAGCAGTTATACACTTTATGTAAACAAATGGGCATGGCTGTGTTCATCAAAACTGTATACACTAAAATTTGAATTTCATGTAACGTATTTTTCTTTCGAGTTCAGCTATGTAACAATGTAAAAAAAGAAACAATTCTTAGCTTGCCAAGGATCTTATGAAATGAGCTGATTTGGCCTTTGGGCCATAGTTTGCTGATTCCTGATACGGAATATTCCAAAAGAATCCAGTAAATGAAATCATCACCTATTCCATGACTATTTTTTCTTTCCCTAACTCTAAATTCATGGAAACAAAACTGTGGAGACCTAGTTCCCCTTTTCTGTGTCTAGTTTATTTTAATGCGGTTGCTGTGATTAATTATTTTCTAGATAAATTTCAACATGTTATTCACGTAGTTTTGAAATTTTTGAGTGACTCCTCTTTCCCATAGTTATTTTGCAAGTGCAGTAAGTGACTCTGATTTCTTTTTATACTTCTATGATTCTCTTAGCTAGAGTTTCACTTATATTTGGCAGAGTAAAGTTTTTGATTGTACATTATAACTTGCTTTAAATGAAGAAAAGGAAATTAAATGCAGATGAAGTTCAAAAACTTAATGTGTCCAGGGCGACTAGAAAATATATTCCTTCATCAATGTTAAGGGGCTGGTATGCCCCTAGTTAATCCTTAAAAGAGTTTTGGCTTCACAGCCTTGACCAACATCTGAGTACTAAGTCTCCAACTGGACTCCTTGGTTTACTTGTCTTCGCAAACATCTGAAAATGCTACTTGTTCAGAACTATAGTTAGGAACAATTGATACAACAAATGGCCAGTTGAAAGGTCATCCAACAAATGTACGTATAGTGTTGTGTCAGTGTTCCTAATAGAGGCATTTTTTGAGCGAGAATGAAGAATTTTAACTGCCTATCGTGCCAGCCCAACTACTTTATAGCAATATGATTTTCCTAATTTCCTGCTCATGACGCATTCATAGAAAGAAAAAACTAACCACTAAACTTTAGCATATTCGTACCTGCTAGCTGCATATCCTTACTTCTGAACACAAGGTTTGAATTCTAAGAAAAGGGGAAACCAAATGTTCATAGAACTCTTTTGAAAGTTGTATAGCACATAGAAATGGCAAGCCATTTCCATGAGTGCTGTGGCTAGATCCTCATGTGGGAAAGGTCTGGTGGGGAATATTGTATTCATTCCATACAGGAACAGTCATAGATTGGGGGTATCTTATACAAGGCCTTATATTTGAAGGTGGGATCATGAATTTGTACATTTGACAACAGTTCTCCCATAGAATGTCACAGTTTTCTATGTATTTCTTTGACATTCTTTTCCTGTTATATTCTTGTTTGCTTAGATTTTAGAGCTTGGTGTAATCAAGCCTGTGGAGAGTTGCATGATTTGTTCATGAATGTTTAGAATTCTGTGTAGAAAGATGCAGTTTGAGTATTTTCCTAAGAAGGCGGATGTACGTGCTGAATTGTTTTCTTTGGTTTTAAGAACAGAGAACTTAGATATTTGCCTGGAAAATTTCTATGACGTATTCTCTTTCTCTCTCTCTGTCTCTGTCTCTCTGTCTCTCTGTCTCTCTGTCTCTCTCTCTCTCTCTCTCACACACACACACACACACACACACACACAGAACTTTCTATGTGCAAGATGCTAATTTAGATGTTTAGGATACATCAATAACCAAATGTTGAACTTACATTTCATTCTATCAAACTACATCAAGAAGTTGCTAGATGAGTGCATGTCTTCTTATTTCTTATATTTTAAATTAATTCTTTATGGTAAATATTATGTACTAGCATCTTCAAGTGCCTTAACAATGGTCTACTAGTAAATGGTAGAGCTCTATGAAGATTGTGTGTGTGTGTGTGTGTGTATGTGCGTGTGAAGTTTTTGTAGTTATTTTCATTGTCTTCTGAAAGATAAATTAAAAGAAATGATCGAGGATCCTACCTGTTTTGGTGGTGTCTGTTTTGGTTAATTTGCAACCTCAGCTACACAGATAGTTTGGGTGGTTATTCCCTCTTATATCAGATGCAAAATTAGAAATCAAAGGATAGATTTAATTGTTTATGTATACCTCATTCTTAATCTTTTTCTGAAAGTTTCTGAAATTAATGAATATTTTATGGTCTATGCTTCTCTGAGAATTATTTTAAAAATAATTTTTAAATGGATTTATGAAAACGGAAAGGCTGCTAGTAATCAATATCTCTGAAAATTGATTTGTTTTGAGATAGTTTCCAAGCCACTATATGGTAATCTCTTTTTCTTTTTTTTCCATTGTGGTAATAACAGGTCATAGAGGGAAACCACACACATTTCAAGATTTTTTTGATTAGCTAAACCAAGTATATGTTGCTAGCACTCCCTTGCTAATAATTTTGAAAACTATCTCCTCTTCTTTTTTCAGTTATTTACAAATAACTGTTTGCATAAAGATTATCATCTCTTTTTGTGCATAGGCCATTGTATGTTATATTTCAAATTTCACTATAAAATGTTCTAATTAAATACTACTACTTCTGTTGCTTAAACATCAAAACGTCTATTAGTTTTGATCAATCCTAACATTTCCCAAAGTAGATTCTAGGGAATCCTAGTTCTACAGGATATTGAAAATGTTATGAGAGAAATAAAATGGTTCTGTGCTGATATGAGTTGGACTTCTTTACCAGAAAACCATTCAGAGCTTTATAAATTTGTTAATGTGCACAGTGATGGTCTAAGAGAGATATAATAGTAATGGCTGTCCCCACAATGAGTTTCATGCTTTGGGAACAACTGGTTTTCTTATTTTGTGGATTAGAAAGTGAAAGCCCTGAGAAATTAAACAATTTATTTAAAATTAGACCCCTAGATGAATACTTTTAATACAACACCTTTCTGAGATGGATACTAGTAGGTTCTCCACCTCTGTCCCCCAGTCTCTCTCTCTATCAGCTCTTGGGATAAATGTGACTCTCACCCTGACTTCTGGGCTTATACTTCTTATTTGTTTTGAATGACAGGAAAGGTATCTCTGAAAAGCTGCCTTATAAAGTTCCAAATTTCCACCCAGACAGTATATTGATTTATTTACAGGTTTTTTTTCTTCTCTGAATTCTTTCCCTTAAAACAAAATTACTACTAGGGATCCCAGAGAGTTGGGATTTGGGGACACACCTTGTTTCGTTGGAAACTATCTCTACACTAAAAATTCAGTAAACACACTTCTTTGTGTTTGTGGCTTTTGTACTCATTTCTTTAGAGTTCATTCTCTTAGTAAATAGTTTTAAATGCCAAGCATGGAGTATACATTGGTTAGTAGGTTGGACATGGCCCCTGCCTTCCTAGAACTCACAATAAATAGTGGCAGAAAAGAGAAATTAAATAAATAATCACAATTCATCATAAACAAACAAAAAACAAATACATTGTGATAAGTACTAAAGATTAAAGTATAGAGAACAATGAGTTATATAGTAAGGAGGGACATTTTCTAGCCAGAGGATGCAAGGAAGGCTTCCTGGGGAAGTGATTTAAACTGAGCCTGTAGGATGAATAGGTGATTGCTAGATGAAGGGAGGTGGAGGCAGAGCCCAGAGCAGAGGCCTTAGGGCTGGAAGAGCTCTGCATTAGGAAGGGAAAGAACAGCAGTGTGGTTCTTGTGTTGGTAGTGCTTGAGCTGCAGTGAGAGATCTTCTGATACATGAATGCATGAGATTGCACTCTTGCATTGATGCATATATACCATTTGCCAACAAGAACCATTGTCGTCGGTGTAGCAGAGAAAGAAATTTTCCTCTACTCTTCTAGGTTCTTCTGGCTGGTCTAAGAATTGAATTGACATGAGACAGAATAACAGGAGAAAATCAAACGGTTTAATAACGTGTATACATGGGAGAAACTCAGGAAAACTGAGTAACTTGCCAAAATGGCCAGAACTACCACCTTAAATGCCATCTTCAGCTAAAGACAAAAGAGGATGTTGGGGGTAGTGGTTTGGGACTTCAAAGAGGAGGAAGGCAATTCATATGGAGATGGAAAAGCACATCTTTGGTAAACAAACGTTTGCCATGCCTTGCAGAGACAGTGGGACAAATGGGTCTTGCTAGGTTCCTCCTGTCTACCACACCTAGTGCATATTATACTACAGTTATCTACAGTGATAGCTCCTTTCTGGAATGGGCCTTCTATCTTAAATTCTTATAGGCAGTTAGGGGGAAGGTCAAAGTTTCTTCCTGAGTCTTTTGTTCTCAAAAATAATCAAGCCAAAGAGACACATTTTGGGGTAGCAAATTCTGCTCCCCTACATTGGTTTGTCACCTGCTTGGTGATTTTTAATACTCATCTTGTCGTATCATTTAAATATACAAAGTAAATAGTCTTTCATCATCAAAAAGTCTGCATAAATTCTGCCTAGAGGTGATCATGCTTGTAACCAAAATAATCCTTTCCCAGAGACAAAAGATAGCGACTATAGAGACCATTCGTATAACCTCAAATAGTGATTTTTCCTACATTCCTTTAAGGTATAATTTAAAACAGTCTACAGCACTTTGAAAGATTTTATATTTATTATTGCCTGTCTTAACATAACATACATGAAATAGAATATAAATGAATTTATAGAATTTAAAGGAACATAATAGAAATCTAGTTTGACATTATTATGCTTTTTGTATTATTTTCTGGTGTTTCCTTAAAAATATATATACATTTGGGATTTGACCGTAAGCTTTGCTGACCACTTTGTTTTTGTCTTCCGCCTCCTCTAGTCGACTGGCATCGCAGCCCTCATTGCTATTTTGGTGTTACTGCTGCTCCTGGGCATCGGTTTGATGTGGTGGTTTTGGCCCCTTTGCTGCAAAGTGGTGAGTAAGAAGGATGTGCAACTCTACTCTTTTTTTTTTTTAATCAGTGAGATGTAAAGTAAGGCCTGAAATGTAGATCATTACCACTTTGTTCAACAACAGCAAAGTTTCAGTTAGCAAATTGAGTTTTAATGGTTTTCATCACTGTAATAAATTCTAGAAAATGTGCATACCAATAAATATTTACTATAAAACTTCATCTAAAAAACATTTCAAAATCAGATTTGGAGGAGGAGGAGAGAGAGATGTAGGAGACTTAATAGCAGTAAAGAGTTTTACACTCAAGTACAAAAGAATTTCAAGTAAACTGAATGATATTTTCTGCTGGATTCATTGGGAGAAGTTGGGAATCTGTCAGGTGTTTTTTCAGTGCTTACTGAATCTTTCACTATTACCTCTTTGAAAGATCTGCTCTTTCAGGACCTTCTCTGTTTGCCTTTCAGAAAAGCATTTTAGAAATAAGTCATGAGCAAATGTTAGGGTATCTGATAAACAGTCAGTTTGACGTTGTGACAGTTGGTTTCAATTCGTGTCATTTTTCATGTTTGACTAAAACCTCTGAAAGAATATGGGTTTATATTAGTATTCTATTGCTACTGTAACAAATTGCCACACAGTTGGTCACTTAAAGCAACACAAATTTATTATCTCACAGTTATTTAGTCACAGATCCAAGATGGGTCTCACTGGGCTAAACTGTGCTAAAAAGTATTGGCAGGGATATATTCCTCTCTTAATGCTCTAGAGGAAAATCTGTTCCCTTGCCTTTTCCAGCTTCTATAGGCTACCCACATTCCTTACCTCATGGGTCCCTTCCTCTATCTTCAAAGCCAGCGACGTTGCATCTCTTTGACCACTCTTCTGTAGTCACATCTCCTTCTGACTCTGAACCCAGCTGGGAAAGGACCTCCAACATTAACCATGTGATAAGGTTGGGTGATAATCCAGGGTACTCTCCTATCTCAAGGTCCTTAACCTTATCACATCTTCAAAGTCCCTTTAGCCTGTAAGGCAATTTATTCACAGTTCCAGGGAATTAGGGTGTGGATGTCTTTGTGGGACCATTATTCTGCCTACCTGTGGGTGCAACGTTGAGTAATAAATTTCAGCACATTTCAAGCAATCCAATTTGGATTGTTCAGGTTTCATAGAAAAGATTATCCTGAAGAAGCACTCACTCAAAGCATGCCTACTATTTATTTTGATAGTATTCCTTTTATTATCAGCACATTATAGAGGACTTGATATTCTGTGGATCACAGAATAGTGTTTTACATATATTATACTAGACTGCCTTTATCCCCCTCGCCTTTGCTGACTGATTTCAGCTTCCTTGCCACTTCAGGCAGTGCTTTGTATTAGTCCTGCACTTATTATTAATGATACTTCAGTCTGCTTTCATGAGGTGACTTTACAATCCTCTTTCTCAGAGCAGTTGGCCCATGGAGGAGGCACAGAATTAACTCAGACAACAGTAGAGATAAGAAGCATCCTGTCTTTCTGCTGAACTAATCAGTTTCCTGCCATCGCAATTGATGTTCAAACGGTTTCCTGTTGTAGTCTTGATTATTCTAGATATGGCTATCTTAGGGGAGCTAGCACTCTCAAGTCTCAAATTAAAAAGCAAAAAGGTGCCCTAATGTGATTTGTGCTCCTTGGCTTTTTAATTTAAACCTTGCAGTGGTGGATTTCCTTCTTTCATTACTTTGGAATTTCATTTATTATTGACCAGAGGGCTCAAAAGTGTCAAAGTATATGATTTTTTTAAAGACACGTGAAAACTGAAATGGACTTCTTTGGGAGATTGCTAGATGTGCTCAAATACAAGTCTTGACCATCATTTTGGATGTTATGGAGAGGATTCCATCATCAGGTGGTGAGAATGGATCTGTTCTAATCCCAGGACTCTGCAGATTTCAAATCTCAGAGTATATTTCTTTATGTAAGGCATAAAGGGGCCCCTTTAAGGTGTGCTTTCAGGATATCAGGAGGGCTTGCTATCCTCAGAAACATCATGAATGCTTGCTAGTTTCTGCAACTTATTTAATAGAGAGAATCACCTTTATTTTACATTTAGAACTATAGATTAAAGAGTAGCTAGCCCTGCGTATGAACTTATTTTTATAACTATGTATAAATGAATCACAGCAAATGTTTCCTAAAGGAGGTTTTAAAAAGCAGGGAAAAAGTAGAGGCAAAATTCTGCATTCAGCCCTTGGCAGTCTAATATGTGCCAGTACTGTGCTAGGAACTGGGGATACAGAAATGACTATAATGTGATATGGAAACTCACATTTTAATATGGAAACACAGAAATACTGGCAAAGTGGAAGTGGAAGGTCATGAGTGCCCCAGTAGCAACATATGTAAAGAACAGTAAGAAAATGAAGGAGGAGAGATTTTCCAGAGTTAAGGGACTGTTTCAGAGAAACCAGACTGAGCTGATGACTCCAAACTGAGTTTTGAATAATGAATAAGATGTTGGCAGTTGATGAGGGACGTTTCGGAGGAAGTGTGTGTGCAATTATGAGTTACTGTGGCATGCTTTGGGACACGCTAGCTGAGGCTCACCTAGTGTGCCAGTGGAAGGAAGCAGTGAAAGACGGCTTGGGCTTTAGGCATGAGCCCCATAAGGGAGGGCATCCTCTGTCTTTTAGGAAGTTCAAAGTCACCCCAGGGATGGTGAGAAGCCACTGGAGAGATTTGATCGATATAATCCCCTGAAAGAAGCTTTCCTTGCTTTACAGTGGTGCTGAGGTCTGGTCCTAGTGGTGATTAAGTGTATATCCAAGTGAATTCCATCAACAATTGAATGGAAAGCCAGTGACAGACAGTGCACCTTAGATATGGCTGGAGCCAAAGTTTCTCCTCCAAGTGTGGAGAGTTGGAGTATAACATGGAAGCTACACGAGCTAGAGAAAAATGAAGAGGTGATGTGAAAAGAAGGGGCAAGGAGACCATAACATTGTGAACAAAAAAAGATCTTGAGTGTACCAGAGGGTGTTATAGTACAATGGCAGGGTATTTATTTTATTTTGTTCCTTCTAAAGAATCTATTTGTGCAATGCTGGTATTAAAATGTGGTTAGTTGAATAATTCTTAGCAGCATTAAATTATTAGGGATCAATTTGACTATCATTACCAGCAATATTACTTTTTAATGGGAAATGAAATGCATTTATTTTAGTTTGGTGTTGTACAAATTTCTTTTTGTTTGAGTGTGTTGTAAGTACTAGTGGGGCAAATATTTAAATCTAATCTTTCAACTGAAACATGACTAAATAGCTTAAAATGTCTGTTCTCAGGCAAATTTAGATTATGTCAGTGATGCACCTCTTTGGGAATCGTATGCTCAGGAGCTCTTATCAAGATAGAAAGCCTGAAAAAAAAGCCCTGAGCAGAGGCACCAATATTTGTCACACATTCTTCATTCAGTCATTTCATATTTTATGAAAATACGATATGAAATAATTTAATCATTCATTGTTCATAGATTAAAATTTCACAGATATCTAATCAATGACTCAGAGATAACAGTGTTATTTATATTATATACTTATATTTTCTGCCCCGAATTTCCAAAGGCTTTCCGAGCAGTGGCCATCAGATTTCCAATGGTGGCGGTTTTCCCTGAGGGGAGAGAGCTTTGTGGGACATCTCCAGGGATTAATGCAGTTTGGAAAAGCCCCCTGTCATAGGCTGAATAATGGTTCCTAAAGATATCCAGATCTTAATTCCTGGAAACTGTGAATGTTATCTTACATAGCAAAAGGGACTTTGCAGGTGTGATTAAATTAAGGATCTTGAGATAGAGACATTGTCCAGGATGACCTAGATGGGCTCCAAATGTAATCACAATTGTCCCTGTGAGAGGGAGACAGAGATAGATTAGACTGCAGAAGGGGAGAAGGCCGTGTGACTGTGGGGGCAGAGACTGCCGTGACGCAGCTGCTAGCCAGGGAATGCTGACGTTTGCCAGAAGCTGGGAGAGGCAAGGAACAGATACAGCCCGGGGGCCTGCAGAAGGAACCAGCTCTGCCAACACCTGATTTTAGCCTTGTAAGACTAAATTCAGCCTCTTGACCGCAGAAGTGTAAGAAAATAAATTTCTGTTGTTTTCAGCCACTAAATTTGTGCTAATTTGTTACAGCAGCATTAAGAAACTAATATATTCCTTAAATGATTCTGATATTCCCCAAAGTTGGGAATCATTGCTTAGGGCTATTGATTTTGGGAATTCTTATGTAATGTGTTTTCAGATCAACTCATTACAAAAACTGTTCGTGGAGTTCAAGAGGTTGTAAGATGGGAGACAATGAAATATTCTGCAAAATGTTTGCAATATTTCCAAGGCTAGTAAAATCAATATGCAGTTTTTAAAGTTAGAATTACCATTTTGTTTTGGGTAAGTGAAGTAAATATGCATAATACTTTATATATTGCAAAGAATTTACTTACTGTTTCAGAGTGATAAGGAATTTTTGGAAGAAATAAGTTTCTAATTTTCAGAAGTATCCAAGGCATGCATGTTATTAGAACCATCTGACATCAGGGATCCATGGACAGCTTTCTCATGGTGCTTGTGATTTGCTAGAAAAGGCCAGTACAATCCTCTTCATATTCAGATATTGAACTATTGAATCCTCTGAAAGCTAGAAATTGATCTTTTTACTCAGCAGGGAAAAGCAAAGAACTTGAACATTTAACTAAATACTGTGTCTGTGAAACTACCACATATACCACATGTACAAGGTATATGTCATATTTATGACACATCAAAGTCATAAATATCCCCTCTAGAATATTTCATATTAAAATTTTAGCCAAAATCCTTAAAAAATTACTGTCAGGTTAGAAAATCATATATTTTTTGGTGATACTTACATGAAATTATGATTAAACAATTATTTATGTGATTATTTGTTGAACATTTCTCTCACTTCATAGTCTAATAATTTCATGAAGGCAAGTATTGTGTGTGTTTTACCCATCACTGTAAACTGGGCATGTTGTACAGCAAACACTTATCCTTCTTGAACCATCTCAATTCTTAAAATTGAGACACTAGAAGACAACTTCAAAATAGGGTACATTTTTGCTAATTTTAATCAAAATTCTGCCAACTATGGGGAAGTATTGTTGCATGAGGGGATTCACGGTAAAATCGTAGTTCTTTGTATGATTTTCATTGACTTTATTTAAAATGTGTCCCTTATAATGTATATAATATATACAATATATATAATGTATGTAATATATACAATATATATATTGTATATATAATGTATATATACAATAGAAAATGTGGCCTTTGCAATTACATGCAATAGGAACTAAGATACAGTTACATAAGAATTTTCAATTGTAATAAAACTCTGAAGTAGAAGCAATTTAACTTTTGTCTAGTTGCTTCTACATATACCCCACAGGGATTTCTAACCTGAGGATTGTGAACTTGAACAGAAAAAAAAAATCTTTATTTTTACTTCTAACTGAAATTTGTCATTTCCTTCATTTATGAATATAGGCTACTGTCCAAAAAAGTATTAGCAGTTCTGAAGATTTTGTTACCAATCGTAATCACGGATATCCTATATCACATTTATAGTTGTTTAGATATTTTTGAAATATCTTTTACACAAATCGCTGCTTCAAAATTATGATAGGTCCTAGACTTACTGTTATATCTCATTATTTAGTGATATAATCAACAAGCACATATTTCTACATCACAGACTTGGGGCTTTTTTTCTAACAGATTTGATAGTTGTATTGCAATATAATTGGGTTCCTTTAAATCCTGTGTATTTTAATTTAGCTTAATTATTCTGGGAAGGGTTCCATAGGTTCAACAGATTGCCAAAGAGGGGCACAGAATAAAAAAATGTTACGAAAAACCCCTGCAATAGAATATCTGGCTACCAAAGGTGCTTTTAATATGAGACTATTATAAAATTTTAAATCTTCCAGTTCATTTTAATGAGTATTTTCAAGGATAAAAGAGAGAGATGTCATTTAAAATGTGGCAGAATTGTGTCCTCTGTGTGCCTGGGCTTTCCATGACAAATAGAAATCGAAACCAATGATATTTGGAGAACTAGTAATAATCGTAATAAAGGAGCCCTCATGCAAAGCTGAAAATTTTAGGCACTACCATTAGTGAATTATAGAGTGTGTTGAGTTTGCAGACTATTCCCTAAGGGGAAAAGTTCTCATTTTTGTGGGAAGTTATTTCTCACCATCTGTTAAAAGTCTGTATCCTGCTCATTGAGTGTCCTCACATCCATCCTTCACAACTGCTTTTCTTGAACAAAGACATCAGTGGGATCCTTCCCTTTTCCTTAAATTAAAAAGGGGTCAGGAGAGGTTAAAAAAAACTTAGCATATATTGAATCATAAGTGAAATATCAGAAAATATGGATGTTTTCATCCTTGCTTAACTTAGAAGGTATGTTGAGTTTGTTGCAGATTTGTTTTACTATCAGGATGGCAGAAATGATGGTCCTATAGTTGCATCATTTGGAATAACCAGACACTCCACAGAATTACAGATGTAAGGCTAATGAGGTGGCAAACAAAGGCTTTCTGAAATGTTGTCAATTAGAGTGTGTTATACAGCTGCAAATAAATATCTGAATATGCTGGAAATGATAAATGTTCACTTTTCTCTATTGTCCTTGGCCAAAGTTCTCCATCATCCAGGGAAAATCGCAAGCTCGTTTTTCCTTAGTGCATTTAAGACATTACATAAAGATCTCATAAATCTTAATTTAAAAAAACCATTTTAAAAAGTTATCTTTTTTAAAACCAAATTTGCTTATAACTAAGTTGAGCTTTTGTGATGAGGATATATCTGACTGGATCTCTATAGAATGATTTCCTTAGCCAGCAACAGCTGTGCTGTTCTTTCTAAATAGTAATAAATGCTTCCACACTGCACTTGTTTTTTATTGTTGAGGAGGGCTCTTAGTGCCTTTATTGAGTTACTTTGAGAGCAGCCCAATTTTTTTTTTTTGGAATGCACAATAAAACAGAAGTAATTTAAATTTTAATATGGCTTCCTTGCACCATTAATTAAAATGATTTATGTTTGGTTGCCTCCTAGAAACAGAGTGTGATGTTAGTACTTATTGCTTCCATGGTGATGTTTTCCAACAGAGCATCATTTACAAAACAGGGTATCAAACTCTTCCTGGTCTTAGTTTATTTGCTTTGACAGCAGCACTTTACTTAACTCCTGGCAGAATACACTCTCACACTGTTCTGCCCAGTCCCTCTTTGGCATTTTAAATTATATTTATTGTCCAGACTTCCCACCAGTTATTTATTTATTCAAAGTAAGAATCTTTGAACATTGATGAGTCTGTCAAGGAGGAAAGGAAAGAGAAGATGAGATAACCCTGACCCTATTTTGGTCTGGATGTTGAAAGCATCTAACTTGGTGGGATTCAGAAAAGGATTTTCCATATACTCACGTAAGAGAACTTTGTGTTTACACACTTCAGAGGAAAGGCACCACATTTGCTTTCTGATCTTATCAAAAATAAACGGGAGAATGAAAGGAAGACACACATATATTTTAAACAAATTTTTGTAAACATTAAGAATGATTTCTCTCTTGTCTGTGGGCTCTTAGGTGGGCTCTTAGATGACATTGCTGATAAATCGGGCATTTGCTTTTGTCACTGGCAAGAATCAGTTCTGAAATACTACTTGATCTACAGTCATTGTACAGTATCTTTTTTTTTTAATTCAAGGCAGTTCACTGTTGACAGTTCTTTTCACTCTTTTCTGAATATCGGAACATATGATTGCATCAAGCTGGCTGCAGGCTCCCGTGCTGACATTTTCTAGTGCAAAGAATGCCCACATCACTCGAACATTTGAAAAGTGTTAATGAGCAGATCAAAAGGACTGTTGCCTGAAGCAGCTAAGTTTTTTTTCTTTTAAATAAATCGGCTCTCCTCCAAACTGAAATCTTCATTCTAGCAGCTAAGTAGATGAGATGTAATCCTCCCCGATGATGATAATAACAAATGAAAAAAAAATTGGAGAAGAATCAAACTCTGCATATGGTTCATAAAGTGGTGAAAGTGTTTTCCAGAATCTTCAATACAGAGCTGAAGGATGCTAAGTGGAAAAAGTCCTGGCAACTAGGCAATATTATGCCTTTTAAAATCTGCAAATTCTCATAAAATATGGTGCATATGAATACATCCTTTTCTGAAATGAATGTGTTCTTGCACTATTTAATACGAGAATGGGATTCTCATGACTGTTATTTTTAATGTATCTGGACTAACAGTAAGATTTCCTTTTCTCCTGCACTAGTTTACTGAAATGTAGGAATATCAGTTTTTGCCATTTTTGGCTTTTGGACTGAAAGGCTTCAGATTATTTTCAATTTCCTTTGTTACTTATGAGGTTGTGTGATAGAGTGGAGAAAGGGAGCATTTTGAAATGTCACCAAAAAAAACATTTTATTTCCTATTCCAACATTTCTAGGGCAGTGATGTTGGGCATATGAATTAACATGTTATATCTCTGTAAAATGGGGATGATAACCTCTATCTCACACAGTTACTATAAAATTAAACTCTATCTATCTATCTATCTATCTATCTATCTATCTATCTATCATCTACCTATTTATTTATCTCTCTATCTATCCATTCATCCATCCATCCATCCATCCATCCATCCATCCATCCATCCATCCATCCTAGCAAGGAACAACTACTCAACAAATCTTAAGTCTTTTCTTCTGTACCCTTTCCTTTGTGGTCCAAACCTTATTTTAAAAGGATGTCATGTGGCAGAAGTTGAACTCAGAGTTTGGAGGTAGACAGACCTGGGTCCTGGGTTTGAATCCTGTTTCTAAAGTTTTCTCTTTGTATATCCTTGGGCAAGTTATTAAAGTTATAGCCTCCCTCTCCCTATTTTTAAAATGGAGATAAGCATAGTAACTGCACAGAGTTATTATGAAAATAAGAGAAATATAGAGTGTGTGGCATATGGCAGCACCAATAAAAGGTGGTTACTGTTAATGGTAATGACAGCATACGGATGAGCCTGAGTCCTGCTTCAGTTTCTGAAGGTGCTGTTATGTGTTGTGGTGGTGGCTGTGTCTCTTAATTTAATACATCAAAATTTGATTTAGGTAGAATTTTAAGAGCTTTGTTTCCATTGTTAACAATATAGAAAATATACTTGCCAGGATTTCAAAATCAATTTAAATTTATAATAAGTCATGCATTTAGTCATACATAAGATTAATTACACTTTATTGGAAAAACAAACCCTAATGTTCTTTTCTGGAATAAGGTGAATACAAATGCATATGACATATGGCCTACTTAATTATGGGAAGGCATAGAAGCAAAAAACCTGGTAGAAATATTGTGATATGTATTTTGTTTTATCATTCTATTAGAATTTTCATGTTGGAAAGGACCTACAATTAATCAAATTTATTTCCCAGATGAAGAAACTTAGGATGGTCTTACATCTTCCCATTTGCCACTGAGTTCATTAGTTCTCTGACTTTATTGGTTGAAAGAGAAATTTGATGCTTCAGTTTCTTTGGAAGTAGCAATATTTTAGTTTCGTGGAAATCTATCTCTGTTTATCATTTATATATTTTTTTCTCAGTATTTTTCTTATAAATTTAGAGGTTGGCTATGAGCCTTTGTGAATATTCTCAGCTAGTTCCTTCAGCTCACTTTCAATCATATTTTTAGTATCTGCAGTTTGTAGAGCACTTTATTAGGCACCATGATATTTATAAAGAAGGAGAAATGATTATTGCTCTTAAGAAATCTACACTCTTAAGGGGTAATTGAAAAACTCCAAAATAAACATATAAACCCAAGCTAATGAAGCATGAATGGTTCAATTGTGCAGCAACTATATTTTTAGAAGTTTTAAAGCTTCTGGATAAAGAAATAGAAAGTTGGTGGACTACTTCGTGAAGGCTGGACGGGAGTTAACATGGAAACGGTCATTTTATTTGGGGCAAGCAAAGGGATCTTCAGTCAGCCTGAAGTAGAGGTGCATGTAGAAAGATCTTTGTAGATAGGACGTTAGGGCAGAACTACACCATGCTGAGGCATTTGAACAATGAGAATAGAAGAGCTGGCTCATGTAGATGTATGGAAAAGGAGCTTTGGTTTGCTAGGTTGTGGCTTATGATAACAGAAAAAGGGTCTCTCATAAATAGAAAGAATGCAAAGATACCTCTCATTATCCTGTTGTGAGCGTGTCAGCAGTGGTCATATGAGGATTTTATATTGAAACTCAGTTTGCTCATATCAATGCTAAAAGTAGATGCTATGCAGGATAATGAGTATGACAAGTATGACATAAAAAAAGGAAGAGTCATGGAGGGGGATGTTCAGTAATTCTCAGGAGGATATAATATAGAACAGGGCTGGGGATATTATTTATGTCCTTAGAAATTTATATACCAGTGCAAGATGTACAGGTAATAAGCAGAGTAAATTTGAAATCCTCACAAGGAAATGAAAGTGAGTTCAGATACGTTATACTCAGACTTAGTGGAATGAAGGATGTACCCTTGGTACATTTCTAGTAAGATAACTCTAGAAAGAACTTTATGGTAATTTGCAAAACTAAGAGTGGAAGCATGCTTTGTAAGTTTCTTCCAATAAAATTTAGTAATTCTTTGGTTTCAATTGTGGTCACTGGAACCATTGATCCATTTTGACCAGAGAAACAATTGATTAAGCTTCTGTTAGAAAAATATTGACTTGGCTACATAGGTTAGAATGAGGGATAGGCTAGAGATAAGACAATAGATAAGAGCTAGATGGCAAATTTAACTACAAGTAGAGCATGTAAACATTGATGGCAAAAAATGCTATGGTAATTAGAGACTATCAATCAATGGTATCCATATGTTATTAATTAAAATGCATAGAATGGGAGTGAGCACTGCTGGAGGTGCATCTCTTTTGTCTGAGCACCATTCATTTAATTATAATGGCTTGGCTACACTTAAAATGCTATTATCAGTTCTGGAAACCACACTTTGAGATACTGGTCAAATGAATATATACTAAAGAAACTGACCAAGATGATCAAATAACTCAGAATCATTGCATGAAAAAATGGTTGTGATGTTTAGCTTCCAGATGCATAGGCTCAATAGATATGTGGTTATTATCCTAGTATTCGAAAATAGGAACTGCTCTCTTCTGGAAGAAAAATTAGTTGTGTGTGTGTTTCCACACTCTAGGATAAGGACTAAAGAGTGGAAACTACAGAGAGGGAAGCTTTGGCATCATTTGTGGGAAAAACTTTCAAATGCTGTGAGTTCCTTGCCAGTGGAATGAATTGCTGTGTGAGTTAGTGAATTTCTGTTTATTGCAGAAATTCAAACATAGTTGGACTACAGCTAGGCGAGAATTTTTCAGAATATTGAAGTTTTGGTTGAATGTGCATTGGAGAAGTTGAGAAATGTTGTACTAGAGATTATTAAGGTCCAGAGAATCTTTGAGTTTATGATTTTTAGGTGGGGATAGTGGGAATGGAATGCAAAGAATCCTTCCTTCTTCCCTTGTTCCTTCCTATCTTCCTATCTTCCTTCCTTCCTTCTTTCCTTTTCTCCCTTCCCTCCTTTTTTCTCTTTCCCACTTTCCTCCTTTTCCTCTTTTCCTAACTTCCCTTTCTTCCTTCCTTCCATCTTCTTTACAAAATAGAAAATCTATTTTGTGCCCGATACTTTACCAAGTACTGAAAATACAGTGAGGAGCAAAGCGGATATAAACCTCTCCTCAGGGAAGTTACAGTTTTTTGGAGCTAGATAAAATGATCAACTCTGATCAATGCTAGGGAAGAACAAAGGCAACTATGCACATCAAGGGAATCTGAACTGCTTTGGGAAGATGGGGGAGTTCATGGTGGGAGGGGGGAGGGAGAGAGAGAGAGAAAGGGAGAGAAATATTTCAAAGAATCTCTTGGACATGGTAAATGATTTGGGGAAGTTATTTAGAAGTGAGGAAGAAATTACAGATTATGAGAAAAATTTGAGGCTGCACCTATAGTGATTTACTTGAAAGAAACAGAAAAGATAGGAAGAAGAGTTGGTTTTTAAATGAAGATGATTAGGTTGGTTTTGACCCTGTTGAGTGTGAAATGTTGATAGATCTGGTTTTCCTTGATTGATTTTGGATAAGCAGATTGATAATGATATGAGGTCCTTCGTTTTTATAAAGGAAATGCACTTGTAGCTTGATAACCTTTATTTTATTTTACTACAGTATTATTTTAAATCTTAATCCTCCACTGTCATTTGTTTCTGCACTAACTGGAAAAATTCACAGATTTTTATCCTTCAAAACTACTAAAATCTGGAATTTTATGTTTATTGATAAAATAAAATTGGATTAAATAAAAGGGTTAAATAGAAATAACAGCATTTCTTGTAGCATTCAAACTGAATTACTGGCCAGTTATATCTATGTGGCTGTAGTTTCTGTGTATTTTTTCCTGAGATTTAGATCTAAATTAAAATTTGAACAATGAAAATAATATATATGAAGAAAATTATGAGTCAGTTCTCTAAACATTATCAATAACACTAAAATTTTAAAAACCTTTCATCATGGAAAATTTCAAACATATACAAAGAGAAAGAGTAAAATAATGAATTCCCCATGTCTCCTTTACTCAGCTTCAATGATTCTCAATTTATGGCTAATCTTACTTCATCTGTAACCCCATCCACTTCCCCACCCCAAAGTATTTTGATGAAAATATCAGAACCATATCATTTAACCTGGAAATATTTCAGTATATATCTTTAAAAGATAAGCAGTCTTTAAAAAACAAAAACATATCCATGGAGCTGGCCCGGTGGCGTAGTGGTTCAATTCGGTGGCCCAGGGTTTGCAGGTTCAGATCCCGGGCGCACACCGATGAACCACCTGTCAAGCCATGCTGTGGCGCTGTCCCATATAAAATAGAGGAAGATGGGTACGGATATTAGCCCAGGGCCAATCTTCCTCAGCAAAAAGAGGAGGATTGGCATCTGACGTTAGCTCAGGGCTGATCTTCCTCACACACAAAAAAACAAAAACAAAAACGTATCCATGATAGTAGTAATATACCTAAACAGTAATAATAATTCTTTGATGATATTCATTTTCAAAGTTACTATTGTTTTAAACTTTTGAAAATTTAATAATATAATTGAAACATTTGACATTAGATGAAGTGAAGCAGCTATATCTTCAAACAGTTTTTTATTTTCTTAGTATAGAGACTTAGATGTGTACCTTAATTATCAGAAGCCATTGGCACTCGGTCAGTAATTTTCTATCATGATGGTGTGAAAAGTCCAGATACCCCTGTACCAGTAAAGGTCATCTAAATTAGATCTCAGGCTCCATTCCCCTCACAGAAAGAATTAGCCATATTAAATTTCATGAAAGAATATATTGAGTGATGATTCACAGAAAAGGAATCTTGGCTAAAAAGTTGACTTGTTTCTAGGTTAAAGGGTGGGGAAAGAGAGTATGTTAATTTCCCTATCATCTCATCCAAATCAGGCTAACTTTTGTATTGTCCATTGTGAAAAAGTCAATAAGTCATAGCAGGAGGATTTTGCTAGTAAATTCCTACTCTATTTGAGGGGACATAGTGAAAAATGTTTGCATTTTGACATTAGAAGAACCACTTAGTGAAACTTCATGCAAGGTATTTGACAATTTTTGTTCTTGTTATTCACCTGAAAAATGAAGCTAATAATATTTCCATATAAAGATAAAATGAATGAATGTGTGTGAAAGAATTGAGTGAGTTTTTAGGTGCTTGTTATCTAGTGCTGCCTAACAAACGACTCCACAGCCTAGTATCTTCAAACAACAAGTTAGTGTCTTCAAACAACAAGTTAGTGTCTTCACGGTTCCGTGGAGACTGGCTCAGCTAGGAGACTCATTCTGGGGTTCGCTCATGCGATTGCAGTCAGATGGCAGTTGGGTTGGAGTCATCGGAAAGCTCAACAGGCCTTGATGTCCAAGAGAGATTCTTCTCTCATGTGTCTGCCACCTCAGCTGGGATGGCTGACATAGCTGGGGGCTAGCCAGGTGCTTCTCTTTCATCACCCAGCCTTTATATAAGGTTATCCTGGGCTTCCTCACAGCTTGATGGTCTCAGGTAGACTTCTGACATGACAGCAGGCTTCCCCCAGAGTGAGTGTTGCAAGGGTATCAGGGGAAGTGGAAAAGCTTCTTTTGACCTAGCCTCAGAAGTCACATGGCACCACTTCTACCTCATGCTAGTTAGTCAGAAGCTAGTTAAAGGCAAGCCCAGATTCAAAGGGAGGGGCATACATATTGGGAGATAAGGCTCACTGGGGACATGTTTGGTGCTACCACAATATTTTACTCATCTAATTATTATAGATTATAAAATAATCTAATTATTTTTACACATCCTTATTGTCTCCTCCCTATTCCACCAAAGTTTTCACATTTGATTTTTTCTTTGGACAGGTTATTAAGGATCCTCCTCCACCACCACCCCCTGCACCAAAGGAGGTAAATGAGTGCCTTATAAGTGATGTTGGTGTTTTTTTTTCTGTATTTAGATATTATCCCCAAATTTGATCAATTACATTATTGTCAGATACCTGTGATACCTATGTATTGACTTTTGAATTTATGAAAATCAATTATTCTTTGTCACCTTAGGATTTCTTCCATGTGCTAAAGGAATGAGTCCTTCTCACATTGATAAACATACCCTGGCCATCAGAATCAATAGTACATAGAGATTTAATCTACTTTTTATAGCACTATATCAATAGTTCTGATGTCACTTATTTTATTTACAAAAAGTTCAAGATCCAAACTGGCAGTTTAAAGATGTTATTACTTTCTTCAAAATGATTATTACTTTCATATTACTCTGTTAGTCAAAATTGTATCAGCAACATGAATACAGAATGTACGGGTGTTGTACATTTTCAAAGCTTCCTGACTACCTATCTTTTTAGTACAAATTTCGCAGAGTTCAAACTTACACATACATTGATGCTTTAAATGATTATTGAAATGGTGTCCTAATTTTAATGCTTTATCTTTTTAAATATGAAGTGATGAATAGATTTTGAACAAACAAATGATACTCATAGTCAAGGAGCAGCTTTTGGTAACCTAGTGAAATAAGGGCGATTCCTAAAATTGTGGAAGGGAAAGAGTCCTCAAATTCTGTGGAACTCCACTTGAAATTTATGCATGGAAGCATAAATGCACCCACATGCTCTATTATATAATTTTCACTATATTTCTTCCATATCAATGGCATTATTCAGAAAAATGTTTAAATGTGAGCCAGTTCTGACTACACAAGATTTTAAGAATTTAATTAAACCCATTTAAAAAAATTGTATCTACATAGGAGGAAGAAGAACCTCTGCCTACCAAGAAATGGCCAACTGTGGATGCTTCCTATTATGGCGGTCGAGGAGTTGGAGGAATTAAAAGAATGGAGGTTGGTATCTTTAAAAAGAAATAGAAGCTGCTAATCTGGAAAATATATTTCTAGAACAATTAAGCCATGGAAACTCTACTTTTCATAATTCAATATCACAATAATCATCCATTTTTACTTAACACTGGGTCTTCTGTGGATAATTTTTTTTCAATGGAATCATCCTAGCCATTTCAAAACTGTTCAAGAACTGACTTCATTAGACAAAGAATTGCATTGATAAGATGTCTCAGTTCTAAAGGGCAAAAACAAAGTTAGAGTTTTTGTTACTATTTTGGAAAAAATTACCTCAGAGAACATCAACTTTGAAGAAGCCAGCCACTTCAAGTTACAACAATGCTGGTCTTTGAAAAGATCCAGTAGTTATGTACTATTTGAGAGAAAATGTTAAAATATTCAATAGTATGGCTATGACCTTATCACAGATGTAGAGGAAGCACATTTAAGGCTTTTTTTTTTTTACAGCTTTTAGTTACCACTTATGAATGATAATTAATATTAAGTATCATTTATATAATTTATTGAATTTTTTGACTGGCTCAAAATGTGGATTAAATTGAACTTTAACATTATATCTTAAAAATCAAATGAGGTCTTCTTACCACCACAGAAATATTTTTCAAAGTGATGGATTAATTAATAATAAGCAATCATTGCCAGCACGGAGCCCTTAACAACAGTTTAGACAGGCCAGCATCTCACCCCAAGGAGCAATTGGAAGACTTTTCTCATTGATATATTGACTTTATTATTAAACACAGATCCTGGTATTTCCTTCTTATTAGTCATCCTTTAATTTTACTTCTTGATAAGAAGGAGATTTTATGTGTTGTGCAATCATTGTACATCTCCTACTGTCATATCTGCTTTGTCCCATTACTGCCAGCAAAAATCAATAAGCTAATTAACAACCTCACAACTGTTGCAATTTTCTCTTTTTATACATTTCAATAAAATTCAGATTCCCATGGAAATCTTCCTCTGTTCAGAATAAATTTCAGTATTCTTCAAAAGAAGCCCAGGCCTACTTAACATGGTTGTCATTACCAAAGTGGTTATTCAAGTCATCTGATAGTGATTCTCACTTTCTTGACCATATTCGATCTTAAAATAATGCACATTTTCCCTAAGAGTTTGCCACTGTATTGCTGAAATATCCTCTGAGACAGGTACCTCATTGCCAATAAGCCGTGGAAAGTACTAGAAGCTATTAAGTTTATCTGTTGGAGAAGGTACTGCATGCGTGTTTGCATGTGGGTAATAGAGAGTATCAAGCAGTAAAGAGAACATGGCTAGGCTAGCTCTTGTTGCGTGGCACATAAGGAAGGTCTTTTCCTTCCCCTTGCCTTTGTTGTGTCATTCTAGGCTTGGAAGGATGGGGAAAGAGTGGATTAGGTGTTCCAATGTATATAAAAAATATACTTGTAAATAAAATTGTTACATATAGATACTAAATATGATCTCTCACAACTTAGTTTATTTAGCCTTATTCCAAAGTGTGTGTAAAAAGATGTATGCAAGGGGAAAAAAGGTTTGACAGGATTTACCACAACATGTTATTAGTTTTCTCTGGATGGAGTGATTTTCAATTTGTGCTATATATTTCCCTATTTTTCCTAACTTATTTGACAATGAGCATGCACAACTTTATATCCAGAATAATAAATTTAATTCCATTTTAAAATCCATATGTGTAAAATATCACATGATAACAAGATACGGATATATTAGTATATGATATATTAGCATATTTTAAATGAATAAATAATGCTCATGCTGAAAACACTAGGAATTATGCCAGATTTTTGTTAGTTCAATATTCCAGTGTTCCAAATATTGAGATCTCTTTCTAAAGAAAAGAAAAGCATAGGCATGAACTCCTGAACGAGTACTCAGTTAAAAGGAGTATTATTGGTTTATGCTCAAGACAGCCAAGGGCTTGTGCACATTCTTTTTTTTTTTTTTTTTTTTTTTTGGTGAGGAAGATTGGCCCTGAGCTAACATTTGTGCCAATCTTCTTCTATTTTGTATATGGGATGCTGCCACAGTATGGCTTGATGAGCAGTGTGTGGGTCCACACTCAGGATCTGAACCCATGAGCCCCTGGGCCGCCAAAGTGGAGCTTGGAAACTTAGCCACTATGCCACCCAGCCGGTCCCTCGTGCACATTCTTGAGTAACTCACATTTCAAGTTTTGTTACTGACTCTTAATATGTGAAATTATATCACCTGTCCTTTTCAGTTGAAGAAAATTTATGAAAAGGATTCGCCAACTTTTATTACATTGGAATCCATTTTAGCCTTGGATAATTTTAGCTACATTTTATGGAGTATTCGATCAACAAGATGGAAATGGGAAAGAGAATGAGAAAAAAAAGTGAGATAGTAAATGTGGGCATTAAAAGGGGAATTACAATACATAAAAATACACAATAAAAATTGAACTGAGAATTAAGCATCATTAAACTTTCTCAAACATGAACTTTTTTAAACTTAGGGAAAATAGAATACATAATCTTTTTAAAAATCAGGCCTATTCAAACCTAGAAAGTATTTCCCTTTAAAAAAAATACCATAAACTGGAGAAAGTAAAAGGCATTATAGAAATTATGAGCACATCTGAATTACAGAACAAATCTTCATAACTAATGTTATTTTAAGCCAGTATAGGGATTTTACCTGGAAAGTTTTTCTTACTCCTCCTTTAAATTAAATATTTAAACACTATGATAATGGCAATTTACAGAAAGCTGGAACCGAGCTGATGTTAACAACAGCTGTTAGCACAACTGATCCACAATACCTAATGACTTCAAATGTGGGTTTCTGCCAATTCAGCGTGAAACCGTTTTTGTTTCTTTTCTTGATTCTGAAATTGCTCGTTTATGATACAACCTCCTAGTTGTCCAAATATGCTCTGGAAATTATGGAATTTCATTGTTTGTATTGAAAGCCAACTACAGTTGGAAGAATTTAGCTATAAAGCTTGTACTTGTTTTTTTCCATACTAAAAACATCAGATGTGTTAATTCTGCTAAGGTTCCCTTTCCACAACCTATTCTTGTTATTATTTTATCCTTTTTGACTATCTCAATGTGATCAAACTAAAATATTAAAATTTATACATATATATTTAATTGATTTTAAGAGTTTTAGGTAAACTCTATAAAGTATTTCCTAGTTTTAGACTTTGAGACTGAGAATTGTTTGTTGTGTTGTTTGGTGATGGTGATAACGATGATGAAACAGATACCTCGTGAACTAACACTAATGCATTTATTTCCTGAATTTCCTTCAGACTTCAGCCACTACATTTCATAAGCATAGTCCTTTGATGGGTGAGTCCCTAGTAATGCCACATTGGTCAGAACTCAAGTTCAGCTAGCTTGGTGTTCTTTATCTGAGAATGGTGCCCGTGATACTTGGAGGAAGAATAAGATTACCATTACCTCTACCATATCAACTGTGAAGGCTGGGCTAGGGAGCTATCTAAGATGAAATCTATAATTTCTGGATCTAAATTTTGTCTACTTATATTTCAACTCTGAATTGCTTCTCTGAGTTATGACATTCATATGTTTACTTAACTGTGTATCTTGTTTTGTTTTTTGTTTTTTCCCTTAAAATTGAGACTTTACAACTGCAAGGATATGTATCTCGGTTTTAGAGTTTTTTAGTTCAATTTAGCTACATCTAAATATTTTATAAGTTCTAGTTTATCTAGGTGAAGACACTATGATTTGAAAGAGAAGGTCATTTCTTTAGAAAGAAAGCCAACTATCTAGCTCTAAAGGTTTAATGGTGTTTAAAACAATTTTAACAACCTCATAAAGAACATTCTAGTACCACTGATAACACTGAAAGATACAGATACATTTTAATGCCTCAACAGGGTCCACTTGAAATTGAAAGCCTATTCTAAAATTGTAGTTAAAAAAAGGTAAAAACATCAAAGTAAGCCTTATCAAAAAGCTGTGAATAGTTCTTTCTATGAACAGTAATCACCTGTAACCCTACCCACTAACTCAGGTCATTAAAATGCTTTAAAAGATATTTAATCATTCTTCCTTTGTAGAAATCACTTAACTCTGATGAGTCCTGGTGAGCCCTGGCCAGGCTGTCCTGTTTCTTTGCAGACCTTCACTTATCTTTATCTTCTCTGGTAATGTCCTTAGTTCTCAGACTTCTCCACTGTTTCTGGTTAGACACAGCCTTCTTCCAGGGGCCACATCCTGTTCACATGCCCACATGTGAAAAAATCTGGCTCAGATTTAGCCCTGAACTCCTGTTCTTCGAAAAATAAAGAAAATAATCATTTGACCTGTGGTTTTTCAGTGTCCCGAGTTTTCAGAGAAGGGAGTTCCCTAAAATTTGTGGAATTCCCTGGTCACTCTGAATTTTTCTCTTCAAAGCAGTCTTTCGAGAGTTGCCCTCCTCAATGAAAAATTGGTAGGTCAAATGACCATATTCAAATGAGCACAGGAACTAAAGACTGAAAAGCTACTTTACAACGTCAAGCTTTACAAAACTAAAGAAAATCATATATCATTATTTTACTTCCAAAGGCTAAATGTTTAAATCATACTTTTTGCCTTAATCAAACCTGAAGAAAAGTTTGGAAGGAATAATTAATTCCTTATGTAAAATACATTTGTAAAATTCAAACCTATTTGAAACTTATTCCCCAATTTCAGACTGCCTATATTCAAATCCTGCCCTGCTACTTACTAGCTGTGTGGCTTTGGGCATGTCACTTAACCTCTCTGTGTTTAAGTTTCCTCATCTGAAGGGAAAAAATATAGTATCCATCTCATTGCATTTTTGATTGGATTAAGTGCAGATTGGCACATGGTAATCATTCAATAAATGCTAACTATCACTATCATTATCATCTATTTCCTCCAGTACCATCAGTATTTATGGGTATTTGTTTAGCTGGAAGGGGAACATACCTAATTAGAGAACAGACTTACACACTGTCATGCATTTCATATGTGAACCACAAATTAACTCCTTGTTTGAAACAGTGGAGAGATGGTTGCTTCAAATTTAATTGACTCCAGATTTTTACGAAGGGTCTTTTTTGTAGCATCTTAATGTTAAGTAAGGAGCGGTGAGAAACCTATTAAATCTCAGAAGAGGAGGAATTTGGAGTTAGTATACTTACCCACCTTCTTTTTACTCTGAGGTGGTGACCCAAAGGACCGTCGGCTAAATAAGAGCTTGTTCTTCTAGGATACTGCCTGTCTGATAAGAGTAATTCCCCTCTGTCTGAAAGGTTCGTTGGGGTGATAAAGGATCTACTGAGGAAGGCGCAAGGCTAGAGAAAGCCAAAAATGCTGTGGTGACGATTCCTGAAGAAACAGAGGAGCCCGTCAGGCCCAGACCACCTCGAGCCAAACCCATGCACCAGCCTCCCCAGACCAAGTGGTACACACCAATTAAGGTAACTGTCCGAATTTTGTGTAATTTAACTGAAACTTCCTCAAGAAATTGTAAGTCTGGAGAAACAGTAGCCCCCCACTCCCCATTATCTGAAGCAGGACCAAGGAACATCAAATAGCAGACATTCATTTTACATTATAACAACTGAATACTTTCTCAGCAACAAGAACCTCCATTTTTGTTATTTATTAGTTTAATTTATGAAAGAAATGAGAGTAGAGAATAAGGCTTTACCTTTATTCAGCACATAGAGGTTGAGAACATTCCCTGGGAATTTACAAATCCTGTGTCCCTCTAGGGTCGTCTCGATGCGCTTTGGGCTTTGTTGCGGCGGCAGTATGACCGGGTTTCCCTGATGCGACCTCAGGAAGGAGACGAGGTTTGTATGTGGGGATGTGTTGGGAAAGGGCTGACCTGAACTTCTGGGTCCGTATAATGAAGGTACTGAAATAATAATCAAAAAGAATATAAAGCCCTCATTACACTTGAGGAAGTAATTATTATTGTCTCATGCAAATTCCCATTACATAGGATGCTTAATAAATTATTATTGATTGTTAGAATTCATCTTCAAGCCGCAGTTTAACAAAAGTCCCTTTTCAAGTAATACATAAGAATTACAGTCCATTGTACAAACACTTTAAGAAGCACACTCATTGCTTCGGCCTTTGACTTGGACGACCTCGTGTTCTGAGATTTTACCCAGTGGGGAGGACAGACTGGGCATTAGTGGTTGAAGTCTTTCTATAGCATCTACTAGCAGTGTGGCCTGGGGAATATGCCTCAGAGTCTCTGTTTCTTTAGATATAAATATGTATTTCCTAGTTGATTTAATCTAATATCTTGAATATATGAAAGTGTCTTTAAAGTTATAAAGCGTTGTAGAAATCTGTGATGGTGAGAATATATATAGATGTATGTATAAAAACACATACATACACACACACATATATATGTGTATGCATTTTCCCTAAAAAGAAAGACATTTGAGGCTTTTTTGTTTTGCGAAATTTGGCTAGAATTATTGCAGTTTTATAATTTCCTTAATATATTAGCACTATTTCCTATTGTATCAGTGTAAGAAAAATCATTTAAAACCTTTTCATATGTAACAATGGGCAGGTTTGCTTCAGAGACAACACTGTTAGTAATAACAGGATCGTTTCATTGTGTGTCAACATGATCATCATTCTATTTTAACAAGTGCATGAACTTCACTCACTTCAGCTTCAGAGGACTTGAGGTTCATTCATGTCTGATAGGCTACTTTGTTTAAGGATGAAATAATTGATGAGATTAATATTTATTTTATAGGGCCAAGCTAAGTTATATTTAGTGTTATATGATTGTAGCTTGGTGTTTAAAATACAAAAACATCTAAATCTTAAGCTTTTACTTCTATGAGATGGGGTAATTTTGGAAAAATCTGAGTTCAATCATTTAGGAAATCCTATTTGAGAAAATATTCCTGGAATATTCCCAACAGATCATTTACCCTTTGCTAGGACCATAGGTAGAGAGAACCAGGTGGTTTATGAACCAGCCTCTTTCATTACCAGACCATTGCGGTTAATAGAAAGTTTTTATATTTAATGAAATTTGTGCCTCTGTTTAAATTCATGCATGATCTAGAGTTTCACTTCTGGAATAACACGTAGCAACTCTACTTACTCTTCAACATGCTAAACTTGCACTTTACCTGTTTTAAAATTGTTTTCATGCATCGTCTTAGTTTTCTCTCCCCTAGATTAGGCATTAGTTATCTGTTCAATAATTTTCATCTTTTTTAAGTACTGGGTATTGTGCCAGCGCTGAAGATACATTAGCCAGCAAAAACAGACAGTGGTTCCAGCACTTGCCAATACTTTATATATTCTTTTAACTCTCATGATTAAAATTTAGTTTTTAGCCTGTATCATTCCTACCAATTTTGGTTTAATTCAATAATTTTTGGATTATAAATATCACAAGTAATGTATCAGGTAATGCTGGGGGTGGGGTGGGGTACAAACTATAGCCTTTGCCCTTAAGAAACCCAAAATTTGTTTGGGAAACAAGACACATACAAAAATAATACTTATTCTAGAATGTGATCTGGGCCATATTATAGGTATGTATCAAGTACTATTGAGTACATAGAGGAAGAGAGATGAACTCTCCCTGGAGGAATTTGAGGATGCTTCTTCAAAAATATAGGCCTTCTGTCTTTGAAAATGGGTAGGGTTTCATCAGGTGGAGTTCAGTGGAATGAGCATTTCCGTAAATGAAGCATCTGAGCAAAGTCACAGCCAAGAACAGTGATTTGTGGATTACAAAATAGTTTGGAGTTGGGGGTAAAACCAGGTGATAGGCTGGGAATAGAAGAGAAGAAATATTTGAGTTTGGATAAATTGATATATTTTGTTTTTTATATGATGCATTACACTCATTCTTTCATTCATTCAACAAATATTTATCTAATGCCTAACATGTACTGAGGACTTTATTAGATATCAAATAAATTTAATATTCTTCTTAAATTATAGTGCTAGAATATTCTACATGTTGCCCTAGCAGATTAAAGCATTATCTTTTCATGATTAAAGAGTACTGCTTCCATTATTTTGACCAAGATTTTCTTTGTTTTTTAGTAATTTGGTCACGCTTTTGTCTAATATAGTCCTAAAGCCCTTTATTCTAACCCTTGAGGTTAAACTGTTTCAAAATTCATAATTTTTCAGATTTTAGGACTATATAGAGTCCTTATATCATATATTATGTAAAGCAGCATCTCCTGATCACATTATTTGGACGTTCTCCTACAGAAATATTAATTGCTACAAGTGGATAAATATAGACTATAAATGGTCTCAAGTTAGTTCGGGTCAGGTTTTGCTTCCAAGTGACAATGTTTGGCGACAAACTTAGCACAAAACTTTCAGTTTTCAAAGATTTTGTATTTCAAAGGTATAAATAAAACACAGTAGACCTTTATCGTGTGTTAACTAAAACTCCAGTTTTCCACTCTTCACCTGTGTATGCTCTCTATGATTTTTTCATTTATTTGTTTTTATTTAAATGCAGGACTTTAAGCTTAGTAAACATCAATTGTTGGTTCAATTAATTGATTTGTTTTTCCATCAAATATATATTATGATTATATGTGTGCCTGATACAGTCTGACAATCTTTCTTCATAGTAACTTTTTTTTTATTATTATACAGAATTGCATGCGATTTTCATAGTGAGAGTCAGATTGCAAGCATCTCTTAGCATTTGCCTTTCTTTTTTTTTTTGAGGAAGATTGGTCCTGAGCTTACATCCGTTGCAAATCTTCCTCTTTTTCTTTTTTCTCCCCAAAGCCCCAGTACATAGTTGTATATCCTAGTTGTAGGTCCTTCTAGTTCTTCTATGTGGGATGCCACCTCAGTGTGGCTTGATGAGCTGTGAGCACGTCTGTGTCCAGAATCCAAACTGGCGAACCCCAGGCCTCTGAAGTGGAATGCGTGAACTTAACCGCTATGCCACCAGGCCGGCCCCAATAACTATTCTTGATGGCTTTACTGCTTCCAACATTTTGTCAACTGCAAATTTTGGTCACTTATTTCAAACCACTGTTAAAACCTCAATGTGGGACTACTCCATGAGAGCCTTTCCCACAGGTTGACACTCCACAGTTAATTGACATTAATATGGTAAACCTAGGAACCCACCCAATAGTACATACTCAGTTTACCATCTTATTCACAAGGATATTTAATAAATTTTGTTAAATAATTGGCTGAATTTAAGGTATAATGTATTTTTTTATATTTTTAATTAAATTAATTAATTAATTAATTAATTTTTTTAAAAATTTTTTGTTTCTTGCAGTAACATTGGTTTATAACATTGTATAAATTTCAGGTGTACATCATTATACTTCTATTTCTGCATAGATTACATCATGTTCACCACCCATATACTAATTACAACCCATCACCACATACATGTGCTGAATTATCCCTTTCGCTCTCCTCCCTCCCCCCTTCCCCTCTGGTAACCACCAATCCAATTTCTGTCTCTATGTGTTTGTTTGTTGTTGTTGTTATCTACTACTTAATGAGGGAAATCATATGGTATTTGACCTTCTCCCTCTGACTTATTTCACTTTGCATAATACCCTCAATGTCCATCCATGTTGTCACAAATGGCTGGATTTCATCGTTTCTTATGGCTGAGTAGTATTCCATTGTGTATATATACCACATCTTCTTTATCCATTCGTCCCTTGATGGGCACTTAGGTTGCTTCCAAGTCATGGCTATTGTGAATAACGCTGCAATGAACAGAGGGGTGCATGTATCTTTACACATTGGTGTTTTCCAGTTCTTTGGATAAATACCCAGCAGTGGAATAGCTGGATCATATGGTAGTTCTATCCTTAATTTTTTGAGGAATCCCCATACTGTTTTCCATAGTGGCTGCACCAGTTTGCACTCCCACCAGCAGTGTATGAGAGTTCTAAGGTATAATGTATATTTATGTATTCCCGCATCCAACAAACCAATGATGCAAAATTATTTGATCATGGAAATCAGGTAAGCTTAGCACGATTTGCTCTTTTGCTTCTGTTTCTTGCTAGTGATCCTTTATAATATTTATTATTTTTTAGACTGGGGTTTGATGTTAAGTCTGTAGTTATCAGCATATAACTTTTTTCCTTTAGACAACTTGGGAAACCTTTGCCCTCCCCCCTTTTCTATTTCCCATTTCTCCATTTTTCATGTTTCACAAAGATGATTAAGAATATCTGAGTTTCTGTTAACTCTACATCATCAACCTGATCCTTTTCATTTAATAAAATTAATTCCAATATAAACTTCCCATCCCACACACATACTTAACTATAACCTGTATTTTTTCAAAGATTAAATTATAGAATTACACAGCAAGAATCATTCCAATACTTTAGCAGAATCAGTGTTCTATACATTATTAGGACAACTGATGAGTCCCTATGTTTTTTATAGGTTTGCATTATGTTTCAGGAAGTCATCATATTGTTTTGGTTGCATGGTCTTTAGAATGCGTTCCTTCCTTCCTTCCTTCCTTCCTTCCTTCCTTCCTTCCTTCTTCCTTCCATCTTCTTTTTCTCTCTGTTTCTTCTCAACCCTTCTCAACATTTATCTCCACAATGCTTTCACTTTCCGGTTTTCTAATTTCTTATACCAGTTTATGCATTTCTTATATACTATGCTAATTTTCTTCTTGGCTTCTTCTTCTGAATCAAGCCTTTTAATTGCTCTATTCTTATTCTCTTGAGAGAAGTAAATATCGTCGACAAGGCCAACCATGTGACTCTGTGATACTTGTGCCCAAACGTATCTACACCAATCATATGACACTTAATCATAGTAAATATTTGGTGGATGTTATTTAAAAGTCTTTAATAACTGAAATATATCAAATATTATTATCCAAAAAAGTAATATTTAATTATCTGTTTAAATAAAATCATGTGTGCCTCGTGCAGCAGCATAATCTGCACTGACACTCTAACATCCCACAAATTTTATTAAAAAAAAGAACACATAATATTTCTTAAATTCTAGTACTTGTTTGCTTTAGAGTACCTTTGATTTGAGAAACAAAGTAATTTACCTGGTAAGAAAATGAGGACCTAGACGCAGAAAGAGAAGGGATTTAGAGCATGTTTGGCACAGCTGATTCTGATGTATGATATTAAAATAGGATGATTTGCTTTGGTAATGCTTTATCTATGCATGAGAAGACCATGGCTCACCATTACCTTCTACTTATTGTGGCTAGTTAAGCCCTCAAAAATTAAACTGTCTGAACTCTATGGTTTTCACCAGTTTAATTTCTATAGACATGGTTTGTCTCATAGGATTACATGAAGTAGAGGAAATTTTAAATTTAGGAGACTGAGATGCCCAAGTGGCAGTGTTGTCTACTTCTCTGGCTATTCTCTGTGTTGAATTTTCTAGGCAAACCAGGGCATAATCACTGGATGAGAAAATTAGTCTTGGGGTTCTTTTGAAAGCTTTAGATAACCACACTCACCTGTGATCGGGCTCCACCTCATAGGAAGGGTGACAGCCCGTTGTCAGCCTTCTCCCCTGAAACCAACTGATTAAACTCAGTTAAACGTTGAACTTAAATTACCCAGACTACGCATAACAGATTTCACACGTGTGTACTATACATATAGTAGATATTCACTGTCCTTTGAAACTTTGTCACTTTTGTATCACAAATCTATTTTTCTAATTAAATTTTCCCATTAAAAATTAGGAAATTTGTAAATAGTATTGTATCAGTATTGTATTATGTACACTGATTCCTCCTGAAAAGGTTTGTCTCTGCATATCAAATAATTCATTGGAACAAATGTTATTAGTTATTCAAGGCCAATTCTTTTAAAAAGAAACTTTCTTATCAACATATAAATCAGTCAATAAATTTTGCAAATAATTTTGTTATTTTCCTGTGCTTGCAAAGGCTTGTGTGGGCTTACTTTTGATTAGGCGTCTTATGAAGTATTCATATAATGGTATAGGAGGGGTGTGTGTGTCAATATGTCAGTATCAAGCAATTTGTACATTGTAGAATTTAGGAAGGCTTTTGGAAAAATTTTCTAATCATTGGACGTGGATGCAGTTTGTTTTATATTGTCAAGAAACAAATTAGAATACTTTCTCATTTCTGAATTTTGAAGGAAGTAATAGTCATTCCCTTTTTTTTGTTTAAAGAAGGCAGAACAAACTTCATGCTGCCCGAGAGACAACAAAACACAATTGTTTTCAGGTTGTGGCTCATGGTTCCAAAATAACAGAACCTCTGCCTAGTAAACTGTATGTTTTCTACCTTGGAAAACAACTTTGTCATTTATTTATAAATTGTTTACTGCAGGTTCTGCCTCTTGAGAGTTTAGTTTAATAAACAAATCAGTGTACATAGAAGTAAACCCAGAGTCACACGTTTACTCTGCAAGTCCCGTCACGCTGAATTTCAAGCCAAATACTCTCCTTTTATGGCTCAGAGGCCTCACAGGGCTCATTTGCAGAAGAATTCACAGCTGAATTGAAGTCCTTGATCAAGTAATTGAAGTTCAGGCATAAAGTATCAAAGCGGCGCGAGGACTCTCTCGCTCTGCGCCTGGCTCCCGCTCCCTTTCCGCGCCGCCGGCTCCTGCCGGGGTGGCGGGGTGCGCGGGCTGCTCACGGCCCAGGCCCAGGCCCAGGCTTTGATTGTGGCGGCCGCTCCTCCGAGTCATGAATGTTTCAGCGCGCGGCGCCGCGCTTAGGGCGGCGCGTCCAGGTGTAAGCTAGCAGGTTGTCGCCGACATCTGTTTGCAGCGGCGGCAGCGGCCTCCCCAGCGCGCAGCGAGCGGCCGGATTGTCAGCGGAGGTAGTGGAGAGCGGCAGAACCGTTTTGGTCTCACACTCGCTGCCTGGAGGCCTGAAACACCAAAGGTAGGAGTCGGGGTGGACACAGCTGCAATCCCAAACTTGCCTTAGGCACAAATAAAGAGATCTAATGCAGTTTGACTCCGTTGCGGTGGGGAGACAGGACAGAAAGCCACTTCAGAGACAACTTAACGCGGCAACATCTGCCGCCAAGTTTCCAGGGAGTGACGGGGGACAGCAGGTACAGATCGAAGTCTCCACATAAACAGCCTCCATTAAGCCATGGACTCTTTTGAAGGGCCTCCATCAAACATGCTGGAGTTCGCAGCAGGAGTTTGGTTTTCAAAGCAGTGTTTTGTTTTTGCAATAACAAGGTAATTTATAAATGATGCATTACCATGCGTTCTCCTTTTTTATATGAAAAGAGTGAGTTAGAGAAGCAGAAAGGCAGAGAAAGAAGGAAGGGCAGCACTAGTTTTGGAGTTGTTCCACAAACCAGTTAAATCTCCAAGGAGCTTCTTGGCTGTAATCGAGGTTATGTTAACCTTCAGACCGCAAGCCCTCCTTGACCACCAAGCAGAGATAAATTTACATACTGCAATAGAAGAATCCTAGTAATAGTAACACCCGTGAAGTAATACACTATTTGTTTTTAAACTTTTATCGTAGGGCTTCTTATTATATGGAGGTGAAATGGAATTAGATTTTTTTCAGATGAATGTGATTTTTTTAGTAAAACAAAGTTTAGAAAATTGCGTTGACTTTAATTTTCTTCCTATTTATAAAGGCTTCATACCTATAGTTGGATATTAAAAGTAAAATTTAAAGTTAAAGGTAAGAATTACACGTTCCTTTAACATTTTTCTCTTTTGAAGGGCTTTCCTCCTCTACCACCTAGATTCAGCCCGAAAAAAAATTCAAGAACGTGTGTAATTTTCACTAGGAATATTGCAAAAACATGATTGTGCACACACACATATATGACATAATAGAATGCGTTACAATATTAGCCTGACAAGTAAAGCTCCAGGGCATGATAAAATAATAAAGATTCGATGGTAATGTAAACTATTATCATTAATAAAATTTCGGCTCCCTCCCTTGAGGAAGTGTCTGCATGACCCCTGTGAGATACAGGAAGGCATCCTTTTGGAGTGGGAGTAGGGAGGGAGCAATGGCCTGGGGAGAGATGCTAGTGTGTGGTAACGTTTTCATCAGTCAGTGGTAAATAAGCAACATAAGAGAATAGTGAGTTTCCAATTAAGCTAAATTTATTATGTTGAGAGGACTTTTGTTAATTGTGCAGATATAATTTTCATTTTTTTGAAGTGATTGATAGTAGCTGCTTAAAAAAAAAGTCCATTCTGACAGAATTCCATGTCACTCCTCCGATTGTTAAAAAATCTACAGGAAAAAAAAAAAATCTGAGAACATAGGCAGCACAGTTTCCTTTAAATGGCACCAGAGAGGCCTCAGTGGCAAATAATTCAGGCTAGACCGCCAGTTTACATCTCTAGTTCTAGATTGTGCTCCCTCCTCTGCCAGTCCTGCTTCTGAATTCTCATGCTCAAAACAAACTGGCCTCACCCTCTTCAATGGCAGCTTCTTCAATGATTCTAACCCTCCCAAGAATCACTCGGAACTCCATTGCCTACAAATCATCCAGTGCTCAGTGCTGTTAAACCACTTCATCTTCAGACTGAATAAGCATCTTGATAGCAGAGGTTTTGTACCACACTGCCTTTAAGTTCCCCATCACATTTGTAAAATGTAAACCGTTTCTGACCAGATTGAAACTGTCACTTAAGTGATTCAAGATTTCAAATGTTTTTAGTGCTTAGAATTATGCTGCTAATGACTGCATTCTTAAACAATTTTTAGATCCCATATTAATGTTTTGTGTCATATAGCTGGACTTTGTAATAAATTTTAAAGGCTGTAAGAAAACCCTTTATTTTAGGCTAATGGAGTCAGTCCTATTGTACACAAAATGCCCATGGTATCTTCAAACCTTTCCTTTTTTAATGCTTAAATGAAAGAGTAGAGAAAAATATCAAAATGTTTTAAAACTGAAAATTGCTTACCTTTTATTTCTGTAAGATCTGAAATTTTACATGGTCCTTTAGGCCAGTTATGATGTGACATCACTGGGAAAGAGTACCACTAGACTTTCCGACTACCCTTTGTGTTATCACTAGTACCTTTTCTTATTATTATCTCTTGTCTTTATATTTCAGGGCAGAACTTAAAGTATCTTAAGTATCCTGTTTAAATTAGTAGAAGCAATTAACTTTGGTTTATATGTATTTGAAAGATAAGTTTTTGCTAGAAAACACGTGTCATGAACATGCCATTATTACTACAATCCCACTGACTGATTTGTGAGTGTGTGTATAGGTATATATGTATGTGTGTGTATAATATGTTTACTATAAATATAAATGTGTATATATATTCCTATAGAACACATTTCCTCATCATCTATATCATCAACTAATGTCCGTTATAGTGGAAAATGACAAATTCATAAAAGAGTGCTTTTTTGATACCATTTCTTAGCTTAAATAAAATCATCTCTTAATTATGTATATAAGTTGGCAAAAGTGTTGACGCACTTTGGTTCCCTAAAGTGAAATACAGAATATGTGAAAATTAATCATTTAAGTTACCAAAAAAGATCTAATTTTTCAAGGAAAGTATAAATAGAACTTGGATATTTAATTGTTTTACCCCCCAATCCAGACATAATTTGTATTTAGTGGCATCATATACATTTTATGTATTAAATTATAAGTTTAGGTAGAGGTATTTCTTGGTTAAAATTGATCAGCAACCTTTTGATAATCAAGACAAAAATTCTTAGTGTAGATATCCTCTTCTTGAATTAATGCACTGATTTTAGAAATAAACTTGTTTATTCATCGCTATTGAACTTTGACACACTAAAAGAATACTTAAAGAATATCAAAAATTAACATTGGTTGAACAGGGCTAAACATTATTTTCTTAGGCTCAATAAATAGCTTTGATGTAGAGCATCCTGAGAACATCAGTTAAATCATCCAATTAGGAGCAGAAATGTCAGCACAGATACAATTTTTAACCTTATTTTCCCTATTTTTGAGTACTTTATGTATAGTCTTTATATATTTTTAGTTACAGAGGATTAAATATATACTTATTTAAATAAATCACTTTATAATTTCCAGTTAACAAAAATCTATATTATTCTGCATATGACAAATAGTCAATTTTCAATTAGAACTCTAAGGACTCTGTCCAAGGGAAAAAAAAAAGTGCTTTTTTTTTTTTTAGACAGTTTATTATTTTAACAAAATGCATTATGATGGTGCCTTTACGTCTCCCAGACCCCCATTTATAAGTTTAGTTTAAGGAAACCTTCATAACCCAGTTAAGGAAATTGGCTTGAGTAGCAAGCTTTTATGGCCCCCTTACTCTTAAAAATGAATTTATGTTGACACGTTATACAAATGTATATTTTTAAGGAGAAATAAATGCCTTTTTTTGCTAAGTATCTTTCCTTTTTTATTTCTAAATAAAATACGTGGATTTTTGTAATATATACTTATAATTTCTAAGTAAATCCTCTTTAAAATTGCTTCACATAACCTTTATTTATATTTTCCTAATTCTACTCTGAATCAAATTGTAGCCTTTAACATTTGAGAAATTTGAAACTGATATAACTTTGAGGTATAAAATAAAAATGATTCACTTTTCAAAGCTTGCAAGAAATTGTGTTTAAGAATACCAGTGGACATTTATTTGTTTACCATTTTATTTATCTAAATCTGGATTAAAAATTAACTTTTTATTTCAAAAGGTTACAAGAAAGTTCTTGTTTTTTCTCTTTATGCTTTTTTTAAAAAAATTAATGTGGTTGGGATAGTTTTTACAAACTCCTGTTACAAAATCATTTTATTCTCTGATATACCTCATATCTCTCTCTTTAGAGAGCTCTTTTCACTTGGAAAATGTGGGGAAAAGATGCTTCTAACTTCCTAAAGTTTAGATTCCCATTATGCTCCTTAGCAAGCAGGTAGTATACTGAAAATAATACATAGTATATATATGTTTTTTTCATAATCTTGTCCAGTGCTAAGCATGTTTTGATTTAAATCAAAATTAGAGATTTCTAACAGTTTTTTTTTTTTTTTGGTGAGGAAGATTGTCCCTGAGCTAACATCTGTGCCCATCTTCCTCTACTTTATGTGTGGGACGCCTGCCACAGCATGGCCTGATAAGCAGTGCCTGGGTCCGCGCCTGGGGTCCGAACTTACGAACCCCAGGCCGCTGAAGCGGAGTATGCAAACTTAACTACTATGTCACCGGGCCGGCCCACTAACAGTTCTTTTTTAATCAAACACTGTTTTCTGCTTACAATAAATTTTCTACTAGATCCATTTCTTGACACTAATGATTTCTTAACAAAGAATTTATTATGAATTTGATATATTTTATTCAAATAACATTAAGATCTACCCTAGTGAGAATTGCCTACACACACAAACTCATACATAGGATTATATGGATTTGCAATTATACACAACACACATATATATCATATCATATCTTCCTTGCCTAACAGAGTTAGTAAATCTAAAACATATTTCAATAAAAAATTCAAATAGCACATTTATATGCATAGTGTAAAAAGTTCTTGATAGAAGTTCTAGAGTAAAGAGAGATTACTTTCTGACATCTTTCTCTCTTTCATTTCTCTCCCTTCTCCCACCTCCTAACATTTGGTGGTTCCTGAGGTTTAACCCTTGATCATATGTTTTTCTCACATCTCACTTTTCTTGGAGAACACAGACTTTCACTGCTCTGCTTGCATCGTTAGGTACATCATTTCTAGACAATTCTGTCCTCCCTCCTAAATTCTACTTGCATGTCTCTGAAAGCTTGTGTGAATTTTCCTCTTGGATGTCCTATTGTCACCACATTTTCTGTGTTTAATTGGACTTGATGCCATATTCTTGATGTATGGCCTTCAGATTTTAGTTATGTAACTTTTGTCTCAGTTATTCTCTGTACCCTTCACCTGATGTATCTAAGCTGAGGTCCAGCAGACCTCACGGTTCCCACAACACAGTGAGCAGGGTCAAGACGTCAACTTTCTAATTCTGGGTCCGATGTCCTATGCCAACAAATCACAATATCGCCCTATAATGCGCACAAAATATTCAGTGAACAAAATTGTGTACTAATATCTCTCTTAGTTTTATTATAATTGATTAAAAATAAAAATGAGCTATTGAGGAATATATACATTAGCCTCTAGTGATTCTTAAGAAATATATCATTTTGACTTTGTGGAATTTTAAAGTTTTTGTTATCATAACTTGAGTTTACCTTCATGACTCTTCCCTGAAACTAAGCTGCTGACAAAATTAAGACATCAAAGCAATTCTGAAATTTGAAAATTTTGAATTATTTCTTATAAAGGTATGACTGAGGATGTTGGTACATAAAAATGTTATTTATATGGAGCAAGATTTATCATTTTTGGATGGTGATTAATTTTTAATTTATAATTAAATCTATTAAACATTTTCTGAGTTATAAAAGCATGACACAATCATTTTCCCTTAGGTTGAATTCTGAAAAGGTGAAGCCTTATAATTTTTATTAATTCTCTTGCATAATCATCCTCTGCACAGGCCTGTATGTGGCTTATGCTAGCTCTGAGTGCCTCATTAGTGCAGTTTACAGAAACGCTGGCTCTTCTCAACTAGCAGTGAGAGGGGGGCTGATGACTGAATTCAGTTCCTGCTCTCTAGAAGAAGTGTGACGGCTTTATCTGCCTTCTGAATCCAGATTTATGAACTAGTCCTATGCTCTTAACTAGATTAGTTCCTTTCCCATTAACTACTTAAAGTAGGGCAGCTGTCCAAGCTGTTGGTTGTAAATTTGCTAATGTCTACTTCAATGATCTCAGATACAAAAGGCAGCAGATAACAGGATCAAAGTTTCAGGACGTGGGGCTTTCACAGTCTGAAATGAGCGTGGAAGAGTCTCCAGAGCGGGGAAGTGAAGAGATGGGAGGAAGTGCTACGCTGGGGAACAGGGGGTGACTTCTGTCATTGATCTTAATTAATTGCCAAGAGTTCTAAATCTGAGATATTAATACTGAAGTTAAGCCCTTAATACACTGTACATGCTTTGGCATCAGATTCTCCTTTATAAGATAAGAGGTTTAAGAGGGAGAGAAGTGTGTGTGTGTCTTACATAAATGTTTTCATGTACATCTTTCAAACATTTCCCTGAGTTAGTATTCAGACCTTCACTTTTTGACAGTTACTGTAGGGCAGTTAGGAATTATAGACAAGTAACAATAAATCCAAATAAAATCCCTAGGTATAGCAACAGCAGTAAACCTGAATAATATTACTTTCATGTTTACCGGCATACAAAATACTTGACTGAAGGGAAGATGTCAGATTATGGGCTGAAATAGAAAGAGGGACCATCAGGAGCAGAAAGGGGACAAGAAGGGAAGAAAAAGGAAAAAGAAATGAGGAATGGGGAAGAGAGATTATTCTTCTGAAAAACTTGCATGCAATAGGAGAATGAAGTATTTGTTTAAATAATAAACTACAAATTATGTTTGTAAGCTTGCAGATTCCCCTATTGCAGCCCTAATCATTTGGAATTAAACAAATTGAACCTTGAAATGACTAAGCAGTCTTTTCTTAAAATCTCTCTTTTTTCCTCCCCCTCTGGCTGTTCCACTCACGTTTGTCAGGTCAATCTCCCTTCACTGTTAAATCTGTGTTATGTTGTGATACTTTTCAATGTGAAATTGCAACTAACTGTATTAAGTATGAGTATTTTGGCTATGGAAAAATGGCTTGCAATTCTTCCAGAGGAAATCTTTAAAAAGCAGATAAGTTTTGAAACTTCACAAATATGATTTCAGGCTTAAATCTCATGTTCTCCATGCATTTTGGACAAAAGAAAAAGTCTGTAATTGAAATATACAACACACTAAATTAATTAATTTTTACATGTATATCTGACTTGTAATGACTGTGAACTGAATTTCAATAGCAAATTATAGTCAGTGGTTTGAATATTATTGTCTACAAATTTAAAAGCACAAATTTGGCTTTGAGATATATGTTTCTTCTAATCCTTTTATGATTAGCTTTAAATGTAAATGGGAAAAAACATGAAAATGAAATAGTATTTGTTTATTTTATTTATCCACCTATTTTTGTGCACAGTAACTAATTATTAGACAATGCAAAAATCTGCAGGTGTTGAGTTTAGATTTTACTTTATAGACAGTGGAGATCTAGTAAAGTTTGAGTGCTGGGCAGTAACATGATTAAATGAAATTAGAATTAGGCTCTTGGAGGGGCCGGCCCCGTGGCTTAGTGGTTAAGTGCGTGCGCTCCGCTACTGGCAGCCTGGGTTCAGATCCGGGCGCTCACCCACACACCACTTGTCGGGCCATGCTGAGGTGGCGTCCCACATACAACAACTAGAAGGATGTGCAACTATGACATATAGCTATCTACCGGGGCTTTGGGGAGAAAAAGGGGAAAAAAAAAAGAGGATTGACAAGAAAAAAAGAGGCTCTTGGAAGTTTCTCAAATAAATATGTGACAGGAATGGAGATAATATCTGTTTTTCTGTGTAGCTTAACCCTGTATCAATGTTTTTATCTTTGTATATAGTCTTTCATCATGAGTCACAAAAAGAATCACATAAGAATTGGGTCTGATGGATTGTCAAATGGTCAAGTGGTTTCTTGGATAAAATAACACTTTTTTTCTGATAGAAATCCCATCTTTTTTTTTTTGAACACCAACTTAGATTCGTTAGCTAAAAAAAAAGCCAGAGTTTTGTGGCTTCAGATATTTTTTTTGATTTGTCAGGGGTCTTCCCTGCTTAGGAATATTTAGATGGATAACTGAAGCTCAGGTTTATACCACAGATGTGAGTGAAAGCAGGTGTTTGTTCACAGGTGTGTGTGTGCATATACATGGGGAGTGTTGATGTGTCTGATGGGGGTGACAGGGCACTGTAGTTGTTGAGGGCACTCAAAATATCAGGAAAGAGGGAACACTTTCTTTTCATAGAGAAGATTTAGAGCTCAAATTCAGCTAACAGTCATTGAGCACCTTGTCTTAGGTGTGTTCAATAGGTATGTTCAACTTCTACAGTGCTGAAAGGGAGGGGTCATATTAGTCCCATTTTACAGATGAAGAATGTGAGACTCAGAAGTGTTTAGTGAATTTCTGAAGGTTACATTGCTGAAAAGTAACAGAGCCTAGATTCAAACCCAGGTTTTTATTTCCAGTTCAGTGAGCGCTCCATTTTGCCATGCTGTCATTTTACGGTGCAACCCTTGATTCTTCTTGTTCAGTCAGTAACTGACTGAATTAAGGCTCTTATCAAGTAGAGAAGTACTTTTAAAATTTCAATTTTGAATCTGATTCTCCTGGTGTCAAAATTATCAATTTTGTATCTATGTCTGTTTCGATAAATTGTTTTAGCATGTATTCAGAATGCATGCATATTACTCTGTTACATATGTATGTATACATATATATATAATGTACATTTAATTTTACATGCATCTATAAATAAAAGATACTATTTAGAAGTGGCAATAAATTCCACAGAAAGTTCATAAACTGCACGGCAGAAGGAACTTTTGCATCAAGGGACCTTAGAAGTTGTGTAATTCAACCCCTTCCTACGCTGCAGCTTCCAGCTCCACTTCAATTCTGTGCCCAGAAAGAAGAGCGTGTTTGAAGGCACAAGAGGGGTGAAATAGTTTGCATATTCCAGGATTTTCAAATAGTTTTCTAGGCTGGAGCAAGAGACTGGGAGCTGGGGAGGTAAGTTATGGGAGGAAGGCAGAATTACAGTAATTCCTAAAGCCCTTGGTGGTATATGGGTAAGATCACTACATTGGGAGTCAGGACACTTGGCGTCTCTGCACTGTCCTTGGTTAGCTTGAAACCTGGCACAAATTTCCTCATTTCTCTTGTCCTTGTTTTTCTCATTTGTGTCTAGAGAAAAAAATGAGTACAAAGATACCTTTGAATTCTAGCAATTTTGCCTTTTATCTAGTTCCAACCAAGCCAGCTCTATGAAGAGGGGACTTTTCCTGTTAGGTTCACAAGGATGTCCCCAGGATCTTATGCGTTGCCTCTCAGACAGTGGGCTTTAATAATCTTTGATGAATGAAAGAATTGAGGTAGGTAGAAAGTTTGGTCCATTGTTTACAAATCTGCTTGAATTAATTCATACTTTTTTAGTAATTAGATATTTCATGAGGCCAGCAATAATTAATAAATACATATAAACATTTTACAAGTTACTATAAGAATTTAAAAATGGTGAGGCCATCCTGGCTGTGTAGTGGTTAAGTTCACGTGCTCCGCTTTGGCGGCCTGGGGTTCCCAGGTTTGAATCCTGGGTGTGGACTGACAAACTGCTCATCAAGCCATGCTGTGGTGGTGTCCTGCATATAAAATAGAGGAAGATGGACACAGATATTAGCTCAGAGCCAATATTCCTCAGCAAAAAAGAGGAAGATTGGCAACAGATGTTAGCTCAGGGCGAATCTTCCTCACCAAAAAAAATAAATAAATAAAATGGCATATATTCCTCACAATATTCTGAAACATGTTTGCATAACTATAACAATACTATATTTTGCTACTATTATGCTTTAAATAAATTAAAAATAACTGCATATGGAAGAAAGTAAAGAGGATACAGATTTAAGAGAGCAGTATATATAAATTTTATGCCAGTTTTCTGTCTTTATAAGATGTGTCTATTTCTTGCTGCTTTTCTTCTTTCAAAAAAAGAGAAGATATTAATGTGTGATATTGTGTTATCTCCATTGTCATTTTGATCTATTACAATTTGCTGCCTTGTGTCACACTGCAAAATAATTTAAACACGAAGTTTGTTTTATATGACACTATTACAAGCAGTGAGGTACTAATGTCTTCCAGTCATTAAATATATATAGCTACATGGAACTGTTCTTCCATTGGGTCATTCTGAAATTGATTTTCCAACTTGGGCTAACGATAGTGGACAAATGTTAAATGAAAATCAATAACTTTGATTTAAATCAGCTAAATACACTCCTTTTATTAAGAGGTCTTTTTCCCTACAGTTAACTAGATGACAAATAACACTTGTGGTGACCTCTAGCCTTTGAATGCTTTTAACATAAACCTATGTTTTATGTTAAGCCATATGTCAATGTCTTTGACATTATCATAATTGATCATAATTTTATTCTTGATCATAATTTTATTATATTAGAATTATCTTACTCTTGATCAATTAGATAAAAGTATATTTTAGATATTATTAATAAATTAAAAAATCCTGAATTAATATTATTTTAATCACAAATTCTTAGACTTTTATTATTTCAAATGTATATCAGAAATATTTCAATACAAATACAATGTGGGTAAAAATAGTAACACGTTATTGGGACATACAAGGACCTAAAAAGACATGGAAACATAGCAACTTTTAACTTCATTTTTAAAACAAGAAAAGATAAAAAATCAGGAAAGACCCCAATGTAACATATATGTTAGATAATTATAGTGATGTTGGGACAGTGTCAGGATCCAAAACTGTGATGGCCAGCATAGAAAGTCAAAACTTGAAGAATATACTTAACTAAAAAATTAAGGATATAGTTCTCTGGAAGTCACCATACATTACCCTCATTTTTAGTATCATCAGTAACAGAAACTAGCATAATCTGCAGAGCAGCAGCTATGTGCCAGGCACTGTACTAGTGACATTACATATGTTCCTCTAATTCTCAAAGCAACTCACTGCAAAGTACTTTTATCCCCATTTTATGGATTAGGAAACTGAGGCTCAGAAAGTTTAGGTAAGTTGCTAGGGTCATGCAGGTAGGTGGTGAGTTAGTGGTATTAATTTTGTTTGAACTTTAAATAGGTTATTAGAAAATTTAGTTTACTATTTGCATTCTACTTTATGTTTCAAAATTAACTGGCCAATTATACAGAAAATGCACAGCTGTTTAGAATTCAGTGTTTTAGTTGTAACTTATAGGCCCATGTGTTGAATTAAGAAAATTATAACAATGAAATTAAATTGAAAATGCCGGCATAGAAATGGAAATTATTAGTAAACTATTTAAACATCATAGGAATTACAAGTGACTATTTAAATATAAAATATCCAAAACATAAATGTTAAGTATTTTAAATAATCACATTATTATAAATATTGGGATCAGAAAATTATTTGTGGATTTATCTTTGGACACCTATAGATATTATGCAGGGGCCAAGGCTTAGGAACTATTATAAAACATATATTTTCCTTTGAAAAAGGAATAATATATAATTAGTGGTAAAAAATATATCAACAGGTTACTCTTAATATTAAACTTTTAAAATCGATTGTTCTTTCTAATCTATAAAATCAAACTAAAAAGACGAGTTCCTTCTGGAGGCTAAGATTATGACACAATCCCAAATTATATTTTCCAAATATGCTTTATATCAAAACTCACTGTAGAAAAGCCATAATTTTTAGTTTAGGATACTGTTGGTACAGTCATATAATTTACTGTTTATAATCCCTCTTAAAATTTAGTTTTCAGAATATTTCATCATCATTTTCAACTTCAGTTAAATTTATATTGAATTTACTGTTTGTTTCCCCGATCATTCTCTCTTGCTTGAGCTCCAAGTTTGATCTATGGAGCAACTGATTCCACTTGTCAAATTTATCCCTCGATCTAGCTGCAAATAGTGTGCCCAAAATTAATCCTGAAAACCCCCACTGAAATGGTTTTTAATGTGACTCTTCAGGTACATTAGTGAAAATTGAGGCCAACAGGCTGCCAGCCATTACTTTTCAGACAAATCCTTAGCGTGTAAGTAGTGGGAAGTGAAGGTTGAACATCTGAAGGTCTGCCTCCTCTTCCATCTACCTGCCGCCAGCGCTGTGGTCCGCAGTGGTCCGCTGTGGTCCTTACGTTCCTTATGTATCACATGAGGAGCCAGGGGTTTCCGCATGATGGAGCTGTCCTTGATCCTATTATTTTGATGAGGCATCTTGAAAGACTTGCATGGCATGGCATGCTGACATTGTTGTTATTTTGCTGAGAAAATACCTTTTACCAAACTGTGAGAAATAATGTCTCCCTTATTCCCAGGGTGTCATTCTGTGTACTTCCTCTCATATAAAAATATTGATATGAAAATTAATAGTAATAATAAGACAATTTATGTAACTGAAGTCGTATAAACTATATTTTAAAGCTTAAGTTATAATATTTATAGTAAAGTTTGTCTAATCATTTATGAACGTTTACTGCTTTGTTTCTGAAGTCATAGGAATAAGAAACAAGGAAAACACTGGAATAATTCATGGTATTAATGAAATTATAATATTTGGTCTCTAGGATTATAGGTGAATATCTATTTGAACTTGAAAATTATTAATGCTAGAATTTTCCTTTTTGGTGTGTTGGAAGACACAGCCCTTTAAACACATTTCTGACTTCTCTAAATTTTTGGTTAAAACATTTTTCAGTAAAATTAGAGTGAGAGGAAAATGAACTATAATCTTGTCAATAGACTCTCAATTCAGAGAAATAAACTTTCAAAAAGTTGAATCATAACCAGATAGTTCCTACCTGCTAGGAATTGATGATCTAGTTGGAGCAGGGGATAAAGTAAAGCCTCAAAAATTATAATGCAAAGCAGAGCAAGCAAAATTCAATTAACAAATAAAAACAAAAAATAAAGCCAATTGTACAATCTAGATGGATTCTAATTCCTAATCCAATTTTCAACCGTTTTATGTCCTTGAAATCTGATAGTGCTACTATTGATAAATACTGTATTTGGGAGTATTAAAATAATATTTTTGCTTTATATTCTTAGTAATATGTACACAAATGTACTACAGATAATCTGTAATAAGCATTAGACAGCAAGGAATGGTATAAAATATATATACACAATTATAAATCAGCATCAAACGATCATTTAAAAGAATGAGCTAGAATTAGGACATGGGAGGCATAAAAATAAAATAAAATTAATCATCTTTTCTTGCACCCACTGTTTTTAAGCAGTCTTTGAGACCCTAAAATATTTAGTACATAGTCCTCAATAAGTTGATAATTGACTCAAAGGACCAAGAATACACATAAAAAAAATAATGAAATATTTAAATACCAATTCAAGGCAGTAACAAGAGATGTCGCAAAAGCGTTGCCTAATTAATTTCCAAATGAATGATCTAGACATAAATTGCTATTTGAGTTATCAGGGAAGAACACTTCAGACTAGAAGGTAAGATGACAGTTTACAGAGGGAGAAAGATTGGAGTTAACTTTGAAGGATTTGTCCAGGTAAGAGAAGGCAGGAAAGTTCACATTTGTTCCAGGAGAGTGGCTCAACTGTTTCTTTAGCAACTTCCAAACTATATGTGAGAAATAATAGGGAATAAATCTAGGTCATATCTAGTTCTGGAGGGTCTAGCATATTAGACTAACACTTAGCAATCAATATCCAGCAAATATTTATTGCACTGTTTCTCAAGCTTTTTAAACTTTTGCCCCATCAGACAAAAATATTTTATTGTATTTTCTTTTCTAGTTTTGTATTAGGACCTCATGAAAACATTTTTAAAAAAGTATTAGCTTGGTGACAAACAGTATGCTCTTGGATAGATTGAAGGAAAGAACAGAAGAAGGCTGGACTAATGCAAGAACCACCCAGTGAGGACCCCCAGGAGGGCCAAGGACAATGGGAATGGGAAATACTAGTTGAAAAGGAGCCCCTAACCGGACTTGACGACGAAGTGGAGCTAGATGTGTGGCAAGGAGGAAAGGAGGAAGGCGGAGCACTTGAGGATGGTGCCATGGAATTAAACTTGGAAAAAAAAAGTTGGATATGCTCAGTAGGAAGTTAGAAATATTGGATTTGGTGAAAAAATGAGACCTGGACATGGAGACTGGAGAGGCTCCTTATTTGAAACTGTGGGAGTGTTTAAAAGACTGAGAATCAGTCTTCTTCTACTTTAATATTGGATATTCTCTCTTATGGGTCAAAAGCAGCATCTGTTTTAATTTTTGTTAAATTAGAAATAGCATCCTGACCTCTCCTTGGCGTAATGTTCTTGTTTTCGAACTCTTTCCGTTTTTGAGAACATGAAAAACTGAAGTATTTGAATAACCCACAAAGGAGGGTGTATGGGTAGAGAGAATGGGGGAAGGAGGGAGAAGAAAGAAGAAATAGTAGCTTTGGTTTATAAAATTCTGAGGCTATTAACTTGCTACAGCTGTTTTCAGCAGGTTAATTCCTTCAAGAGAGAAAGATTTGTAGCTACTGGAGATGTGGCCTTGGTTCTTTTAAAGCAGTGTGAGTTTCATGAATTGACACAGGTAATAACTGAGACATGAGGGTCTGCAGGGTCTTGTAAACCATTGTATCTGAAAAAGAAGTGTTAAAGAATGATGTGAGGACGATATTTGATGTTTTTAAAGGAATGGTACAAATAGTAACTATTGAAGTCTTAAATACACTGGGGAAAGAGTATGAATGAAGATACGATAAAGAAATTTTTGGTTATTTTCTCTATTGTTTCTAAGATTGATGATCCATCAAAGAGTCATGATGACTGTTTAGTTAAAAGGAATGTGAACAGATACTGAACAAAATAATCAATATTGAGTGAGAATTTTTTAAGAATGGGAGTTTTCTAGACCATGAATCTTTAGAGGATAGCACTGGTAGATAGCTGTTCTAGTCCTTTCCTAATCATAAAATTTTGAATATAGTCATCAGCTGTATGCCTTATTTTTAAAATATTGCACCATAATTTGTAAATTGTAGTATTTTTAAATTGATGTATTTTCAGCAAAACTTTGTAAGAATGACCCATGTTCACTAACAAAGCAATTTTAGTCAAGATTTGACTGGCTCGTTCAGTGGCTTAGGAGAATCTAAAATTTATCCCATACCTTCTATGTGCCAGCTGTGTTACATTCATTTTTTTTTAATGTAATCTTCATAAAATGTGGGTTCCTTAGTATGCACATAGGAGGTTAACAAAGGTCAAACAGCTGGTAAGTGGTGAAGTTTAAACTTAGAGTTTGGTGATGCCAAAGGCTTCACTTACATTACCCTGGAGTTAGTGACTTGTAAAGATATAATCTACCAATGAGTGAATTCTTGGGGCATTGAGGACACTGAGATTTTATGTGTATGTTTCTGTATAAAGTTATTATTCTTTATAATTTTTAACTTGCTGTATTGGCCTGCACTTTCCCAGGAAGACCTCCATAGAGATAAGGGTTATGGCAGTAAGGTCACCCACCTGGGACGATGACAGCTGCTGCAGCTGAATCCAGCCCTTGTCATCATTAATGATCTGCATTTGACACTTTATCCCAGCCATCCTTGTGTAGTGTACAATGTACTGCATTAGAATAATTACTACCTGTCATCCTCTATTTAACAGACAGCTCTTAGTCATCCCAGACATGTAAGTGTCACATGATAATGGACCAAACCCATGTTAGCTCCTGTGCTCTCGTTCTGTGTGTGGGTGCCTGTGTCCTCTGTCTTTCCTTTTTACTTACAATGTTCAAACACATTTTATAACTATATTGAAACATTTTCATTCTGTCACTCATATTGAAAGGATTCATCACCTTAGTTTTTCAATAATAGCCAGACATTTATTAAGCAATAATATTTTCTGAACGTAAAGCGTGGTCAATGTATTTAGAGTCTCTATTCGTCCTGCTAAAAATACTGGAGAGCTAAAGTAGAAATCAGAGAACGGAACAGTAGTGCTGACTCAAAGAAAGGATGATGACCAAATCCAAAGGGTATAAATCATGTACAGAGGGTATTATAATGCCTGTATTAAAAACTATGTTTTAATTTGAAGATCTGAGTTATTTCCAAGGACAGTTTTCTTTTCTTCTTTCTTTATTCTTTTCGTTCTTTTTTCCTTCCTTCCTTCATTCCTGCCTACCTGCCTGCCTTCCTTTCTTTCATTTAGTTTGAGAGAGAGAGACACAGGGGACTCACTAAATTACTGAAATGAAAGACACCTCCACCGTGATTTTAAGTCATCATAATGTTGTTGCATATTTATTGAATAGGTTTAGAAATTCCTTTGTCCAAGAGAGTGACTTTTTTTTTAGACTTGTATTATCTTTGTTTTGCTTGAGTCCCTGCTCATAGGCATCTGTTATGGTTTATTTTACTTAGGAGAGTTAATCTAAAATGGGCTACTGAATTTCTGTGTATCTTAATTTGACACTTTAAGAAAACAAAATAAGTCATGCCTGAAATTTGGAATAACACATGCCTTGTATTCATTATATGATTTACCCCAGCTTAACTGTCAAAAGTCCAGGTTCACCTATGAACTTTTGAATTTACCAGCTGATTGGCCTTGAGCAAATTATATAACCTCTCTGAATCTTTTTTTTTCTTTTAAACACAATTTTTCAACTGAGGCTTTTATCTGAATCACAGAACAGAGAAAATAATTTAAGGGACTATTTTCTAATTCTCCTAAGGGTGCTACACAACTAGCATAAGGCTTGGGTGAGAAGTTAGTTTATCATATATGATAGATGCCTCCAGAGGTCTTAATGCACTCATGGAACCTGGTTGAGAAAGGCTAACAAGGATAAAAAAAAATTTTTCCACTTTACGTATTTTTGCCACTATTTTTCTCATTAATTGAGAAAATGCTTTGGTTTTGCAAGCTAGAGGTGAGTGCAGTCAATTAGCAATGTATTTCCTTTAGTTCTCAGATTATTAATGAAAAGGAGATTTCTCTGAACCTAAAATTGCTTTCTCAAATATGTACCTTCTGGATAAAGTATAATTTTATAACAATAATGAGTAGAGAGGGCAGAAATCTGTTTTTAGATGGGCTTATTCAAATCTATATTTGTGATATTAACTTTATGAATACATTATATTACATTTGCAATGCAACCTTTTTTAGAGTTTTGTAATATTTGCGGACAAGATACTTAACAGTAGATAATAATTATTGTTCATACCTGTACGTTTTTGCAATAAGTTTTACCGTCACTCGAAAGTGACCTTGTTAGGTGAGGGGGAAGGCAAGAGAGACATACAGTGCCTCCTGAGAGCAAGTGGAGTGATGCGTATCAGGAGAAGACACTAAAGATTTATTGTCTGTGGCAAAGGAAACACAGCTCTGTGCTTGGGCAAGAAGTGTTTTTGACATCACTCTCAGGAAAGTGGGATTGGAAGCTGTAGGTTAGAAAATGTTCTGCTGGAGCAAAATAATAAACCTTTTTATGTTGTTGTTTGTATTATGAGCTTGTCTCACTGTTTAGTCTTTGTAGCACTTAAAACGTGAATCATGGTCATGCCAAACCAATCCTTGTTATAAATAGGACCTTGCTACTCAAATAATGAAACTTACCTAATTGAACCAACATGCAAGAACAGATTTGGTTATAAGAGGAGGTAGCAATGCAGAGCAGCATAATTATTATTTTCTCTTCCAATTTCATATTTTGCTTGTGAGAACTTTCTTCCCTGTTTACATATGCTAGTTTAAAATAAGACAAGTGTGAATGATCCACTTAGCCTGAAATTTGAAGGAAGGAGAAAAATTCTAATGGGAAGAATTACAGATTTTGGGCTAGCTGTTCTCAGTAGTCTTAAAACAGCTCCATCTGGCTGAGAAGTAGGGATTACGAATCAGTTACTGTGGTTGGTTCCTATTTGCTTCTGGCCAGAAAAAGCAGGCATCTTACACACAGAAGAGATTCATAACAGTTTGGAATATTGTCTATGTGGTTTATGTAAATCTCTACTTTTCTAAGAAAGGAAATAAAGCATTGTGCTCTTTTTATTTTGTATGGTATCTAGATCCTAAGATTTGAGGATTAGGACTTTAGTTTATAAAACTATCTGGTACATATGTTCAGGTAGTAACTATCCTAAAAAAATAAATACCTTCAATTAAAAACAAAAACAGAGAAGGTTTTGTCGCTCATCACCTATTCTCTTTCTTCTTCTTTTTTTTTTTTTTTTTTAAGTTGGGAAGTTCATGGGAACTATAGGAAAACTGTATTTCCTGTGATGGTTCACATTGGATGACTGATTGATGTGGGCATGCACAGGCTTGGCCTTCTGCCTCAATTCAGAGCAACTTGAATGGCCATTCTAGTTTCAGAGATCCCCATGGAATTTGTTGAGGCCTCTGCTGAAACTGCAACACAATACAAATCCTTGCTTTGCCCAGTTCTACTTCCTTCACAGAAACTAGGGTTTCTGAAAGCACTCCGTAATAAATGTTTTGCACACAAATATTCATCTTAGAGTCTGTTTACAGGGCCACATGACCTAACTTAGTAACCCGTCACTGTCTTATCATACCTGAGTTCCATTCCTGATGGTACTGTTTACTAACTCTGTGCCCTTAAGCACATTCTTATGTTATCTAAAACTCATTTTCCTTGTTTAATATTTAAAATGGAAATTGTTATATAATAGCACTTACCACACAGGTTGTTCGAACAGTAAGTGAAATAGTAAAGCACATAGCCCAGCGACTGAAACTAAGAAAGTTCTTAATAAATATTTGCTATTTTTTTTTACCATGTTTATTATATTTCCAAAATTGGTAGTCTCTATTTCACAATTTCACACTCACTCTACATTTTTACCGCTTTACGTATTCCACTGTGGAAGAGCTTGCTTTCTCTGCTTTCAGCTTTTTTAATTTTTATTTTTTTAATTTTTAGAGCATTATGAAGTGGGCAAATCTGGGGTATATATTTATGTGTAAGAACACATATGTTAAAGTAGGGCCTGTTTGTGATGACCAAAATAAATTTAATTTTAGATTGTAGTTGGCATAATTCAGATTTTTTGGACTGCATGGGGCTCCTTCATCCGTTCTTGCTATGTGAGTTGGGATGGCTAAATCTGGAGGAGTGCCAAATGAACACCACAAAATGAATCTGAATGGCTGTGGCACCAAGGTACTAAGGAAAACTGAGTATTTTGGTTTCAATTTGTATTAGGGATCTCAAATCAATAGATAGTAGGTTTATTAAGGCAGAAAACATAAAATTACCTCCCTGGCTTTATTTTATGTCATATAAATACTCTGCTTCATTTTTGTGAAGATGTGTGAGTTAATACATGTGAAACACTTAGAACATTGCCTGGGCATAGAGTAAATGCTCAATAAATGTAAACAAATGTTTTAGCCATTAATAGCAATACATAGGAAATCAATGCCTTTCTTCCAGTAAAATAATGTAAGATGGATGATGGATGATATGAAAATCTGGAAGCTGAAATTGTTAATGAGAATTTTGAGGAGTAAGATTATTCCATATTTGGGTTAATTACTGCTATCTAAAGAAACTTTGGGGCATATTCCTAAAAAAGAGATTTCCATATTGGATTTTTGTACATATCACTTAACATATTAAGTTGTCATCTAATTGGGCAAAGAATCTCCACATCTTTGCTCTCTCATTATTACCTTCACTGGGCAGTTCTCCATGGAAGGATTGTGGAAGGATGGTGAGAGAACTTCATGCTCATCATTTTAGTAGCTCTCGTGAGGACAAGTCTCTCTCCAATAAAGCTGCTTGAAAGTAAGCCTAGATTCACAAGTTAAATAATTCAGGTAAGGTGTTAAAAACCAAGAATTATCTGTTTGAGAAGGCTTTATGTGGTGTCATTAGGCAATTACAAAACAACTCTGTAATTTCAGTTGAATTTCTTTATCTTCCTGTTGGCAGGAGTCACTCTACTTGCTGAAACCTCAAGCTCTAGGGAGAAAACACTGGTCTAGAAGGAAGGAGAATCAAAGGGGCAGGAGAGTCTGGCAGCAGTGGTGGACATGCTTAATGTATTTAAAAGATTAATAGGCTATTGAAATTAAAATTGCCTACACAAAGCACGTTATACCAAACTCACAAATGTGTGTGTAACAACCATATGGGCTACGGCTTAGGCCAATGGCTTGCTTTTATATCATGACAGGCATAGAGCAGGCCTTTCTATATTGTGAAGGCTGGAAAAAATACCTTTTATTTGTCACACAATTAAAAATATACACTTAAGTACAAGAACTCATGTTCACATTTTTTTCCCCCAAGCAGCACAGTACATCACTTTTTTGGTGTGATGCCAGAATACGATGCTGTAAAAATCTGAACATTTTTCCCCTACTGCCGCAGTTTAAAATGGTCTTGTGATTTAGCAGTTTTTAATGAGTATAACAGTAGTAATTATTCCTATATATAACACAATATATTAACCACCATGGATAACAAAGTAGCAATACCTAAGGTAATGCACTACTTTTTCAGCATTATTCAAAGTTTTCTGTAGGGACTGAATTGATTATAGAGAGCTTGGCAGGAAAATGCAGGAGCATTTGGATACATTTAATGGTCTTGAATTCTATAGCTCTCTTCTCTTTTCTGCATTTCCGTCACTGTTCTGCAGTTCATAAAGATATCGTCTAGAGTAAAATCTTTGTAATTTGTGTGAGTAGTACTACCAGTGATGTTAGGCTTTGCAAAGCTTCTGGCAGGTTTTAATTAGCTTGATTCAAACTCAGAAGTGAATGACACTCTGCCTTCAGACTTAGCAAGAGAACTTGCCGTTGCATTCAGTGTTCTTTCCTTCTGACCATCTCTGTCTAGATGGGCAATAGTTATGTTTATAACCAACCTCATGAGAGCTTTTGCAAAGAGTTGAAACAACAAATTCCTAAAAATAAGGAATGGGTAAGGCAGTCATTTATGAGTTAAAAACTAGAATAAAATAGTAACCAGATGTCAAAATATCATTTCTTGTTTTTACTGAAGAACAATGAGTTATTCAATACTATTAAGGGGTTTTAAAAACACCAGCACAGTGCTAGGTACATGGTTGATTCTTAGTGTGACTATTTGGCTCAATTGATACTTAATTGCCCAAGTGGTACTTTGTTAGTGACACACAGCGTTTTACGATTTGTTTCTAGGTTAGATAATGAAACAGAAATCAGTTGTTTGAGAATGGCGCAATCTAAGCAGTATCTCTTTCAGGGTAGATATAAGTTGCAAATTAGAGTTGGGAAAAAATGGCCTAAGTGAGTGGCAGAAAGAGTCACTTGCCGATAGACAACATCGTGCGGATGGACTGCAGTGAGAATTTCAATGAAGATATGTTCAAATGCAGATAATCAGAAAATGGCCACACTTGCTTAAACTTTTATGGATATTGCAAACAATCTTCCAGAGAATTTCTTCTTCTGCTCTGTTTTGTGCTAGTATAGATGGTTCTATGAGATTGGTTTTCAAGGAGCTTAATTGAGCCAAATCTGAATCTGTTGAGGTTTTCCTGTAACTAGTAATTGCCTCATTAAGAAACTGAAATGGGCACCTTGTTTTCTTAATGCTACTGTTGAGACTTATAGTCTCAATTGATTCATATTCTTTATAACTGAATTAAAAGCTTAATTAAGTTTATGGGTGTTTTTAAACTAAAAAATTAGGGCTCCTTTGTTTATTAATTTCTTAAGAGTAAAGCAAAAAAAATTATCATCAATACATTTTTTCTTCTTTGTAACAAAGATTAAAATGAGAAATGCCTCCAAATGATTGAATGAATGCATAGTCAAATTATTCCTTACTTGCTAACTTTGTGTCTAGAATTGTGTGAAAGAGAGAAAAAATAGAAAATATAAGTATAGTTCTTACCCTTGATTGGAACTAGATAGGAATGATTATAAGTGCAAAGGTCATTATAATCTCCAGTGCAATAAATAACCAGAGCTTAAAGTGAATTGTTTTAAACATTGTGCAATAATTTTTAATTGCTTTCTGATTATTTCACCTGTTAGTTTTTCTCTCCTTCACTGTCTTGTAGGTTTAGTAAAGGACTTTTCTTTCTTTTGCATCATTCTCCAGTCCCTGAGACCAACTTGAATACTGTTGAAATATTGCACTATTCACTTCCATCAGCAATTACACCTGAACTTGTGTGGGGAAGTGAATTATCTCAAAAGGAAAAGAAACTTTGATAGAATTAGAAAAATGTGAGAACATTTTGGCTGTTCCTTTAGGTTTTGGATGTGAGTTTAAGGGGAAAACTTCTTGGACGGGATGTCTTGAAGTAGGATTCTGAAGTCATGCTACCAATTCTAGTGCTGATTTAGGAAAGAGAATGGTAATAGTTTTGAAGGAGAATAGCCAAGTTCTGCAGATAGATGATCTTAAAATAGCACAGTTAAATAGTATTGTGTCATTTTAAAATTTATCTGAATAGAGGTTGATTAAAAATCCAGCAAAAAAGAATGCACCTACAACTAAATAATTGTATCATTTGTAGTACTTATTTAAGAGTGATGGTTGGAACAACTGACTTCCTTTAAAAAGTAGCATCATCATAATCCTGGCATTGATGTATAGTTACTCCCTACGTTAAGAACCATGAATAATATCTTAGTATTATAATATGTCATCTGTATTCAGGTTGTACACATGTCAAATCCTAATAAATCCCATTTTCTTACAACTTGAGAGTAGGATCATAGTTCTTGGTACTTTTATTTGGAAGAAGCATTCATAGTTTAAGAAGATAGATTCTACTGGAAGCTAAGTCATCTCCTGAGAGTAGATTAACTTGTGTCACTCTTTAATACGGCTATACAACAGCTAGGCCACAATCAATAGAAATGCACTACATATTAATGCAGTGAATGTGAAATAGTAAAAGTTCCTTCCAAAAACAAGTAGCCAACTTACAAATGGGCACAGCATATTTATCCCTAATTCACCTTAGATTTCCAAGTCCTGTGATTGAATTCTAAACGTCTTAAAATTTCTTCGCATTACAAGATCTGTTGCCGAAAGAAATGATTTCTTCCCACTTTACTCCACATACCGCAGGCACATGAGCACGAATATCAGTGAGCTGCCTTGCACTTTGGTTCCTATTTTTCTTCTTCATATTAGTGTTTGACCCATCCTTCACCCTAGTCACTGTTCCCTTTGGCATTTCCCCAGTTTTAGGTCCCTTTTTTCCAGTCCAGCTGGCTTTTGAGCTTCTCTTTTTATGTTCAGTATTTCTCCCCAGATAATCTGCCCCCAGCTCCTTGTTGTCACTACTTCATTTTCACATTCGTGGTCCATGGTGTACCACCACAGGTCTGATTCCAGGAATGCTGTTTCTAGCTGAGCAGATTGTGTCCTCTGTAAAGATGGAAAATGAGGGCATAATGCAGTGGTCCCTGAAATCTAGCCCACTTTGTGCTGGCCAAGCTGTCAGCCTGGAGGAAAGGGTGCTTGTTCTAATTGGCCAAAGTGGTGCCTTTTTAAAAAGAGGAACACGTAATTTTTAAACTCTCCACGTTGGTAGTGGGCATGCACTTTAATTTTAGGAGCATGTTACAAACCTGGCTATTCTTAGCAATGGCCAGCACTATTGAGTTGTTTTCTTAATAGAATACCCAGAGTCAGTCCTCTGAGAGCACACGAGATCTCACTCCAAGGACTAGTGTGTATCCCTCATGAGAGAACCACTGAATGGATAGGTATTTCTTTGGTTTGGAACTTGGCTGATGAAGTTGTTGTGGTTTTTTTGCTCCAATATCTACTTTGAAGTTTTATTTAAAACAATTCTATGCATCAAACTATTCGCCAGTTGATCTCTGTTAGACAGAAACAGTAGTAGGAATACATGGCATTTATAGTTTTTATCATGTGTCAGGCATTGAGCATTACGTGCATGCCCACAAGACTCCTACTAGCTATGAGGCAGTGCTGTTGTTTCCACATTTTATGAATGAGGAAAATAAGGTGGAAAAGACACATTCCTCCGAGTCAAATGACTCCCAAAGGGTAGCTTTAGTTTTCAAAGACAAAAAGAGCCCACATTCTTGACTACTCCTTTCATCTTATTCAAAAGCATTGGCAGTCATTTACTGATACTCTTGTCACAGAAATTCTATCGTTTTTTCCATACACATTTTTTCTGTGCCACAGTTTCTATCAGAGAGAAAACTCAAAATTATTAACAGCTATTTAGTTTCTTCCAGTAATTTGATTCAATGGTAAGATTACAGATGAGAAAAAGTAACTTCAATTTTTCTTTTCATGGAAGAGGTGGGGCAGAATAAATAAAGTGGTAAGTTTTGTTTTCATTTTTTCTTATTACAAAACAAGTACTTACTTAAAGAAAAATTGTGAAAGTTTCAGGACAAAGAAGAAAAAATTGTCTTCGTATATCACACAAATCGAAACTATTAAAGAAAGTATTACTCAAAATATTTTCTGAGGCCGTTTTTAAAATATAGTTGAAATCATACTATATAAATACCAATTTCTATCCTGCTTTAAAATTATATCATTACTGTTTTTTATATTGTTACATAGGTTTCATGATAACAGTCACATAACATTTTATCAAGCATTTTACTATAGTCAATGTGGGAATCCTCTGTGCTTGGATATTTAATGGTTTTTCATGATGGGAAGGGCACCATTATAACTAGTGCAGCAATGATTACTTTTGTTCCAAGCTGGGTATTTTGGAAGAGAAAAGAAATAGGTTGATAATGAAGAATTAGGAAGGAATATCTTTTGCCAAGAAAAATGCATCCCTCCTTTATGCCATTAAGAGTTGTTGTGAGCCATTTAAATAGTTAAAAGGAAATCCTTTCTGCACTGCTGTTGCTACCCTTCTGGAAGGCCTCCTTCACTAATCTTCCTCCTCTCTCTGAACTGAATCAGACATTAAATTTTTAACCCTTTCCTCTCATTGGTGGCATTCTTCATGAAACAAACTTAACTATGGGGTAGGCACAGGTAGGATTACTAAACAAAGTTAATTTTATTCATGTTTTGCTTGTATTTAAAATTTAACTAAATATGAATATTAAAGGACTTAGTTAATTGCTGTATATAATGGACATTTTGTGGGCATTCCAAATTTTGACTATGCTGATAAGACTTGGTCTAAAAAAAAAGACAGGAAAAAAGATTACCCTCAAAGTAACATATCAGCAATTTACAATAAATTTGAGTGTATATCAGAATAGTTAATATATGCAATATTTAACACGTAAGCATATGTATGTATGAAGGCTAGTTTACCTCTAGCTCAGGAGACAGAAAACAAATATTTAAAATAACTATGGAATGTGAAGTCCTATGAAGAGATATATGAGTGAGAGTAACTGGAGGAGACATATTTGGTATATTAATAGGCAAATAATGATACTTTCAGGTAACAAGAGCTATGAAGAAAACAAAATGAGGTAAGGAAATAGAGAATGAGTGGAAAGAGTCTCCAGATCCTCAGATACACATGAATATGTAAATGCATTGAGACAGTTGCACAAATCGGATTACCCTCATTTAGTAGTATTTCTACGGATATACCATTTATCTAAATAACATCTAAATTAATACATTTGTGGCAAATAAAACACATTGAAGATGCTCATTTGCTCAGGGATTTCTATTGTTGATCTGGGAACAAGTCGTGAGCTCTTACAGTAGCAGCTTTAACCTTGCCCGTCACAGCCTTCCTGTAAGTGCACTGCAGTTATTTGGAACCTTGTCTGGGTTGGCGTTGGCATTCTTTTGCTAGATTACATTTATGCATTAGGACCATCTGTGCCTGCTGTACCTTCTGTGAGTTAGCCCTGGCCAAATGACTGGCATTTATCTGGAAGTGGGGAGAGAGAAAGGGGTAGGGGGGAGAAAATGAGAGAGATCCTAGAGCATTTATTTTGCTCGCTGTTGGCACAAGTGGAATTTAGGAAAGGAGGCACATAGGTAAGTAAAATATTTGCAGCTGGTGTCCCTGACTTCAACGCTTATAAAGTTAACTCTATTCATTTGCTTTCTCTTAAAAAATACATATATATATACATATATAAATATATAATATCTATTTACTTTTAGCCTGTGATATGCAAAAGAAGTTAAAACCAAGCATTTAAATAAGGAAATACAACAAAGCACGTTTGCAACATTTTCAAGTTGGGGAAAATTACATGCAATTTGAATATGTGTGCACTTCTTATATGACAGTGAATATACATAATGTAAGTTTGGTTTCATTGATTAGATTTGGTAGAATGCTTGAATTGGACTCTATTTTGGTGAATGTGTTGAAATGTAGACTTAAGAACATTGCAATCATATGTAGGAAAAGTATGGCTCTATAGTCAACATTTAATCAGGGTTCTAAATTTATTCTGTAAGATCTTTATGAGATTATATTATTTTAAAATATATGGTATTGCAAAATAGATCAGCAACTCCCATACCTAAAACACACTCTAGAGCTGTAAATGGAAATAGATAAATAACTCTCTAATCAGTAAAAATAGATGTCAAAGGATTCCAGCTCATTTATGTTATTATGTATTTTTATCCTATACCTACTTTTGTGGGCTTGATTATCTGGCCTCCATACTTGTGGCAAATTAGAAGCAGTACAATAGAATGGGGGTGGGGGGGTTGCAAAAGATGGACACAACACAGTAATGAGAGGTAAGAGTTGCAAGGAAAAGAATGAGAGAACTGATAGACACAAGACTCAGACAAACACTGCCGTCTGGGGTCATGTAATGTAAGGAGAAATAGCTCCACATTCCCCAGAATGCCCTGAGGACGTTGCTGGATTACATTCTGGTATAATAATCAATATTCATCATTACAAAGCTTTGTCTTCGATATGAGAACACGTGCAGACAACTCAGTTTAGGAATCTAGAAACGTGAATACATTCTTGAAAAGAGTTTCATCATAAATGGAAAATATCACATTTGAGGGCTTAATGTAGTTAATCCACCCCTATCCTATGTACTAGCTTGTATTGTGCTTTAAGTACTAAAGATCTGAGTTCACTTTCTGTGGTCTCGAATAGGTAAGGTCTCTCTCATCTAAATTCCCCTAATACATTTTGTATTCCTTTTCATAATGTTCTTCAGACTTAATATATAATGTATTTAATTTCTATATTCCCACTGGGTTTAAGTTTCATAAAAGTTGGCATTTTTTTCCTGTCTTCCCATCCAATACTATTTCATTATCTCTAATGTAATTTTGAAAGATCTATACAAATATCCAAGGTACAGAATTTTTTTAGTGCCATAGTGGTGATTGGAGGTGATTATGGGTGTTGGAGGTTGACTGTCCTGGGTCCAAATCCTGGAGCTGCCATTTACTTGCAATGGAATTTTGAGTAAATGAGTAAATGATTTGCCTTCTCCAAGTGTCGGTTTCCTCATCTATAAATTTGGGATACTAATACCTGCCACATAGGACCGTTGCGATGATTAAATAATCTCAGTGCTTATAAAGCGCTTGGTATATAATAAGGACTAAATTGTATAATGGTTGGTCATAATTATTGTTGTTGTTGTCAGAAAACTATTAGTTAAATACTGTGGAATATAGCTGGTTATGATTCAAAATATATTTTTAAAACATGATCGTAACTGGTTTCTCTGCTTTACTATTTTGTATATATTTAGCTATGTATCGGTTTGGAGAGGTGTTCAGAATCCCAGTGGTATTGTGATATTGGCACTAGGAGAAAGAAATGCCATAGCATTTGCTCTGGTCTTCAGCACTGGGGCCTGTCTCAGTTGGGGAAAGTAGTGGTGGCAGCAACATTAAGAACAGCTGATGAGAACTTTATTCTTTCATTAACAACAGTTAGAATCTTTACATTTTTGTCTTTGATGACCAAGTCTGAAAGCCCAGTAGTGGTCACCCAAGTCTACCAGACAGTAGGCAGTAGGGGAGAAGACCTCTACGGGGGCCACCTCGAGTCACTGAGGGAATGGAACAGAGGCTGGGGGAAAATCAGCAGCTCCTTTGCCTCCCACTCTCAATTATCAGGATAATTGTTCCACTCTAAATAACTTATTCCCAACTATTACATATAGTTAAGATCTTGTTTGACTCTGTTAGCATTCTATTGAGATTAGGATAGCAATATAACTAAAATAAAATTTTGAGTTAACTTTTGAAATGTCATATTTTCTTGGCTATATGTCTTTCAAAAATACTAAGCAATAATTATTTCTTTTTTATGTGCCATCGCTGACTAGCATGATAGATAAAATAATCATGATAAATATACATTGAGAGAGAACCACATATTCATAATTTACAATAAAATTCTGTTATATCTTTTAAAATGAATTAATAAATATTTTTATTTAAACATATCTTCTATAATATTCCTAACTTATTACTGATATATGGGGATTTTTTTTATTTTTTTATATCTTGAATTCACCTTATCAGTGTAATCTATAAATTTTGATAATATTGCAGTTGATTTTAAAATCCTATAAATGATAATTTTTTCTTCTAGTAAAATATATATATATAACATAAGGTTTACAGTTTTAACCATTTTTAAGTGTACAGTTCAGTAGCATTAAGTACAGTGAATTTTGCAGCCATCACAGCTATTCATTTCCAGAATTTTTTCATCACCCTAAATTGAAACTCTGTACCCGTTAGACAATAACTCCTCTTTCTTACCATTCCCTAGCCCCTGGTAACCATTATTTAATTTTCTCTCTGTATGAATTTAAATATTCTAGGTACCACATAAAAGTGGAATCATACAGTATTTATCCTTTTTTGTCTTATTTCACTTAAAATGTTTTCATTCATATTATAGCCTATATCAGAATTTCGTTCTTTTTAAGTGTAATATTCCATTGTATGTATATACTGTATTTTGTTTATTCATTCATCTGTTGATGGACATTTGGGTTGTTTCCATTTTTTAGCTATTGCAAATAATGCTGCTATCAACGTGGGTGTACAAATATCTGAGTCCCTGTTTTCAATTCTTTTGGGTATGTACCCGGAAGTGGAATTGCTGGATCATATGATAATTCTATGCTTACGTTTTTGAGGAAGCACTATACTGTCTTCCACAGTGTACCATTTTACATATCCCCCAGCAATGTATGAGGATTCCAGTTTCTTCACAGCTTCTCCAACACTTGTTATTTTCTGTTTATTTATTGTTTGATAATAGCTATCCTAATGGATATGAAGTAGGATAATGACAGGTTTTTTTAGCTTCTCATCTACTTGTTTTTTCACATGTAACCAGGTAGTATCTACTTCTAACTCAGGCATTTTGCTTAGCAATGGTATACAAAGATAAAAGACTTACGTGATAAATTATGGTAACCTCAAGCAGCTTTCCCATATAAGAAACATAGTTGGACTTCTTAGTTTATTTAAAAATATCTACAGACATGTTATGTTCAGCTGTTTCCACATTTGATGAAATCAATTTATTTTTAAAATAAAATAGTAACTTTCACATGTAAGTCTTTATGAATCCTTATAAATTCTCATTTTCCTTACTAAGCTTAAAAATTAAATCTCTTTATTTGATTAAACATGGCAACAATCTCATTCCTCTTTCCATCCACATAATCTGACACAATTTTCCGGCTGGGAAGTGGACATGTAGTCTGTAAAATGGTAAGGTTAGAACTAGAACCTTCTGACATCAAGTTAGACACATTCCTATCTCATTGGTAATGTGGTATAATAAACATTTTTTTTATAGACGTGATTGGGATTGCTATGTTTTGGTAAGTTAAATATTCTGGTTAGTTAAATTCTCAAAAACATGCACAAGAACATATGAATCTTAGTTTATTCTTAAAGAAATTAGATTGAAATTGTCATTCAAGAATATTGATTTATTCAACATATATTAATCACTGTTAATTCAGCAGACCTGTGGCAATCTCGAAAGTTTTCCAAAGCCATCACTTTAAATCAATTGTTAGTTGACAGTTCTCCCAAGGTAAAGAACATAGGACATTGAGTTGATTGTTTAAGAACACACGGATTGGTGGTAAATAATTTATAAAATCATTTTGTTGGGTATAATTTGTCTTTTTCCCGTAAAAGTGAAAAACAACAAAAGAAAAATGCCTTAAAAATTCTTCTTGTCTGGAGAACAGCTGAATGATGTTAAATTTTTCTTTGCCGGATTTGGTTGCTCAAGAGTTACTTGTTCAGGTGGACACCACCTCTGTGATAATGTTAAGTGGATAAATGGCTGTTGTCACACTGATAGTACTCACTGGTTGCTGCTAATTAATTTATTCACTGGCTGACTTGTAAAGGTGTTATTTTTAATATTGCCCAATAAGAAATGACCCCAAGTCACACAAAGAGAAGGACTCTCTAGATATCATCCTTTCAAAATCTGGGAATGAATTTTGTAGAACCTGAACAATGCAATTTCAACTGTGGAAATTTTAAGTCCTAAAAGTTAGTATGATTACAGCAAAGAGATTATGTTTCTATTAGTTCTGAGTCTTAATAATTGCATGATTTGAAATTACTGTAAACTAGCTTTTCAACCAGTATTTGTGCCTGGAATTCAGATTTGCTTTTTCTTATTTCCATATGCTCTGTTTTAAACATATGTTAAGTTGTATATTTAAAGCTAGAAGTACCAAAAAGCCCACATAAAAATATGTTTTCTTCATTAGCAAAGGCTTCAATGCCGTCATCATTTGGAAAAAAAAGAAACAGTGAATATAATTTAAGTCTGTAAAACAGACTTTTAATAGCACCAAATAGAATGAACATCTGGCTTTCTTTTTGCAAGGTGCATTGATGTTGTCAGAAGAGACTGAATAAAAATGCCGATACGGATTATCCAGGTTTGGGATTTGCCAATACAAGAATATTTTATTCATTCAGTCTCCTGTAAGTTCCAAAGATAGATGTTGACTTTGATGAAAAAATACAATGATATATATTTAGAATGACCAATCTTTCACATTTAAATCTAAAAAATGTGCTGCTGCAGTTGGATTTTTCTCAGGGATGCCATTCAAGCAACACATTACGTTGTCATCTCACATAGCCCTTCTATCTGTGATGACAGGATGCTAGGTGAGAGTATGACAGCTTGGCACAGCTTTTATTATGGCATTGTACTGACGCTTGACTATGAGCACCTCTCTTTTGTTTTGGTCAAAGAAATATTTTCAAGTGTCAAGGTTTTGAAGTTGAATTTTCATTGTCATATTTTAAAAGTGTACCAAAGGCTGAATTTAAAGAAAGCAAGCTTTATGGACACTGGATTTTTTGCAATTGCAAAAGGCAATTACTTGCCTTTTCCTTTCACATTCCTGACTCTAAAGAACGTTCTGTGCTCTAGTCCTGCCGTAGAATCAATAATTTTTCTAATAATCTCTCACCAAAGGAAGAACAACTCAATGTAGATTAAGGACTTTTTCATTAATTTTAAAAGATGTAGTAATTAAAATTGATTTATCAAGTTATGTTTTATTCTTTTTAAGAATGTTTTCATTCTTTTTTTTGTTTGTTTGTTTTTTGTGAGGAGAACTAGCCCTGAGCTAACATCCGATGCCAATCCTCCCCCTTTTTTTTTTTCTTGAGGAAGAGTGGCTCTGAGCTAACATCCGTGCCCATCTTCCTCCACTTTATATGGGATGCCGTCTCAGTATGGCTTACCAAGTGGTGCGTCAGTGCGCGCCCGGGATCCGAACCTGCGAACCCCCGGCTGTCGAAGCGGAGCGCATGCACCTAACTGTTTGCGCCACCAGGCCGGCCCCTGTTTTCATTCTTTTTAAGCCAAAATCTTTACTTGTTGATAAAGAGTCCAGTATCAACTAAATCTTAAACTTTCACATGTAACAGCATATGCCATCAATTTTGAGAGCATTTTAAAAATATATGTTTTGGGAAATCTGCATGAATTGTGCTATATTGTTTTCAAATTTAATGATGTCAATAATTAATAAATGTAGAATAATTCCTCCTTCATACATAAGTTGGTGTCTGGAATTTTATTGACACACAAAGATAGAGCAAGTGATATGCCACTTGTGTGAAGAAACATCACGTTTCTTCAGATATTGATTTCTTTGACATGGAATAACAGAGGCATAAAGGAAAATAAACACGCACGAAATCAACTAGGCACTGATTTAATGTTTCTCTACTTGATGATATATTTCCACGTGGTTAGGTTGCTCATAGTGCCCACTTCCTGCTTGTGAAAACGTGTTGTATTTAGATCTAAGAATCATGGTGGATTTAGAACGTATACTTTTATCTTTATCTTCTCTGTCTGTTGATGGTTTCAAGCATGGAACAGACCTCACTTCCTCAAATCTGCTTTCTATTTAAAATTGACATAGAGTTCAGTTCTTCTCTGATGCCTACTTGTTTCCCAGCTTAGAACACTTCTCTCCTGCAGTTCAGCCATTTCCCTATTATGCTTAGCCATTGGGCCGACATATAGGAAACGGGACATCCTAGAACTGCTTGAATATTCATGTCACAAAATAAGCCAGGAAGACTTTGGCCATGGAATGATTGCCACTATTGCTTAATTACAAGTCAGTTAGCAAAAAGCAAAGTGTAGTTTTGTAGTTTTGCAGTTTTGTGTTTGTATGTTTAGACAGGTAAACCATTGTATTTTATTTTGTATCTTGCTAATCATTGTGTTGCTAGATTGAACTATCTTAATATTCATCCAAATATCAATATCAATTATATGTTTCAGAGAGATATTAGCTGCATAGATCAAATTTGATATTTCAAACCCAGTAATCATTCATTCAGCAAATATTCACCTATAAAGTGAACACTGTTTTAGGTATTTGCAAAATGGTAGGGGAAAAAAATCATCATGGAGCTTACAGTCTAGGAAAGTAGAGTTTAAACAAATACTTGGATTTGTTTGTTTAAAGAAAATAGAAGAGTTGTTATAATGCTGAACAAACTTTGCTCTCATCTAGAGTCTAATTGTATTTTCTGTAATAGGGTAAGATATTAGGCTAATTGTATTATTTTTGGTTTAAAAAATCATTTTGACTTAAAATATCAGAATTTGTTTCTCTAAGATAACTGAAAATTGACTCTTTATATCCACATCTGTATATCTATCTTCCTATCCATCTGTCTGTCTATCTATCTATCTATCCATCTATAAATCTTCTTCTTTGCACTGCCATTAGACCCAATACTTGACTTGTGGATAGACCTAAACTCCAGTTTCTGGTTCTGGGATTTATGTTGAATAATTACATATAGACAATCAAATGGAGATTAAATAATCAAAGCCTATCACTTTTTGTTATTTGACTCATAAATGTACATCAGCATTTTTTAGTTCTATAGAGCAAGAAACCAACTGTCCTTTGTACATAGAGGTAATTTATTACACATGAGTAAGTAATGAGTATTCTGAATTATCACAGTTTTGTTTACTTATTTGAATGTATCTATATGCTTGTGTGTGTATAAATGTTTAAACTTTGAAAGTTCATTCTTTCCAGTTGAGGGGGATTAATTATATCTCTGGGGACGGTTTAGTATTTCCACAATTATTTTAAGAGTCAGTCTTGTTAGTTGATAGGTTATTTAGACTAAGAATGCCTGTATTGGTGAAGGGACAAAATTAATGCATGTTCAGTTTCTTTTCAAACTGTGGGCAAGGGATTCCCATTAAATGCCATTGTATAATCAATCATTGATCAGTGACATGACCTCTGGGTCACAGTGGCATCTATCTTTGCAGTAGAAATCCTCGTGGCTGTATATGAAAGGCGTGTTGAGACTTGCATCTGCACATAAAAGCAAGGATAGTCTTCATGCTGTTATCGGCCTAATTTTAGTATATACGATTTAAGGTGCTTGAGGTTTTTTTCTCCATGGTATAAATTTAGCAATAAATGTAGTCATTTGGCTGCTGCTCTAGCAGTTTGAATGTAGAAGTATAATGTGAAGAATTTTAATCCACATTAGTTATGTGTTATAGAAGAGCATATATCATTGCATATCATACGTCTAAATATTAGTCTATAATAAATATTCCAAATAAAATCCTGACTTTGGGGATGTGGATGTCTTTTTATTAGATATAAAAATGACTTCAGCAATTGTTTTCTCCAAATGTGATAAAAAATATCTAAAGCATAAATTTGTTGTTCAAAAATTGAATACCTACATACGTCTTCTGTTAGGACTGAATGCCTGGACTGTGTTCACTAAATATTTGCTGTGCTGAAAGAAAACAGTATCATAGTAACTAATTTTTCAGCTAAAGCTTTAGGCAGATTTTTCATAAAATTTTTTGTCTTATAATATAGAATGTAATGCATACTTGCCCTTCCAAGTGAAGCTTTAAAAACCGTTGAAGCTTTAAAAACTGTGCATTTCTATAAAGTATTTTAATTGATATTATTGATAAAATATCAACTTGAAAACTTAAAGTGAAGTTTTTAATATTTGTTTTTCTTTGAAAGATACTGTTGAATAATTGTTCTTAGTCTCAAATTAGCTGGGAATTTAGCTGTCTGACAAACAGCCCAAAGAGCTGTGGATACTTTCAAGTAGAGACAGCTAATGAAAATCAGTATGAATCAAGTGCAGGCTGAATTCATCAACACATTTTTAGTTGTTAGTTTTTTGACTGGGATAGCATACACCGTGTTAGGGTCCCAAAAGTGAGGATTTAATTCTTAGAAACTTAACTTGGCTAAGGATAAATCATTGCATCCCTAGGGTCATATACATTAGGAAAATGTTTTATTAAATGTTTTGCAGCGCTAATGATATACAAGCATTCAGGATTTCTCTTTAAATGTGCACTTTGATGAGACAAATGAATTATCTCAATGCCTAATTTTCTATGAAAAAATAAGGAATTGCATATAAAATTTTTGCTCTGTGACATAAACAATGGAGGTTAAAATTTTAAGTCTAGAAATACTCTAGTGAAAATTAGTATTTTCATGCAGCATTCCTCCATACTGAGTAAATTATTCTATTTCCCACCTGATTAAACAGTAGTGATGTAATATGCCTTTCATTTGGATAGTTCTTTTCTGGATGTGATTGTGTACCCAATTCATTTGTTTCAGTTTATTTTCAGTTCTTACATCTACTGTATTTGATTTCTATTTGTCTTATCCATTCTTTGTTCTCCTGTTTCTCTTTCTGCCCTATTTTGGTTTTAATGTAGTATTTTTTTTGTAATCCATTGCATCTCCTCTATTATCTTTTTTAGCTATATTCCTGTACTGTTTTAGATACTGTTTAGATACTGTTGCTCTAGAGACAACAGTATATTTCTTTAACTTTTTACAATCTGTTATCAAATAATATTATACTAGTTTAAGAACAATATGTGAACATTACAGTGGCCTAATTTCCATTTCCCCCTCCACCTCTGTGTGCTCTGATTGTCATATATGTTACTTCTACATATGTTATGAATTCAATAATATATTATTTTTTGCTTTAAGTAATCAATAGTGTCATAGAGAAATTCATTTATTTATTTATATTTCTTGTTTATTCACATATTTGCCTTTCTCTTTCTCTTTATTTCTTCCTGCAGATCTAGGGTTCCATCTAGTGTCTTTTCCTTCAGTTGCAAGAACTTCTTTTAGCACTTGTTGTTGTCAAAGTCTGTTGCAGATAATTTGTGTCAGGTTTTGCTTGTCTTAAAATGTCTTTATTTTGCCTACATTTTTAAAGGGTGTTTTCTCTGGATATGGAAATTCAAGTTGATTCTCTCCCCCCGACAACCCCCCTGCCACACACATTTAGTATTATAGAGAGTCCCATTGTCTCATGTCTTCCATTGTTTCTGATAAAAAGTTGGCTGTCATGCTTGTAGTTGTTTTCTCAGTGTATAACGTCTTTGGTAGGGGTAGGTGATGAGAGACAGAGAGGTATGCGTTTATGATATTCTTTGGTTTTCTTAAGTTTTACTATGTGTTCCTTGATATGGTTTTCTATGTATTTATCCTGCTTGAGGGTCACTAAATTTCTTTGATCTGTAGGTTTATGCCTTTCATCAATTCTAGGAAGTTCTCAGCCATTATTTTTTCAATTTCTCTTCTCCATCCTTTCTCCTCTCCTTCTGGGACACCAATTACTATATGATAGACCATTAGATATCATTCCACAAGCCTCGGATTCTCTTTATTTTTTTATCTTTGTTTTTCAACTTGAACAATTTCTGTTCTCCTACCTTCACGTTCAGTGAGTTTTTCTTCTGCTATGTCCAGTCTACTTTTACATGAATCAAAAACAATCTTTATTTCTGATATTTCAGTTTTCCTCTCTAGCTTTTTCATTTTATTCTTATTTATAATTTCCATATTTCTGTTGAAATTTGTCATATTTTTAGGCATGCTATTGATCTTTCTCACTAGAACTTTTAATATTTTTATCATAGTTATTTTAAAGTCTTCATCTATTTACTAGATTTGGCTATCTTGACTGTTTTCCATTGATTATGGGTCATGTTTTCCTGCTTCTTCATGTGTGCCATAATTTGTGATTTTATGCTGGACATTGTAAATTAAAAAATAGAGACTAACCTAGATAGCATTTACCTCTAGAAACATACATACCACTTCTTCTGTCATGTTGCTACTTTGTGGTTGAGCTGGGTCTGGGTTTGTTGCCATCTTAGTTATTTTTAGTTCACTACCGGCTTCAAAAATTTTGAGGGCAGAGTCAGGGATTTTCCTTCAGCAGAGCTCTCTCTCACTATCTGCTCTGCAGCCCACCTGTGAGCTCTTTTGTTGCAGGGGACTCCTCTTTGCTCTCTCCAGCTACCAGGATCCCACTCCCCATCTCCACCCCCCACCACTTTCTGTACCTTGAGAAACCTGTTGCCGTATTATTTCCCTGCCTATAGCCTTTGGTTGGCCAATTCCTTGCACTCTCAGAAGTCCCTATGAGCCTTGAAGGGATCTTTCTCAGTTTGCCTGCTCCCAGGTTTCACAGGCTGCTGCCTTGTGGTTCAAGAAGGCCCTGGGTCCATCAGGGCTATTTTTCTCATTCCTCTTGCCATGCCCCAAACGTTCAGTGGGCTGCTTCCTTTACCTTGGGGAAGGCCCCATGTGTCTTTGAAGAGGGAAATAGTTCTCTACCCTCCTGCCTTTCTCCCAGCTTTCGGATGACTACTTCCTTCCTCTCAAGGAAAACCTCATGTACTATGGAGGGATCTCTCTCAGCTTTCCTGCCATGTCCTCAGCTTTTGGCAAGGTTATGCCTTGCACTTAGTGAAGGCTATTTTAGTTTGTAGAGATTTCTTTTTATTACGTAACTTTTTGTTTGTAAATGTAAAATATTTACATGGTTGCATTTGGTATCATATAACAAGATCTGTTCAGAGATATCTTATTTACATCCTCATCCACTCCACTCTGTGCCCTCCCTCCACCTATCTGTAACTAATTTTGTTTTCAAAGCAAATATTTTTTTTTTCTTTCTCTTTGAAAATATAAGTATATATCAATTCCAGTGTATTTTCCTTCTTGTCATATGAAATATAGCATAGTGTGTATACCCTATACACCTTGGTTTTTTTCCCTTAATAAATCCTGGTCATCATTCCACAATAGTGTTTGCAGATATTCCTCATTCTTTATAAGACTGTATATTATTTATAATATTCCGTTATCTATCTGTATCTTACAGTTTATTCATCTTGTCCATTACTGATGGATATTTGGGTTGTTTTCAATCTTTTCTTAATACTCGTAATGCTACAGTGTGCATGTACAAAACTTATTTTCTGTTTTTCTATAGCTTTAAGTTGTACTTTTAAGTAGTTGGGTTTTTACTATTGGTTTAAGACCTAAGACATAATTAGTACTCTAATTGAGATTAGAAAGAGGAAAATCATTCCTACGCTACCTATGTTGTGTCCAACAAAAAAAAATGTTAACCAACTACAAACAAATACAGAATTCTGTTCTGATTTTACATATATGTATCTTTTGGGCATCTACTTCCCATTATGACTTATATGAGATCCAAGAGAAGGTATTGCCTACAATGATTTCTAAAGAACTGTCAAAATATATATATTGCTTGGAAGTAATAAGTTAGAAGAGTCAATTTCGTATCTTCATTATGAGGTATGGGCTAGATGTTTCATTAACTTCCAACTATATGCCTGAATCTCAAGAAAAATTAAGGGACCTGGATAATTGCAAAATAAACGTTAACAGTATGTGTAGAGTCACTAAAATTTTGCAGGTTACAAAACAGAATGAAGAGAAAAAGAAACATTTGAAGGTAAATTTGTCAGGCAAACTCAGCACTTCCTTTCATGACATCTACTGAATATCCATATGGTGTGTGGTCTGCACTGTAAAATGGGATGTTTATTGGTTGAACTTCCATTAGAAAAATGTATGTGGAATTTATTTTTCAGCTCAAAGTCTTACAGTTTATTTTTAGCAGAGGATAGCCCAGAGTCTCTCGTATATTTTATTATAATATTATATATTCATATATAAATCTCTATACCTATCTCACACATATAGATAGGTCTCTCTCTCGTATATATAAGAGAGAAAGATGATAGTATATGCCCTCTCCTCAGTCTTGTACCTCCAGTTGCTGCAGAAAATCTCCACTCAAAGAGCCCATTGTGTCCCCAAGGAGACATTCTTTCCTGATATTTGTGATTTTCTGGACCTCTTGAATTATCTTGTGTCTGTTCCTATGTGTATCTGTGCTTTGTATACAATTTTAAATTTGAATCACTGTTTACTGTTGCACAAAGTGTGAAGGTTTAGTAAACTCTTTTTAGAAGTGGAGATATAAATAAATCAGCTATCTGTGTTTGAAAAGTCTAAACTAAAGTGCAGTTCTATGCTTCAGCTTGTCAATGGATATTTATGAGGTGAGCATAGTGCTATAACAGTTCTAGCAGTGAAATATCTCCTGTGCAGATAGCTAGTAAAGGAGCTCACAAGCGTTGATGCCAGCAGAATTTTAATGCTGAAGAGATGAGAAACATGACTCTTGCTCTGGTTAATGCTGCTCATACTGGGTCTGGTGAAAATGAATGGGTGAAATCAGTTTTCAAATATTGCAACAGAGTTGGGGTCTATATACTTAATAATAAATGTGAGTTCCTACTATTGTCTTGTTTTCATCTCTTGGTTTAGTTAACTGCAGAGCAGTAACATTGCACCAGACAGTTTTATTTTGGGCATCAACTTCCCATTCCTACTTATTGTGAGACCCAAGAGAAGGTATTGCCAACAACAATTTCCGGAAAAATGTCAAGGAACTTCTTACTCTAAGAGATACTTGTTATTGCCTGAAAATAACTTAGGTAGAGTTAAAGCTGACAGATTCTAATTGTGAATTTAGCCTTTGTTATGACCAAAGTTTTGTTTGTGAGTTATCTTTGATACATTCTATTCCTTCTTACACTGAGGGAAAGTGGGTAATGGAGTAAAGCGGCTGCACAGAGCTCTGCTCTAAGAGATGAATTGGGATATTAATGTATTTCTAGTTTTTAAAGAATCATATTGTGCCTATTTTTCCTAGCAGCCAAAGAAAATGAAATTAAGCATTCAGTCTTTAGACCTAGGAGATTTATTCTTGTAGAAGAACTTTGGGGATTTTATGAAGAATAGTATCGTTTCAACATACTTAACATGTATAAACTTCAAGTTCATATTAATTATCTATGTTAACTTAGTTCAGGTTAACTTCAAATTAATCATCATTTGACATCAGCTGTCTGCATAGTACTTCATTAAGGCCTACCATATTAAGAAAAGGCAACAAAGAAGGGAAGTAGACATGATATAATCTTTTTGCATAAGGTAGAGATTGAGCTAATATGTTTGTTTGAGAGTTTTAAAGGTTTAGATGGTTTGGAGTCTTTATGATTAAGAAGGTTGAGAATTAACAAAAATATATATATTAGTTTAAATTTACTTATACCTAGTCTACTTCTAAAGAAATATTGAGAAAAAAATATATACAATAAGACTTCAGAGTAAAAATAAAGAAATAATCATGGGCCAATTCAAGGTATAGCTGAACCAGAACATGTGCCCTAAGGATAGCAACTGCTTTTAGAACATCTTATAAATCTGAGCTTTTTGAAAGTCAAGGTACAAAGAGAAAGGCTGAGTTATATAGTTGCCGTTATATAATAAAGGGAAGCACATGAGCTTACCAGAAGTGACAAGCTTTTTCCTAGGTACCTCTGAACTCCAAGAATTGATCCCTTAATATCAGTGTCCTCGATAGCAATTTTCCAAAATGCAAAATTCTCTTCATGTGACCAAAAGTTGAAGGGATAATACTGTAATGTCATAAATCGAGGAAGGCATTTCTAAGGAGAAGTAAAGAAACCAAGTTCAGGTAGATAGATTGTTTATTGGTAATCTGGCTTAACGTAGGCATGACTAGCTTGAATAATAGTTATCAAACTACATTTTTAGTGCAAATGTATACTGAATTGCAATTTTAAAGGCTAGATGAGGGTGGATCTCCTCGGGTCGAAGGAGGATTGAGAGGCCTGCAGTGTGTCTGCTTGCTCCCTTCTGTGTACCGCTCCAACTATAATGGCCCCTGAGACACCTTGTAGAACCCACAGGACTTCAAGGACCACAGTATGAAAAAAACCACTGACCTAGAGAAATAGATGGGTAGGATTTCACTTAGAACTTCCCTCTCAAAGATAGTTTTGCCAACTGATCTGGAGGGAAAGGATTCCAAAGTTATCACTGATAAATATCTGAGGTATAAATATTCTGTGTTGTTGATTGAATAGAGAAATATATGTCCTAGATACTGGGCATGTGGTTAGAAAGTTTGATGTGGTGTGAAAATTAAAGAGCTTCCCTTATATTTATTTAAATATAATCAACTCCAGTATGTACAGGGCTTGAGGTGGGCTGTGTACACAGGTAGGCACATGTATACACAAGTACGTGCACACACACATGCATGCACATTTAAAAAAATTAGATCACCAATTGTGACCTGGACAAATGTGTGAACGGGCATTTTATGCAAACTCTTAGACTTGTGTACCATAAAAATGAAAATGTTGACTGTGAATTATAAGATTTATTAATCATTGGCTTCTACCATACCTGTACACTCTTGAGTAGAACTGTATTCACATGGGTCCACCAGGGTATTAACTATAAAATACAACCCAATAAGCAAGTTGACCTATGGGGGCACTGAGTGCTGAAAAACTTTGGCATAGTTGGTAGTTGGTGGTGATTTGAGAGAGTGAGTAGTCAAACAGCTTCCTGGGCTGACTTTTAAAAACATATAAATACAGATGTTTAGAAAAGATTGCATTTTTGCTGATTAAATTTATTCTTTAAAAACTAATTTTTTAAACTAACAAATATATGAATATACAGAAAAGGTATAAAATAGAATGTAAGAAATCATATGCAATTTCATTGCTCATAGTATGTTGGTGTATTGTCTGTTAGTCTTGTCTTTTACTCTTTAGACATATTGCATGATTACAATTGTGTATATATACACGTTGACTTTTTTTTCACTTACAGCTTCCCTACATTGTTAAAAAGATTTTTAAAATTTTCTATTTTAATGGCTACATAATATTTAGCTAGGTAGAGGAGTCATAATTTATTTAACTATTCTCTGATTGTTGGACAGAAATATAAATTAACTAATTATATTTTTCATTATTATAAAAATCCGATGGTAAACATTTAAAAATCTTTATCTAGATATTTTATTGGGCTGAATTCCCAGCATGAAATTACTGAGTCAAGGAATATAAGCTTTTAAAGACTATTATTATATATATTGCTTACTATATAGTTTTTGCCAATTTATACTTTCACTAGCAATGCATGAAAGTTCTTTTCTTGCCACAGAAGCTCGCGAATTAGGTAATGTCATCAATATAAGGTTGCATAAGACAGTACACCTTAAAAGGAAGGAAGTTTTATTCCTTTTAAGCAATAATTTTTATTAGGCAAATAAAATGTTGTCATACCAAGATCGGAATATAGTGATGTCAATTATTAATATACAAATACATTTCTAATGTGCTACAAAACCTAAGTTGGTAAACATATCCAGAGTACTCTTGTTTTAACTCAGTTAACTTAGTACTCAAATTAACTCTGTTAATTGGCCTGATTGTTTAATATATTGAGAAGGTAAACTATAGCGTAGTCAGACAATATGGAATTATCACAATTTTGAAATTAATGTATGTTAAATGTATTTGGCTGTAATCTAAAGTCAGTAAATTCTCTTTGTTCTGCCTTAATTTCTTTAAATACTTAAGAAATTTTCCTCCTAATCTCTTATGTCATACAAAATGAATAAATTTAACAATTATTTCATTGCATCCAAGGAACGCTATATTCCCAAGGCAAAAGAATGGAACACGTTCATAGTTCATTTTTAAATGAATGTAGTTCCAAGATAGTAATATAATTCAATTTTATATTGACTATACGTTGTTATTGTTGAAGTTTATGAACTAGTGACTTATAAAGCATGATACTAAATTCAGATAGATTATATTGATTGCCTAATTGAATAAATACTATGGGTGTTGCCTAAAGCATCACAACAACAGTATACTTGGATTTTACCCATTATCTAGATGCGTGATTTTAAGTCAAGAAAATTATTTGTAAAAAATATTGAATTAAAAATTCAAGAAATAGAGAAAATTTAATCTTATTTCTTCATATTAATAATTATAATTTATAATGTAATATTACATGTTATATTATTTTGTAAGTATGCCACCTGAGTTCAAATTTCTTGAATTATTTTACAAAATATAACAAGCGTAATATTACACATTTAACTCTTGCTAGCAGAAATCTTGTGTTCATCAATTTTACCATATTACAATTTTAGAGGTTTATTTTAAAAATTGTGTTGTCCTGTTACCTGATACTAATATTAATCTATTAATTAATTAAGAATAAAGTATTAAAATTATAAGCATATGTGTTCTATATATTTCTATAAATTTAGGTTACATTGACTAATCTTTTATTAAGCCATTTAATTAACTTTTTTTATTTTCAGCACTTGTATTATTTGTCATAAAGTGAAATATTCTCAGAAAAATACACGATTAACTACTACTATTTTCCATTCTGTACTATTCTTTGATGAGTTTTATGTTCGAGCTATCTTATAGTGCTTTGCTTGTTAGCTTGATAACATACCTTTGTTGTGTAGACATTATAAGTATTAGGATATGAAGTTCTGTAAACCTTGTCATATCTCATTTCCTGCAAATAAAAATTGCTCTGCAGTGTTCTGGCATAGACTGCTTGCCATGATATCAACGGCAGCCCAAACATTCATGACCTTAAACGTGGTTAGCATTATCACGATGGGTTTTGTAAGACAAAAGTATCAAGTAGTACTCAAAGGGCCACAGATACCTAATCACAGCCCCTTAGAGCCAGAGTATGTTGCCTTGATTTTAGAATATTCTGGTAAATGGATGATAGCAGCTAGCATAAAATAATCTCCTGGGAGTGAGATGCCTGATGGAATACTGAATAAAAATTTCCTTCTGGCCAATAGGTTTTCTTTTTTCTTGATTATTCCTTTTCTATCTTTTCTCCTTGAGGCTACTCTCTTCTGTTTTCTCCATATTTTCTTCTCTCCTTTTCCACTGTTGTATTTTTCTCCTTTGTAATCCTCTTATTCTCTCTCAAATTCATACTTATTCTATATTCCCATTTTTGAGGTCTGACTCCTCCACCAATGGAAGTCTAAGTCATTATATATTCCTTTATTTATACATTCATCATCCATCCATTTGTGTCTAAGTACATATTTGTTACAAGTCTGTTCTATGTTAGATACTGTGCAATGATGTTGCAGAGAGATGGATAATAAGTACCTATTTTTTATTGAGAATTTACTATATGACAGGCACTGTTCTAAGTGCTTTATATATATTAACAGATTTCATCTTTATAATGGTCCTAAGAACATGTCCAATTTTTAATCCTGATTTTCCTGATGAAGAAACTGAAGTACACAGTAGTTAAATGTTGCCCATGGTCACACAGTTCATAAGTGGCAGAGCTGGGACACATACTCAGGCTTTAGAGCCCTCAGATTTAACCACTGTTATCTTCCCTTTTATGTATTTGAGCAGATAATTAGGGTATATTAATGTGGTTTGGCTGTAGTGGAGATGCAATGAGATCTTTGAGGGAAGGAGCCCCATGGCTGGGAGAACTAGGTAATGCTTAGCAGAGGAAGTCACTCTTGAACAGAACTCCTCCAAGTTACCAGCTTTTAAATTTCTGTAAAATAGGGCCGTGGCATAGCGGTCAAGTGCGTGGGCTCCGCTGCTGGCAGCCCGGGTTCGGATCCTGGGCACGCACCGACGCACTGCTTCTCCGGCCATGCTGAGGCCGTGTCCCACATACAGCAACTAGAAGGATGTGCAGCTATGACGTACAACTATCTACTGGGGCTTTGGGGGAAAAATAAATAAAAAATTAAAAAAAAAATAATTTAAATTTCTGTAAAATAAAAGTATACCGAGACATTATCAGCTCTTGATAAAAGTGAAAAACACTGAGTCTGTGATCAGAAGGGGAGAAGACATTTGGTTGTTTTTGTTAATGGGTGTATGCTAAAACACAGGGATGTATATTGCATTTAGCAGGGGGTTTTGGTACTTTAATCAATAGACAATTGGCAGCTGATGATCAATACCTAATCCTGTGCTTCGGAAGAATTGAAGTAAGGACCTCAGGGTGAAAATCAATAGAACTTTTTCGTTTGAGTTTCTTTGTCTGTAATTAAACCACACCAAATGAAATAGAAAATAACTTAGATCTGGAATAATGTAGGTGTTGAAGTGATTTTGGGAATTCAGGTGAACTATGAATCTCACCTTTTAAACTATCCAATTGCTTCAAGTAAATGAATCAGGGTCACCAAGATTAATCTGGTGTGTAGAATAGAAGTGGTTGGGGAAAGAGCCTTATGTCTAACTCTCGTTAATTAGTTTTGAAACTCAAGTAAAAGTAGAGATTCATGATAACTTCTTTTCAAAATTATGCAAAAGAGAGCAAAATTTTACTTTTTTGGTCCATAAATATTCAAGAATTAATTCATATCTTTGCTGTCATAATGTCATTCCTCATATATTTGGTTCTGGAAAATTGCCAGAAGATAATATTTTTAATGTTCATCACTGTTTTAATATGCATAGTTAAAATCTATTTCTTATTGCCTGTGTAGTTACACTATTGTAGCTTAGAATCACTGCTTTATTGCTTTGCTTAAATATTTGTTAATTATGCCATTTTCCCTTCTGCCCCTCTTGGAAAAAAAATGTTTAGAAAACGAATATGTCATGAAAATAACATTTTTAATTTTTTTTTTTTTTGGCATTTGATGTCATACTTAGCTAATCTGGAGAAGAGCATCTTTTCCCTTAGTGTTCATTCTAAAGATCTTGTTTGAAAGTTCTAGACAGTACAAAAACACAGTTTGAGTATATGACCTGTGACCATTGCATTACCAAGGAATTTTGACCTTTTTCTAAGGTGGTTTTTCTTTCTGCTTTTCTCCCAGTTCGTTTTGCACAGATATTATTTGTAGACATTAAGCACAAAGTAAGTAATAAAATTGACAATTGTAGTAATAATGTTGCCTCCAAAATTACTTAGAAGACAGATAATTTGATGAATGTTTGCCTGTTAGGCAAAAGCTAATGGAAACTAGTTTGCGTTTATGCTTTTCTGTTTCTTCATTAATTTCAGAAGTTTTCAAGTTTATTGAGCAGTCATTTTTGAGAGGAAAATGGACAAAAATCCTCTTTTTATGTTCCAAGCTTTCTTCTCCACCAATATTTGTTGTTCCTTTTGAATATTACCGTGTATTGGATATTTAAAACAAATTTATTGTTCACATTTAGAAGGAAATAGAGAAGTTCTAATATCTGAAATTAGCAGATATTACGAGAAATAGAAAAATCTCAATAGGATGATGATCTTGACCCTAAACTAGAGAGCAGTATGCTAGCTTTTGGCCTATTGAGGAATCTGGACATGATTTTTTAGTATAGTGTATCAACAGTGTCATTCCAAGGAGAGGGAAGGAGGGGATCTTTTATCACTAATTGGAAACTTTGTTTTCAAATGATTCTTGGATTATGTGTAATTACATATGAAACAATGTATCTGCACAACCTTCACTGAATTGCTAAGGAATTGGAATAGCAAAGTCTCTTTGGAAATGGGCAATGCAAATAAATGGTCACTATTTGGAGAGTTCACGGTGGTGTGCAATTGTGAGAAATGGTCAACAACAGTGGACAAGATCTTTAGTAAGTCGCTTGCAAAAGCCTTTTATAAAGTAGAATCACAAAGGGATGGCATCTCTTCCGTTTCTCCTTGACTCTTTATCCTCAATCTCTTCCTACTTCTTAAAGACACTCCTCATGTGTACATTTTAGAAGCACCAGGTTGCATAAAGGAATACTTTCATTTTAATTCATTATAAAAAGAAACATATAAGGTTGTGGCTTTGATATTTTATTGATAATTTGAAGGATAGTAACACTATACTTTAAACAGCAATAACATAGTTCTGATTTCCATAGAGTTTTTTCCACTCTAATGTTGCCCTATGCTTGTGTAAGTGAACTTGCTGTGGAAAAGATCTGAATGAACCGTCATGCTTTGACCCAAAGGAAAAGAACTTATGACTTCATATTAGCATTGACCTTACCTTAGGTAACTGTTTTTATATCATCGGAGGAAAACGAGGTGTTCTTATGCTTTTATAGAATCATTTTAATACTTCAATAACAATTTGTTTCTTTCCTAGGGCCGGTGCATAAACTTCTCCCGAGTTCCATCTCAGTAAAAGGAAATCAGGAAGACCAAGAAGCTATGAAGATGGTACATATTCACACTGCTGATTTCCAACCAAAAGAAAAAAACATAAGTGCATTTCAGAAGTTTTTGGAAGAGCAGCTTTATTCCTGTCAGTCAGGAAATGTTTTCTCTGCCTCCTGCTTTGCTTGCACCAAACCTTTCAAACACTTGTTCTGCCATCTACACCAGAGTTGATGGAACCCAGTGGTAACTCGTGATTCATGACGTTGAAAGTAAAAAGGAACGTTAATCTACGTGCTATGGCTTATACAAGAAAGTTCATTTGAATGTGTAGAAGAGGGAAAAAGCGAAAACAGCATGAAGATATCAAAACAGGGACCACAAAATAACTGGCCATGATGGATCTTTAATGGAGAGAGGAGTGTTTAAAGTGGAAACATGGCACTTGTTTTTTTTTATGTGGCAAGATGTTTAGCCGCAGGCAGAGTATGAAATTTCCCACCAGGCTAAGCAAATAAAGGAGTCCATTGCCTTGTAGCTATGTCAGATCACAAAATCTTTCCAAGTGCCCTACCACAATGTGCCTTACGGGAAGCTTCTGACTGGAAAATCTTGTCATTTTAGCACTGAAAAGTGAACACGCATGACAAAATGTAGACAGCATGCCTCAAGGTATTGGTAGCAAGCAAGATTTTGCCCTTTAGTTTTGAAGACACCTTTCTTTCATTATGCACTCGGGAAAAGAAGAAAATTAATAGAGCGTTATTCCACAGGAAGACAGCTTCTAACTAGCGATCCTGAGTGGAGTTTAAGGGACTCATGATTTGAGAACTTGTTCCTGTGATTGGTAGATTTACCCTCTTTCTATGTGTAGGGTTTAGTAGTGCATAAAGCATTAATATCTGTAAACATACCTAGGAGTTTGTTTTGTTTTTAATTTAAGGGAAGCAGTAACCACAAAGCTTCCGCTCAGGGTTTTTTCTTCCTCCAAGTCTCCAAGGGCTCTTCAGCGTCACAAGCCAGCAACTCTCTTTGCATGAAAATTTCAAAGTTTAATTAATATAATTAAAGGCAACAGCAAGCAGCAGCCTGTGAAGATTTTGCTCATCTTTTTTATGCCTTTTGACATTGAATGACCTATTACTGTATGCGCATTACTTGGATTTTGAGGTAACTCTACCTTGGTTATGATTCAATAGGGAAAAAAGACCTCCTCTCATCAATTTATAAATGAAATTTTCAGGAGGGTCGGACACCACGAAACATCGAAAGTGTACGTGTGATAATTTTTTAGAAAAACCACCGTGTCACGTCGACGATGCCAAATTATGTTAGCGTGAGCGGAAACACTGTGGGGGAGGAAGAAGGCAGCAGCTGAAGGAAAAAGCTCAAATGATCTAGTCACTTTCGATACTGTACTTCAGATGCGAAATGGATATTCGACTCGAAACCTGACAAAGCGCGCCTGCTTTGATGTGAACTGGTATAGACAATGACCAGTGGCTGGGTCAGTGGGATGTCTTTCTGTGAGCACAAAGGCTTATCAAATGACACTAAAAATAAGTTCAACAACCATCACATTGGAAAGGAGAAGGCGGACATTTCATGTTTGGCGGGCATGTGAGTGCACAAGATGGAAAGAGCGATTTGGAGCATCCCAGTATAATTACCCCCGTTGTGCTCTTAATGGAAATTTCAAAGGACGGAAGTGATTCTGTTGGTTGTTGTCCAGATTTGTGGCACTGCTCCAAGAAGCCTTACACACACAAATATATATATGCATATGTATCCTCTAGCTAGAATCTTTTGCTCAAGTTTATTTATGTCACTGGCTGGCTGGATCCAAAGTCATGTGTCTACATATTCATAAATAAAATTTTACCTGTGCCTCTGCTACCATTTTCTTTAAGCTCACATAAACTCAAGCCTTGTTTGGTTGGGTATATATAATTGTCCTGGTTAGTTTCAGAGAAGAATTATATTCAGTTCCAAAATGTCCCTTATGTTCATAAATAATACTGTTGGCAGTAATTATCCATGTGTGCAAGTGTGACTTGGAAGCCGGATAGACACCCAATGAGTTGTTGTAGACTTTTGCATCTGGGACAGGGCCTATTGCTATTTTCTTAAATTGGTGCTTCATTTCTGATCAGTGCACATCCCTAAATGATATTTACAAGCATCAAGGATACTACAGAAGCTAAGGCTGTTTCTTTGGTAGTTACTTTGAATTTGTCTAGTATCAAATGGCATTTGTATGACATTTGCATTTTGCTACATGAGCGATGTAAGTAGACCTCTGCCCTTAAATGGCAAAATTCTAATGCAAATGGATTTCCAGTTCTAATACCACTAAGAAGAACTCTCAATGAAGAGGGAGAAGTAATGGTCTATATGTAGACTAAAAACGTACTGTTCATAAAGTTCAAAGACGACAGACGGAATTTCATTGCACTTAAAGACATGAACCAGATCTATGTTATGATTATGCTAAACCAGTAAATGAGAAGAATTTCTTTAAAGAGTACTATTTTCTCACCAAAGGAATTAAATTAAAAATCTCTATACCTTTCAACCAGGAAAATAAAGGGTTAGAATAAAGCCATTTCTATAAGTTTAATAATATTTTATATTTTACATAGAGAAATAGTTCCTGTTTAATTTTTGGACATTATGTCAATCAAGATCTACTTTCTGTGAATGAACGAGTAAGTCTTTATCCATAATCCATTTGTGTTGCATAAGGTTGCAAAAACAATTAAGTGGGAAATGACTCCTAACTTATGTGTCTACTCTGCCTGGAAAGAAAGTTTTGAAGGCATCTATATATATTTCATAACAATGTCTGTTCTTTATGGATTTGATCCATAAATATTTATCTATCTGAAAACTTTGATACTTGGAATGTTTTCCTTAAAGCATTTGGTGCTCCAAGAAAAAACATTTGGTGCTAAGAGTTGCAGCACTGATGCCTTTCCCCAAGTTAATTCTATTTTAAAATTTTGTATTTCCTTCCCAATGAGATGCAGAGTAAAATTTGAGACCCTCCATTAAGTAGGGAGCAGCATCTGTCATCTACGGATAATTACTATTTTGACAAAAATATATAAGGTTTAAACTTCCTATATTTCAAATTGTTGGAGAAGAAATGATTTTCTTATATTTCTCTTGAACTTTATTCTAACCACTTTAAATCATAAATTATTCAATATTAGATTTTCTAATAAATCCTCACAGGGTATAAGATCTGGATGTCTCTGTGAACTTAATAACTTTATTATCTAAGTATCACTGACCATTGTTTACTGCTCAGAGGCAATTTATTTTATTTTTAAAATTAAAACACAATCTATATTATGGTCAACAAACTATCTAAAATGTTTTTTATCAGCTTATGTATATTATTTTTTAATTTTAAGAGGGCAAAATAAAATTAGGTCACATTTACAAGAATTGTAAAGCCTCCATTGCAAAGCCTTGTGTTTAACTTTTACTAGATTTTTTACAGCATCACATTACTTTAGGAAGTTTATTAGTGTTTTGTTACTACTGGAGAATTTTGGTGGGCGTATGTGCACAGGAGAGAAATATATACATTTTTTATTTTAATATGAAAGGAGATATATAATTCAGAAAGATAGAATCACTCTGGTACATTTGTTGTATGTTTAAGGAAAGAAACAAGCAAGTGAGCCTAGAGAATGTTCTCTCTTTGCAGGTAATGATGTGAGTGCAGCCATGTATTCTGGTCTCTGAGTTAGATTAGTATTTCGCTTAGTGAATTTCTATGGCATGTTTCTGAGAACACTTTAATTTTGGTATATTTCTACACTTACTAGAATCTAATTCAGTCAGTTTGATACAAGAAAGAAAAATTTCTTTTCTTTCTCATAATGTAGCAAGCCCTGTGCTGGCTTTTTTATGAACTTTATTTTTGTGCTCTTCTGCCAAAAGAAAATGCTGATACGAAAGTACACAGTATAAGATGCAAATGTATATTAAAATGTGCTTGTTCAGATTGCTTTGCAAGAACTATATTAAGGAAAGCGTGTGTATGTGTGAAAGAGAGAGAGAGGGAGAGATTGACTCAGTGTGATGTATTACAGATTGTCTTGACTTAGGAATTAGGTGATGGGGAAACTAGACCATAGACCTAGCCAAAATGAGCTTGCTGAAATTGAACAGATCAGCTTCTCAACCATAGACTGGAGATGGACTGAAGATATCTAAAGTTCCTTCCAACCCTGACATTTCTATGAAATATAGTCGTATTGGGAGGTTTTATTATTTATGTATCTCATATTTTTAATGACCAGCTTTATTTGTAGAACACAGTAATATTAGCTCTGTAAACTGCCATTTAGTTACAAAAAAGACATTGAACTCTAGTACATAAATTTGATAATTAGCCATAATAGAGTAATTTCTCAGTTAATTTCTTATAACTAGAATTTGTCAAAGAGGCAACTGATAATAAAGTTTATATCTGATGAAACCTCTCAAAAGATGAGTAAAATATTGGGAAATATATTTTTGTATTTCAGTCTGACTTTATAGTCTTAGCAAATGTCTCAAAGGCATACATAAAAATGTACAGAAATTGTTATGAGATATTTATGCTACCAGTTTTAGTGATTGAAGTACTTTGTACATTGCAGAAATTTAAATTATTAAATTCTTCTTTCCTTAGTCAAAATTGGAAAAAAAAAAAATCTTAATTGGCAGTAACTATGCCTATGTTCCCTATAGCAAGTATTCAATGAAGAACATTTTACTGAGTAATTTGAACACAGCTTAGGATATGTAGTATATTAGAATTGCTAACCTTTCACAAAGTTACCATTGTCTTATTGTGGGAGAAAACTGTGAAAGTAAGAATTAAAAAAAAAAAAAAAAGGACCCTTAGCATGGTCTCCTAATTACTGTAAAGTTATTTGTATCTTAGATGAATTATATTTGCAAGATTGTAAATGTCAATGGATAATCCAAAATAATTTGTAAAAGTTATTAAAATGTACATTTAAGTAGATTTCAATTGATTAGAAATTTCAAGAGTTAATCTTCTAGAATGTAGACTATCAAAAAGATGTGCCTTGCCTATGCACTAAAAGACAAGGTAATTTTAAACAATTTAGATGGAAAACAAAGGAACTGAGAGCTTCCAAAGTCATAGATGCTAGAAAAAGGAAATTGTTACATCATGTGCTAAATTAGAAGTGAATCTTAACCTCTCAGCATGCTTTTGTCCTCCACCATCTGATTTGTAGAAGTAATTGGGGAAAGAAAAACTCACAATATAAAATAAGATTGACTAGTTCTAGCAGATGACACCTGTAAATAGAATTTTCTCTAGTTGAAATTCTGATTTGAGATGAGACAATTATCATTATCACACTGAAGTTTTCTTTTTGAGTTCTTTTTTTAACATCCTCTAATTCTAAAAGTCTCTGTTAATTAAACAGAGCAATGACAGACCTTCATCTTCTTTGAATACTTTGTTTGTGTGAGGCTGTCACATGGAAAGAAAGATTATATTTTAAACAATATGTTCAAGTGTAAAAAATCTTCAACAAATTCTTAATATTTAAAAAAACGGGAAAAAGTTCCAGGACTTTTGTAATTAACATCTTGAGATTCTTCATAGGGAGCTGGATATTTCAGGAAGTTGGAAAGAATTTTAAATAAATTTTTTAAAGGATATCGAAACTAAATTATGTCCTGGAATATTCAATGTCCTTTTTTTTTTATTTTAGGGGATATTGATATGATTAGAATAACATAGCACAACTCTAAAAACAAAAAAAAATTACAATAGCCTAAGGATTGTTCAGCATCTCTGTGTTCCTGTCACCACCCAGAAAGGACTGAAATGGTATATTTATCTCAATGATTTTAAAAATTTTAATTCAAAACGATAAAGGCCAATTCATAAGTGATTTCAAAAGTATTAAATCTGTTGAGCTAGTAGAGTAAAAATAGTGTACTCTTCAAATTCTTTTAAAATCATGGATAAAATGGCATCACTTTGCTTTGAAAAATGTTTCCTTCAACTCTTCAAAAATCCAACAAATCTCAACCCAAGGTCATTACTCGTATGCTTATAATTTCTAACTTTGAAAAAATACTTTTAATATCAATTAAATTGAGAAAAGAGGGCCTGTATTAGTTTTCTATTACTGTTATTGCAAATTACCACAAACTTAGTGGCTTAAAACAACACAAATTTATTCTCTGACAAGTCTGAAGGTCAGAAATCCAAAATCAGTTTCATGGAGCTAAAAATTTAAGGTTTGAGTGGGGTTGGTTCCTTCTGGAGGCTCTGAGAGGAGAATTCATTCCTTTGCTTTTTCAGCTCGTAGTGGCTGTCTGTATTACTTGGCTTGTGGCCCCTTCCATCTTCAAAGTGTATCACTCTAACCTCTGCTTCAGTCATCACAACACCTTTTGTCTCTCTGATCTCCTACCTCCCTCTTACAAGAACCATTGTGATTACATTGGGCCCACTCAGATAATCCCTGATAACCTCCTCATCTCAAAATCCTTAACATAATCACATCTGCAGAGTCCCTTCTGCCATAAAAGGTAAGAATCACAGATTCTGGGGATTAGGACATGGAAATCTCGTGGTGGGGGGTGGTTATTATTCAGCCTACCACAAAGGTTATAATAATTTTCCTTTCATTAAATATTTTCCTTGTATCTGACACCATAAGAAAATATACAAGTTGAGTTCAACTTTCTCCATTAGATCCTTGCCTGCCCAAATTCTTTAAATCTTATCGTTACACGAGTGATTTTGTTTTGGGAGGAATTCTATTTGTCCCCATTCTCCCACTTCATATTTTACTTGAGATTTTTCTCAGAAAAGGAAAAATGCCAGAGGATAAATTCTTGGAAGACTTTTGCCAGATGATAAACCTTGCATAAGGCTGAGAAGCATATGGGTGGTTTTTCATTGCCTCTGGAGCATTTACCTGGTCTGTCTGCATACGCCCTGCAGTGAACCTGGATTTAGTCCTGCAATACTTGCTGCTGTCATACTGAAAATCTGTTTAGAAGGTATTGGAATATCACCACAGACAAAGGAGAAAAATAAGTTGATATTGTAATGCTAACATCAGCAATAGACATATAAAAAAGAACTCGATTAAACATTTCTTAAATTATTGTATTAACTATTTTGTCTTAAATTATGTGGCATTCATACATGACACGACCTGTGTTTACACAGGTCATTGATTCTAGTCTTACCACTCAGCCATGAGGTTGTGTATATATAGTCTGAGTTATATTGTTTGGTTCCATATATGATGTCACTCCAAAACATACATTTCACAACAGAAAATTCAACAAATGATTATTAAATGCCTACTGAGGACTAGGCAATATGTGGATGACTAGGGAAGTGCTGATGGATAAGTTGAGCTTACATTCTAGTCAAGAAAAAACACCTTAAGTAAATAGGTGACAAGTGGAATGAGCATTTTGAATGTGTAAGTGTTATGGTTGCATATAACGAGGATTTAAACAGGTCTAGGGTTTCAGGGAAAAATAAAGAAGCAACTTTGAAGGATAAAGACACAAAAGGAAGAGGAAAGAAGAGTGTTGCAGACAGTGGAAAAGCATGCCCTACGATTAATAGAAACTGAGGCTATCTTTGAGGATGGAGAGATGTGAATTACAAAATAAAGAGCCAGGGAGAGTGGAAAAAGATGGGGCAGGATGGTTTAGGAAGGGATCAGAAAGTGTGGGGCCACATTCACTGTTTTGACTGTATCTTCAGGATGAAAAGAAGTCATTCAACAAGTGTTTGAAGTCCTGACGCAGGAAAGCAATATTACCAGGTTGACATTTTGAAGCAATCATAGATTAGAGAGGAGACTTAAAGGAAAGGGTATATCACAGGTAATCCAACATCCCTCCCCAAATCTCACATCATTGTCCATTGTCTGGATGTTATATTTCTGAGCTTATCATAATTCAAATTCTCTTTGAATTATGGGAGCCTTTATTTTCTGCTACCTCGATTAAGTCATGTCCTCCTTGGTTTTAAACAGATGTCAGGTGTTTAAAGTTAGAACTAGTCATTCTTGTTTCACAGTTGTATTTTTTTCTGTTACTTTTAAAGATTCAAAAGGAGTATTCTAAATAATTTGGCATAGTACTACCCTTCCTCCCCTTGGCTCTATGGGACTTCTCACCACTGTGCCTCGTGCTCTGGGGTCTGACCTCCACCCAGGTCTCTTGTTGCCTCTCAAAATTCTTCTCCTTATCCTGCCATTAGCTAGAGGTGACCTGCCAATGCTAGTGCTACCAATTTTACAATATCAGCGTGTCCTTCCCAGAAGAGCTAGTATAATGCACATTAGGATGTCACCCCTATTAAATTATTCGTGACTTTTGGGGCTTCTGCTGCAACTGAGACCAAACAGGTCCCATTTTAACATAATGTTATAATTTATTAAAAAGGCACCATTCTGGGTGCTGGGGAAATGGTAGTGAAGAGGGACAATGTCTCTGTTTTTGCAGATTTTATATTTAAGAGTGGAAATAGAAAATAATGGGACTTCCAGATTGTTGTTCTCCTAAGGTGTCAATTATATAATATGTATCATATATGCTGTGAAGAAAATAAAGCAGGATGAGATAAAAACTGAGTGGAGAAGGATTGATAGTTGAGGTGGTCAGGGAAGGTCTCTCTGAGGAGTGAGGATCCCCCCCTCAGAGGCAAGAGCATATTTCCAGGTCCTGAGACAGAAATGAGCTTGGTAAGAACAAGAAGTTGAATGGAGAAGGGCAGAGGTACTGAAGAGAGAGAGAGTGTAATAGGAGAAGAAGGTGAGGTAGCAGGAGCCAGAGCATATGGGGTTTTGAAAGCCATGTAAAGAGATAGGATTATACTCTGTGATAGGAAGCCAGCTCTGGGAGGATTTGAGCAGGACTGTGATATCTTCTGCTTTGTACTTGAAAAAAAAATGACTAGCTTCTGGATGGACAGTAAGCTTTAGGAGGCAAAAATGGAAGGAGGGAGACACATGTGAAGTACTAAAAGATCCTGTAGGGGAGGAAGAAACTTTCCCTTCTGGGAGATTCTTCTGGCTGGTCTAAGAATTAAATTGACATGAGACAGAATAACAGGAGAAAATCAAGCAAAGTTTAATAACACATATGCATGGGAGAAATCCAGGAAAATGGAGTAACTTGCCAAAATGGCTGAAGCCACTACCTTAAATACCATCTTCAGTTAAAGACAACAGAGAATGCTGGGGGTAGTGGTTTGGGACTTCAAAGGGAAGAAAGGCAATTCATATGGAGATGGAAAAGCAAATGTTTGATTAAACAAGTGTTTGCCATGCCTTGCAGAGACAATGGGACATGGAGAGGACTTTGATCAAATAGGCCTTGCTAGGTTCCTCCTGTCTACCACAACTAGTTCATATTATACTATAGTTATCTATGGGGGTAGCTTTGGAAGGTCAATATTTCTTCCTGAGTCTTTTGTCCTTAAAAATAATCCAATGAGACACATTTTGGGGTAGCATATTCTGCTCCCCTACAATCCTCTGTTCTTTAAAATTCTGTGTAAGTGTAAGATTATTTACATATTTTTCAAAGAACAGTGATTAATAATATAGAGAAACTATATTTCAAGTTGATCATAAGATTATTAAGAGAAATACCAGGAAATTAAAAACAATCTTGTCCTCTAGCTACTTGTGTACCTGAGTAACTGGAAAAATAAACTGCCTTTCCTCACCCCCTTTGTAGCAAACAAAAGAGCATGACAGCCTTTGTCTAACAACTTAACTCAGTGAGGAGGGGCTCTGGAAAATCATACATTCAAAGCTTCAGCTGACTTCTTACATGTGAAGTGGATCTCAGATCTGAGTTCTGCACTAGTGGCTGAACAAAACTGAATTCCTCTGCATAAAACCAATCTTGGAGCGATTTTGTTTTTCTCCCTGAAAAGGAAGGGAAATAAAACTGAGTAAAAAGAAGAGAGAGAGGAGAGCTGAGCAGCATCATAGGAGGTTAGACGATAAATTGAGAAAATGACAGAGGAAGTATTTGTGTTTTTATGAATGGAGATACCTGATATTCCATTTTGAATTGCATGCATTCCTGCAGTGTAAATCCTTCCACCTCATAATTTCAGTTGTCTGCTAACTCAGTTTTTGTGTCACTTAAGGGAGTTGGCTGAGTTTGAGAAAAGCACTCCAGGGGTGGTAAAATGATCCTTAAATTAATATAAAAAATAAATCTCCCTGAAAACTTGCAGAAATATTGAGGACTGGCCAATCCAAAACTGATGAATGAGTTTAAGGTAAGATTATATGGATCTTAAACAGCAAGTTGACTCCACTGCTTTTTCCAAGAATAAAAAAAACTATATTTATCTTGAAAGAAAGGAGAGTAATTTTCAAGTCAATAAAACTAACATCTATTTTAAATATTGTTCAAGTAGTAATCTTTATTCTTGCTTTTCTTTTTGTGAGGAAGATTGTCCATCAGCTAACATCTGCTGTCAATCTTCTTTTTGCTGAGGAAGATTGGCCCTGTGTTAACATCTGTGCCCATCTTCCTCTATTTTGTATGTGGGATGCCGCCACAGCATGGCTTGATGAGTGGTGCATAGGTCCATGCCCAGGATCCAAACCTGCGAACCCCAGGCCGCTGAAGTGAAGAGCATGAACTTAACCACCAGGCCGGCCCCTCAAGCAGTAATCTTGAACAAGACATCAATAAAATTGATAAACTCTAAAATGATAGAAATAATAGGGATCAGATTCTCCAGCTCGATTTCCCCTGAAATATAACATCATGTGCCAATGGACTTTGAGTTCTTAGAGACAAATTATTAAATTCTATACATGCAATAGGAATAGTATTCACATCTCTCATATTTTTTGTTACTTTATATTGCTACACACACGCTTTCTAGGAAGTACCTTTATATTAAAAAATGCTGTGAATGACTCACAATATGAACGTTTACGTGCTTCACGATCCTAAGGACATCCCTGATTATTCATGTGAAGCAATTTGACATCTGAAAATGATTTTTTAGCATGTTTAAAGAAAACCAGGAAAATCACCTAACATTAATAACTTGCATTTATATATCATTTTATAATTTTCCAAAGTATTTCCACATGTATTATTCATTATTTTTATTTAATAAATATGTGCTGGCTGCATACTGTGTATACAGTGCTAATTTGGCCAAGACCTAGGCAAATTTAGTGTGAAATTGTGGTGTGAGGGTATGGGAGGAAGGTGGAAGAAACGGCCTTCCCATGATACTCCGTAAAATAAAGCCTTACAGCATGAATCCTGAGTGGCCCATTTAAAAATAAACCCTGACCACATAAAATGAGATTTAATGCTAAATGAGACCTGTTTTATATGGGCAACCCTAGATAAACTCTGTGCTGCTGAGAGTATCTCATTTTGCTGCCACACAATTTCCCATGTATATTAACAGCCTTCCCGAGGAAGCAAAATACTTTTAAATCACTTTATTTGTTGCAAAACATTACTTTGGTCTAACTCACAGATAAGTTAAGCCACATAAAAATTTAATATCCCCTAAAGGTAAACAAAACAAAATACCATAAAAATGATGAGGTTAAGAAGGTTGACATGATTCCTAGGAAAAAGGGAGGTTTCTGTAGGAAATTGTTTTCAGGGCCAGCTGAAGGATATTGCGATAGGGATCATTGCTTTAACATAATTTCAAAGGCAGTTAATGTTGAACAAGAAAGGAAAGAAAACCCAAGACAGTGAAAGGATAATTAATTCAGAATCTTAGTTTTAATTTCCAAGGATCATATGGTGAAGTGATCCTTCACAACGGAAAACTGAACAACTAGATTTATATTTTGCTTTTTTACTTTGTGATAATTCACTGTTCCTGGTATTTATTCTGTTTTGACATCAGTATTGCCCCTTCATTTAACCAGCTGACCTCCACAAAGCAAGTAAAGAACAAGGCTGCTTAGGGTGAAGCCAGGCACCACCACATTTCAGCCACCCGCGTCCCGATTTTCTGACAGCCCCTGAAGAATGGTGGGGATGATATGTCTGCAGTGGAGTCCCGGGAGTAGAGGAGGCTAGTTGTGCTTAGCAGCCAGGAGTGTCCAGACCCTCCGGATGAGTGCAACCTTCCTTAGAAAGATGGTTAAAGTCAGGGAGTTGGTTCTGTTGCCAAGAGAAAGAAGCCAAAAACTGACCAAGGTAAGAAGCCATGCAGCAACTCTACAAGGGATGAAAAGCAATGGTAAGAACAAAGCCGGAGAGAGGGGAAATGTCTTAGGTTCGCACAGTCATTAGCTTAATTAATGAATATTGGCGAATGCCTACATTGTGCTGCTCTCTGCTCTAGGCCATGGGATACTGCAGTGAGAAAGACAAACTGGTCTCGGCAAACTTATCAGCACATGAGGACAGACACTGAACCAGAAAATGCAAGGTCATGAGTTCTTTAAAGGGGAAAGTGCCTGTAATGGGAATGGACTAACCTAGTCTGAGTCATTAGAGAAGGCAGTGACGTTTTTGCTGAGACCCGGAGGATGAGTAGTGTTTCCTTCCCTCCCTCCCTCCCTCCCTCCTTCCTTCTTTTCTTTGTTCCTCCTTCCTTCTTTTCTTCGTTCCTCCTTCAGTCCTATTCATTAGCAACATAAATATAACATAAAATAGCAGAGTGCCTGCGCAGAATAGGCTCTCAATGAATGTTTGTTAATGAGTTAGAAAATGATTATTCAGACTTCCAGTTCCTCAAAGACTGAGTAGTCGCATTCCTCCCATGTCCTCCCTATTACAGCTAAAAATGCCTGGACAGAACACAACAAAAACATAGGAAGTCTCTGAAAGGTGGAAAGAAGAAGGCAGACTGCTTAAGACCCTGGGACTTGAGGAACGACAAGCAGGTTGAGTCCCTGTGTTTCCTTATTGCCTTATCCTGGAAAGGCTGCTGCAGAAACTTCCAGCTGGGAACATCAACAGGCACAGCCACAGCCACAATGAAAGCCTCTTTCCCCCAGCCAAAGGATGAGGAAAGGGGGCCTATAAACAGAAAGCCGTTCTGGCAATACTTGATCAACTCCAACCAAACAACAACAGAAAAATAACACCACCACCCCACCCCTGTGGGTTCAGTGGGGCTGAATGGGAAGCTGATGTTCCAGGCCCCCAGGCCTTCACCACCCATCCCCTTCACCACTCCATGGAAGCAGGCAGTGAGTTCCTATTCACCTGCCAGATTCCATCTCCTACCCAGTAGAAACAAGTGGCAGTGAGTTGAGGTGCCACCCTCAATTAGCAGCAATGAGACTTAAATAGTTGTTGCAAGGCTGGACTAGTCACCACTATGCTTCTCCCCAACCCCCAACCCCCTGTGAATGTCAGCAAGGTCCAACTGAACATCTGCATCCATCCAGGAGCCATGAGACTAAACAAGGCAGTACAAAGCAGGGCTAATGGCACTCCTGTTCTCCCACCTTCCACACGGATTTCAATGGGGCCCAGTGGGGAACTGAACTTTCACCCCCTCTCGAAATCAACAAAGTGGAATAGGGTTGTGTGAAGTAGGGCTAGTTGGCACTCCACTCATGACCCTTCCTTCCCCTCATGTCAATGGGGACGTTAGGAAAACTGAGCTTCTGTGTCCCGGTGCAGCAACAAAGTGGTGTGATTTAGCCTTCTACTATCTCCTCCTGGCAACAGAGGACCTAATGGAGAGCCCATCTTATACCCCCACCCAACTTGGAAGCAATAAGGCAGTGCAAGTTGATGTCCCACTTTTGCTGAAAAAGTGTCAGTGGGGACAAGAGGAAAGTAAACTTCCACCCTACTCATCTACAATGAAGCAATATGTCATTGTCACCCAACTTTTGCTGGGGTGATATTGTCAGGGTCCAGCAAGAAGCCAAACAAACACACCTTTGGACTACATCTCAACAGGGGATTGCCTACTGAAAAAAGATTGAATAGGATCCAGAGTCCAGAGTCTCATAATATCAAAAATGTCCAGGATGCAATAAAAATCATTTGGCATACCAAGAACCAGAAAAATCACAACATGAATGAGAAAAAACAATCATCAGATGCCAACACTGAGCTGAATCATAGCTGTAATTATGTGACAGGCATTTAAAAGCCACCAGCATAAAAATGTTTCAACAAGCAATTGTAAATTCTCCAGAAACAAATGGCATAAATATAAAATTTCAGCAAATAAATAGAAGTCATATATATAAAACCAAGTGGAAATTATAGAACTGAAAAATACAATAACTGAAAAAAAAAATCCTCAGTGGTACAGTGGGGATGACAGATGATAAAATCAGTAAACTTGAGGATAGGTCAATAGAAATTGCCCAATCTAAACAACAGAGAGAAAATGGACTGAAAAAGAGTAAACAATCTCAGGGAATTGCTGGGCAAAAACAAAAGAGCTAATATATTTATAATTGGCATCCTAAAAGAGAGAAGAGAGTGAGAGTGGGACTGAAAAAATATTCAAAGATATAACAATTGAAGCCTTCCCAAATTTGGCAAAAAACGTAAACCCACTGATTTTGTTGGGAAAGTCAGTCTTATGCATGCAGTCTCCCCCCGGCCCCCGCCACTCAGCCGTATAAGCATGAGCCTTCAGCTTGGAACACTTTTCTTGCCAAAAGATAAAGGGCCCACGCAGCCTGTACTAGGCTTATCATCTTGCAAGGAAATATCTTTCCTTATGCCAGGCTCAATGAATACTCTTTTGTGTCTGCTTAAAGTGTGTGCATCTTATGGAAACTGCCAACCTCACTGCTGTATCCGTCCTGTGTGAGGAGGGGACAGGGTCCTTCTACTGCAGCACAAGGTGGGTGCATGTAGGCAAATTTCCCTGCCCCAAGGAAAGACTCATTGGCCATGGGGGACTGACACTCGCTATTGAAGCTGATCTTACTCTCTCTCTTTTCTGTGTAAGTAAAGTATTGTCCTATCAAGGGCTTGTCTGTATTATATTTTCCTTGGTGACCCCAATACCAAAATGCAATGGGCAGAAGTGTTTAGATTCTCCCCTGAGAACGGTAACTGGTACTCTGCTAGACAGATTTTTTTCAATTTTTTTTTTTATTGTGGTCAAATACACATAACATAAAATTTACCATCTTAACCACTTTTAAGTATATAATTCAGTGGTATTGAATACATTCATAATGTTGTGCTATCACCACCACCATCCAACCCCAGAACTCTTTTCATCTTACAAAACTGAAACTTTTCTCCCATTAAACAATAGCTCCCCATTTCCCCCTTCCCCCAAGGCTCTGGCAACCACCGTTGTACATTCTGTCTCTATGATTTTGACTACTCTAAGTACTTCATGTAAGTGGAATCACAGTGTTTGTCTTTTCATGACTGGCTTATTTCACTTAGCATAATGTCCTCCAGGTTCACCTATGTTGTAGCACATGTCAGAATTTTCTTCCTTTATCGGGCAGAATAAGTTCCATTGTATGTATACATTACATTTTGCTTATCCATTTATCAGTCAATGGACGCTTGAGTGGCTTCCACATTTTAGCTATGAACATTGATGTACAAATATCTCTTTGAGACTCTCCCTTTCAATTGTTTTGGGGGATATTCCCAGAAGTGGAATTGCTGGGTCTTATGGTAATTCCATTTTCAATTTTTTGAGGAACCACCATATTGTTTTCCATAGCAGCTGTACCATTTTACATTACCATTAACAGCATACAAGTATTCCAATTTCTCCACTTCCTCGTTACCTTTTGTTATTTTCTGGTTTTTTGTTTTTGTTTGTTTTTTAATAGTAGCTATCCTAATGGTGGAAGGTGATATCTCGTCATAGTTTTGGTTTGCATTTCCCTAATTATTAATGATGTAGAACACCTTTCATAAGCTTATTGGTCATTTGGATACTTTCTTCAGAGAAATGACTATTCAAGTCCTTTGGCCATTTTTGAATGTGGTTGTTTATTTTTTGTTGTTGTTACGTTTTAGGACTTCTTTGTATATTCTGGATATTAATCCCTTATCAGATATATGATTTGCAAATATTTTCTCCCATTCTGTAGGTTGCCTTTTTATTCTATTGATAATGTCTTTTGATGAACAAATTTTTAAAATTTTCATGAAGTCTACTTTATTTTTTCTTTTGTTGTCTGTATCTTTGGTGTCATATCCAAGAAATCTTGCCAAATCCAATGTAGTGAAGAATTTGCCCTATGTTTTCTTCTAAGAGTTTTATAGTTTTAGTTCTTACATTTAGGTCTTTGATCCATTTCAAGTTAATTTTTATATGTGGTGTAAGGTAAGGGTCCAACTTAATTCTTTTGCATCTGGATATCCAGTTTTCCCAGCACCATTTGTTGAAAAAACTGTTCTTTCCTCATTGAACAGTTTTGCACCCTTGTCAAAAATCATTTGACTGTATATTTGAGGGTTTATTTCTGGGCTCTCTATTCCATTCTATTGACCTACATGTTTGTCTTTATGCCAGTACCACACTGCTTTGATTACTGTAGCTTTGTAGTAAGTATTGAAAGCAGGGAAGTGTTAACGCTCGTCTTTGTTCTTTTTCAGGATTATTTTGATTAGTCAGGGTCCCTTAAGATTGCATATGAATTTTATGGACAGATTTTACTATTTTTGCAAAAAACATAATTAGGGATTTTGATAGAGATTGCGTTGAATCTGTAGATTGCTTGGGTAGTATTGACATTTTAGCAATATTAAGTTTTCTGATCAATGAACATAGGATGTGCTTCCATTTATGTATGTCTCTAATTTCTTTCAGCAATGTTTTATAGTTTTCATCGTATTAGTCTTTTACCTCCTTGGTTAACTTCATTCCTAAGTATTTCATCCTTTTTGATGCTATTGTAAATAGAATTGCTTTCTTAATTTCTTTTTCAGATTATTCATTATTAGTCTATAGAAATGCAACTGATTTTTGTCTGTTAACTTTGTATCCTGCTACTTTGCTGAATTCATTTATTAGTTCTAACAGTTTTTTTGTGTGTATATAATCTCTAGGATTTTCTACATATAAAGTCACATCATCTGCAAACAGAGATAAACAGAACATTTTGTTTCTTCCTTTCCAATTTGGATGACTTTCATTTCTTTTTCTTGCCTAATTACTCTCTCTAGAATTTCCAGTACTATGTTGAATAGAAGCGTCAAAAGCAGGCATCCTTGCCTTGTTCCTAATCTTAGAGGAAAAGCTTTCAGTCTTTCATCATTGAGTCTGATGTTTGCTGTGGATTTTCATATATGCCTTTTTTTATGTTGGGGTAGTTTCCTTCTATTCCTAGTATTTTTGTCATAAAAGGTTGTTTAATCTTGACAAATGCTTTTTATGCATCACTTGAGATGATCATGTGGTTTTTTCTTTATCATCTTAAATAAATGTTGTTCTATTAAGTTTTAAAGATGTATGACTTAGAGAGAAGATTAAACTTCATCAAGTGACTTTTATTTTCAATATTATATCTTTCTCTCATTTTTAAAACTTTTGTTTTAAAATGTATTACACAGTAATTTTGACATTTTTTGTGAGTGTGCATGTGTGTGTGCACAGTTCTATGAATTTTAATACATGTATGCATGTGTGTAACCATTACCACAATCAGAATACAGAACAGTTCCATTCACATCAAAAGACTCCCTCAAATTACGCCCTAGTAGTCCCACCATCCCCCCACGATAAACCCCGACCAGCACGTATTTGTTCTCCATCATGATAGTCTTATCTTTTTGAGAATGTAGAATAAATGGAAGCATACAATATGCAAACTTTTGAGACTGGCTTCTTTCACTCAGCCTAATGCCTCAAATTTCATCCATGTTGCAACATATATAAAAAGTTCATTGTTTGCATTGCTGTGTAGTATTCCATTGTATGAATATACTACAATTATTTTATCCATTCGCCTGTTGATAGACATTTGTGTTGCTTCCAGTTTTTGGCAATTATGGAGAAGCTGCTGTGAACATTTGTATGCAAGATTTCGTGTGTTTATGTTGTATGAACATATGCATCTTTCTTGGGTAAATACTTAGGAGTGCATCATTTGATAGGTGTATGTTTAATTTTTAAAGAACTACCATACTGTCATCCAAAGGAGTTGTAGCATTTTTACATTTCCAACATTTTGTTTATTTCTGACTTGTAGCCCTTCAATGGCTCCAGTTTGTCCATAGGTTAAGAAGTTTGAATGCTTTAGCATGCAGATGTGTCAGTGAAGTACTTAGAGACAAGCAAGAGAAATGGATTCATTGAATTTGGAAGAAGGATATGAGTAACTTACAAAGCACTGCTTCCTGAGCCTGCTTTTCTGACTTGGGTGATTGGGTGCCTAGCAAAGACAGATGAAAGGCCCAGATTTGGAGGAAAGATCACCGTGTAGGATGGAAACAACCAGGCTGAGAAAGCAGACATATAAATAGGGAAGATTTGGAGCCAGAACTACAACCAAAAGTCCTATAAGAAGACCAGTCTGGTGTGGACACTGCTCTTGCCACAACCAAACATGTGGGCTTGCCTTCCTCTAGATTTAAAACGTGGTGAAATTCCCAAACATATTATTGGGGCTCACATGTTGTGCAATCAAAGTGTTGCAAAATGTCCACTAGAGCATATAATACTTTTCATGAGCTAGACTCTGGCTCTCTACAAATCTGGTCACCTGCAATCTAAACTCAAGTCACACAAATAAGAATTTTTGGAATTGTTGCAACATTCAAGTGGTTTGACTACTTTTATCATTTTTACAAATTGACTGATATGCCATTACCTTCTTTTTTTTCTGATTATAGCACAAGGGTTAAGCTTTCCTTTGCAAAAGAGTATAATTAACACATTTGTGTGTGTGTGTGTGTGAACATCCTTTTGAACTACTTTAACTTGTTCATTCAGACTCAACATTAAAAGGCCTCAAGGCCACAGCTATAATGAGATTCACATTTTGGAGGCTATGTTTGCACAGTGATGCATTTCATGCTGTTGTTCCATAATTTGCCTAATCAAATAAAATGAGATCAAGCATTACATTGGAAGGATCCAACCTCCCCATTCATACAAAGTTGTATTTAGCTAATGACATAAGAAATTACTCTTTTCCCAGGGTTTTGTTTGCATTTTTAAGCTAGTTAGAAGTCAGAATTTAATCAGTGTATTCTATGCCTCTCCTAAAATCTAGCAAGACAATTTACCCTGCTGGGTAAAGCCAAAATAATGACGACAATGTATGGGGCTAAATTAATTAATCAGTTAATTAGTTAAATCAATAGATATTTATTGATTACTGGCTATGTACCAGTCACTTCGTCGGTGACTTATTCACAGCAATGAAAAGGACAGAATATGACCCTTGCCTTTATGAAGCTTCTTATTTCTAATTTTAATAGTTTTCTATTGCTGTTGTAATAAATTACCACAACTCTCATGTCTTAAAAAAACACAAATTTATTATCTTACAGTTCTGTCGGTCAGAAGTCTGACTACATTCCTTATGGAGAGAATCTGTTTCTTTGAGGTTATAGGATTGAAGTCTCTGGGTTTTTGTGGCCTGTCAGCTGACTGCTATTCCCCGCTACCAGAAGCCACCCACATTCCTTGGCTCATGGTTTCCTTCCTTCATCTTCAAAGCCAGCCATGGCAAGTCAGATCTTTCTCACTTTGCATCTCTTTGACCTATTCTTTTGCCTTTCTCTTTTGCTTTTAAGGAATGATTAGATTGGGCCACCTGGATAATCCAGGATAATCTTCTCATTTCAAGGACCTTAATCTTAATCACATCTGCAAATTTCTTTTTGACAAGTAAGGTTACATATTCACAGGTTCTGGACATCTTTGGGCGAGGGGAGCATTATTTTGCCTACCACACTAATATAGAGAATGAATTTAAGAGTTAGGCCTGTAAAAATATTTTCTTGAAATAAGTTTATTTCAAGTAACAGTTTAAATTTATATCATATGCTTAGAGAATGGAACTTAAATTAAAATTACTCAAATTTTTATAATGGCATCTGAAAATTTATGTTAGTCCTAATTTCAGATCAGTCCAATTTATTGAAACCGAAGTGGAAAAATTCTGTTTTTCCTCTTGGCAACTGAAGTCTCTTTTCTAATAATTTTGAAAGGCTCAACATTTTCAGCTTCTTTGTGAACTGGCCACACCCACCATACAAATTCCTAATTCTGAACTACTGCTTTCAATTTTCTTGTTCCTAAAGAACACTGCTGGAGGATATTGAGTCAATCACCAATTGCATCATTAAAAAAATTTTTTTTCCAGTATTGTATATATCTCTACTGCAGTTGAGAATAAACTCTTTTGGAAGGCAATTTTGAAATCTGACATAAAATTCTTAACATGTGCATTCTCTATAATCAAATAGGTTCGCTCTATGTTTCCTAACAAAGAAAAAAAATCAGAGACATATACAAAAACATAGCCATATGATTGAATATTGCAGCGCCATCAATAATAGTAAAATATTGGACCCCATCTAAATAACAATAATAGGGTATTGGTAAAATAAATTCTGGTACACATGACATATTAAAGAAGAATACTTGATCACATGGGAAATGTGCATGCCATATATATACATACATATGTGTGTGTGTATATATATACACTTGTTTAAAAATACTAGATTAGAAAAATTTTGGTACACTATGATTTTCATCATAAAAACAATTAAAATTACATAATAGAAATAAATGCAGATAAATATTTAGAAATATAAAATTTAGATATAGCAATAGATGTATACAAAAAGGTTGAGTAATAATACTGAATGGTGGCATTTTAGGTAATTTAATTTTTAAAAAAATTATGACTTCAGAAGCAAATATATTTCTAATTTAAAAATTCCATTTGGATTGCAATCTGTGACGCAGCCATTTGTAAACATCCATAATAAAAGAAAAGAATGAAATTAAAAGTTAATAATGTGAAATACAAAGAATACAGAAGTGAGATGGAATTGAGTGAGTTAAGGTAGAAACTGGAAAGAAACTAAAATCTTAATAGCTAGATAAACAAAAATCAACATTATCAGAACAGATGCTATAGTATAGTCACATAGAAGTATAAACATAGAGAAACTTTTAAAATTGAGAAAAAATAGATAAAAAACAACAATGATGAGGAACTTGAAAGACCCTGCCCTCCAACACACTCACCTTCCTTAATCTGGTAACTATTAAAAGAAAATTTTCCACAGACAATCTACTGATCAAGTACGCTTTTATTCAGTGAAATTCACGAATGAGCAGCATCCAATCTAGCAAATAGAAAGGAACTCCAAAGAGCTGTACAATCTGAGAAATTTTTATAGATCAAAGTGAGCAGGAGCGAGGAAGTTATTTGGGCATTTACTGATTGGTTAAAGCAGGGTTACTTCCCTTATATGGAGCAAAGTCAAGTCTTGGAACTGGGGTCAGGTAACTTGTATTGAGCAGGCAAGTGCTGATTGGTTGACTTAGGCCTTCCTTTTCTGGGAGAGTTGAGCATAGAAACAAAGTTTTGTTTGCTGATGTGGAGCTTAGCACGAACGACTCTGTTTTGGGCCTACTTTAGATATTTTAACACTATTACTTTCATCATCAGACAAGTCTTGAATTGATTATCATTTTCTCTTAGAAACTGTCTCTAATCCTTCAAGTTTGGGTTTATGTGCTCCTCTCATGTGCTCCTTTAGTGCCCTTTACTTCTGCTGTCATAAGTCTCTATTGCGTTTTCTTAGTTTCTTATCTATTTTCCTCTGCAGAACTATAAAAACACGATCTCAGGATTTGTGTCATTCTTTATTTTCCACATATAGCACAATCTCCTAAGAGGTATTTGTTAAATGAATTAAAGATATGAAAATGAGTAAGACAATGTATGGAACAACTGAAAAATGAAAAAAAAAAAACAAAAACAAAATGAGAACAAATAGAACAAAAGCAGTAATCTAAGACATATTTGAAGAGAACTTTTTTGCTCCAAGACGAGATCTGAGTATGCAAATGAAATGGCCTTATCACATTCTTGGTAAAATAAATAAGTAAATGAATAAATAACTAAAAAAATGATATACAGCTGAACATTTTTTGAATTATGAGGTTAATAAAAAAATTATGGGTGTGTCTAGGCAGGAAAAATCCAGTTAAGACATAAGAAGAAAAGTCATGTTGGCTTCAGAATATCTTCAGAGTTTGATGGGAAAAACTTTGGTAACTTGATTTATAAACTTCAATAGGCATGTTGTCCTAAATGTGAAAAAAACAGTAAGCTATGAAAGAGCTCATAAACTATAGCATCCACATTCCCTTCTTGAAAATTCCTTGAGATATAAAGAAAATTAAGTGCTTAAGAAATGGAAAGCCAAGGAGCTAAGAAACTGGTGATAATGAATTCAGTTACATTTTAAAACTAAATTATTGTAAATATAATTATAAAACTGCATTCAAATGTACAAATAATTATTTAATGTAATATATAACGTAAAAATTTAGGGAAACCTGGAAAATAAAGAAGACAATATCATACTTTAATAATCTTGTTATAAAGGAGAACTGCAAAATTAATATGAGTTTATTCTTTTGAAAAGGATAATAATTATAAATAAATAATTATTTAAATAATAAATAGATATATTATATATAAATAACATATGAATCCATGATTTATACTCATAAAGCTTTCAATTGTAGTGTGGAGAATTATGAAGTGGAAGAAATAAAAGCACATTATATCTTTGATTTTACATATGGCAGAATAAAAATGTGTAAATTATTTCTTGAGTTTGATATTTAGAGCCATTTATGTTGAAACTTTCAAAAACAATTCAAAAGTAGGAATTTTATTTCTATAACTAATATGCAAATAAAAGTAAAATTTAATAAATCTAATTAAATGACATGAGAATGTAATTAATGGAATAGCTTAAACTTCTTAAAAAATTTAATGGCTCATGTTGAGTGAAAGAAGACTCAAAATAATGATTCCTCTCACATCATGTCCAAGGACAGGCAAAACTGAACTACAGTGACAGAAATCAGGAAGTGGTTGGAGAATGGAGGGTTTGTGGAACATTGGATTTACTGGAAAAGAGAAGAAAGGAACCTATTGGAGTGATGAAAATATTCTATAATCAGCAGCTCTTGAAGTGTGGTCCCAGACCAGCAGCATAAGTATTACCTGGGAACTTACTGAACATGCAAATTCTTGGGTCCCACTCCAGACCTACGGAAACAGAAATAGAAATTTTGAAGGTGAGACCCAGCAATCTGTATTTTAACAGCCTCTCCAGAGATTTTGATATATGCAAACATTTGAGAATCAGTATCTTGTTTGGGTGGTAGTTACACAGATGTAATAAATTATCAGGAGAACTAAATATTTAGGAATTGTTTTATTTTAAGTAAATTATACATAATTTTTTTTATAAAAAGTCAAATATAAAGATTCAGTGTTCCAAAAAAAAAATCAATGGTTTACATTTGTGGGTGACAATAAAAATAACATAAAAATAAAATCCACCAAACAATATAAATGCCATAAAAACATAAAAAATTATCAAAGAATAAGTAAAGTTTTATGAGGAAAACACAAGTGAAAATAGAGGAGTAGATTGCCAGGTGGCATCTGACATTAAGGAAGTGTGATGTCTCATCACACATTTAATTACTCAAACCTAAAGAAAACTTAAATGGCTTATTTCAGAAATGACTACTGATTAGTATATGATATGAAGTTGACATAAAAAGGAAAAATGCAAGTCAGTCTTATTAAATTAATTGGATAGAATTCTGTATAATATTTAATGCTCTTCGGAGAACATGAGATATCAAATATCTCTTAAAACAGGTTTCTTCAATGCCTTCCTCAGGGATTTGGCTTTAAATCAAGGCCGAGTTGTATGGAACAGGGAAAGTCTTTATATTCATATAATTAACCAATTACTGGGCAAGTGCTAACAGCTGTACTCCATTATAGACAAAATATGAACTCTAAGGTAATCCACCATACTTAATATATATGTGTGTACTCCCTGAATGCCTATTTACAGGTTAAAGTGTAGTAGTCTCAAAGGAATGTATTGAGGCATTTAAAGAGTGGTGTAGCAATGTTGTCAAAGTGGGAGTTAGGGTCATATCATTCAAAGAGGGAATTTAAAAATGCTTTTATGTCCTTCTGGGCAATTTTTTAAAAATTCAAATGCTCGATATAAATTTCTATACATTTCTCTGTATGGTACCGTGATGATTTTTTCTTAACGGTAAATTTAATCCACAGGAAAAAATATATACTTGTGAATGGGGAAAACAAACCAACAGAAACAATTGATTTTCACAAAACACATTTATTTTAAATATAGCATAAAGACAATGAGAATCCAGCATCATTTGGGATGCTTCTCTATACTAAACAGTTGAAGAAACAGGGAAATTTATGAAGAAATATCTCCCGATATAAAGGCAAGCTATAGAATAGAGTTTTTGATATTAACCGTGGACAGTGACTTATGAAATACCCACCAGGATGTACCACTTTCATCTCACACTCAACAACAACAACAACAACAAGAACGTAAATCTTTCATATTGACTTCTACATAGCTTGGCATTTCCTATGTCCATCAATTCATCAACCAATCATGACATCTAGAATTCATAATCAATTCCTTCCTCTCTTTATTTTTCTATTTCTTACTAATGCTAGTTTTTCCTTTCTCTTCTTTGCTAGTCCTAGTCCAATCAGTTTAATCTTAGGCAGTGCTGTCCAATAGAACTCTCTGAGATAATGGAAAACTTCTATAAATCTGCCCCCTTCAATATGGTAGCCACCAGGCATATGTGGCATTGAGCACTTGAAATATAGCTAGAGAGACCGAGAAACTAAATTTTTCATTTTATTTAATTTTAATTAAACCTAATTATCTATATGCTATGACTAGTATCTACTGTGTTGGACAGCACGGATGGAAGGCTTCATAAACTCACTTCATCCATACACGCATTTAGTCATCTAAAAATATCTTTTGGAGGAAACCCTTTTATGTTCCCAGGCATAGTGAAGATTCAAATTCCCAAAGGTTCTAGTGGCTGAGAAAAGAAAATGATAGAGGTGTATGCACAGGGTCTTATGGTAGAATGGATAAATACCAACTAGGTGCTGAGAATAGACTTCTTGAAAAAGGTGGTGCTTGAAATGAGACTTAATGGGTAAAGAGTAAAGATGAGAGGAGAGCATATAGAAAGGTATGTGTAATGTTAATGAGGCAAAAGAGAGCCTGGTCCATCAAGGGGGAAATTATAAAGTTCAGAGTGGCTGAAATCTGAAATTTAAGTAGGAAAATATCATGAGATGAGCTTAGAAAGTTAATCAAAGACCTCAGTGTTGTGTCTAACTTTTTTTTTTTCTATTTTAAGGTGCCTATAACATAATTAGCAGTTAACGGACTAATTAAGGCTATTTTGTCTTTTTGTTTATTTTTAAGCAAAAGATAGATGTAATTAGATGTCCATGTTAGAAAGGTTACAAGAAGTAGGATGGAGAATGAGATGGAGGGTGGAAAAATTGTGAGGATGTCAGGTGGGAAATTGTTGCCATGATCTTAGCCTGTAAGGGCAGTAGAGAGAGAAAGTAAAATATATAGGAAAATAAATGTTATGGAGTTAGAATCAACAAGATTTGGTGAGTGATTACCTGTATGAGGTTAAGGGAGTCAGAGAATCAAGACACCCCATAGGTTTCTGGCAGATTTGGCTTATAAGAGACTGGTGATGTCATTCATTAATGTGGGAAGGTTTGACATGGGCTAAAAATCATTTCTAAGGTGACTCCTTCATGTGCCTGTTGGCAGAAGACCTCAGTTCCTTGACATATGAACCTCTTGATAGAGCTCCTTGAGTGTCCCCATGCCATAGAAGGCTTCATCCCCCAGAGTAGGTGATGAGAGAGAGACAGAGAACACAATACTTTTTATGCCCTAGTCTTAGAAGTCATGAACCATCACTTATGCCATATCATATTTGTTAGAAGTGAGTTACTAAGAGCAGCTCACATTCAATGGGAGGGAATTAGGCTCTATCTTTCGAAAAGAGGAATGTCAAAGAATTTGTGGACATATTTTAAAACTACCACACTAACATAGGGGAGATATGAGCTTACCTATTAAAACAGTTAACTTTGGTCTAATATAGAGAAACTATGCACTTAGTTCTGGCCCCACTAGTTTATCTCCATGAAATATATAAATGGCAATTTTTAATAGACTGTCAGATGTATGATTTATTATCTCAGGAGAGATATTGGTCGAAGCCATGGAAATGGATGAAAATACCTCAAAAAAAAGTTTGGAGAATGTAAACAGAAGAGGGTCAAAGACAGGACCTCTTCTAGGAAATCTCTTCTAGGGAACCTCTTGTAGGGAATACCTACAGTAGGAGGATATTGAAGGAAGTGGATCCCAAAAATGATTCTAGAAACTAATAGTCAAACTATGTGCAGAGAACCAAAAAAGAGTGATGCACATACGTCAATGAATCATGGTATTTTGAAAAGGAAGGAGTGGATATATACACATTGACTTTAGTTATAAGTTACTCCTGGAGAAGAAGAAATGGGGAAAGGATGGGGACTTTCAGGTATCTCTTATGTTTTATTTATTTTTTAATAAGATAGAGTTCAAGAAAAGATGGCAAAATGTCTATATTTGTCTAATCTGAATGGTAAGTAATGAGTGTTGTCTTTGTTAAATGTATTTTTATATTTGAAACACTTGTATATTTGAAGTACTTATAATATTAACAAAATTAACAAAAGGAACTGATTAACATTGCCAAATCTTGCAGAAGTTCAAGTAGGGCCAAGAGTGAAAAATGTCCATTGGATTTAGTAATAAAGTGGTCACTAGGGACCTTGATAAAAATAATTTCAGTGAACTAGTGGTGGTAGAAGCCCGATTCCATTGGGATAAGAAGTTAATAGGGAGGTGGCTGGAATGGTCAGAAATAGGATGTTGTATGATCAAAAGAAATTATTGTAGATGTCACTATACTTTTGTCATTGTTTCCTTCAAAAACAAGGTGACAAATTTATTCATAGACTAAGAGGAGAAAAGGCTTAGAGAGGGAAGGCGTGCAATGCCAAACTAAAACCCCCAAAGAGCAGAACAAGATCCAGAATGCAGATAGAAGCCTTGTTATAAGAAGGCCATGGGCCTTTCTCTTTCTTTTTGTGTGGTAAGGGAAAAAAGGAAGAAGGGGAAACAGAGGTTCATGTCACAGCAGGAAAGTGAGGGAGCCACTGAGATAGAGAGGGATGGGAGGGGGCAGGGGCTTTGCTGAGAGTGATAAAAGTCTGGATATGCGTTTCAGGAATCAGACACTAACCTATCACTGAAGTATTTCTAGTGACTGGAGCAACTGCCTGAGTTACACAGGCTGGGTCCTCAGAAGCAGATGGGGAGATGGAGTTTGGGGTGCAAATGTTTGTTGGGGATCAATACCTACGGAAAGTGGAAACTATCTAGTGATGTTTTGTGGCCCACTGCGGATATAAACTGTGGGTCATTCGTATAGTTAAAATAAATGTATCAATATGGATAAATCCCAAGAATATAACATTAAGTGAAAAAAGTACCAGCCAAAGGATATCAGCCATATGATAAAATTTATGTAAATTTTTAAAACACACAAATCAATAGTATATGTTATGTTATGGATAAATGGAGAAAGAGTAAAAGTAAAAGTACAACAACCACCAAGGGAATGATACAAATCAGCTTGGTTACCTCTGGTAGGCACAAAATGGGAAGGAAGGGGAGGTTCTGTGAGGCAAATATGTCGACCTTATGCTCTACACACAGTCAACACTATAAGTGTTAGCTAATACAATAATGAAACATGTTAACAGGTTTACTCTTATTGAGGTACATACAGGTGTCTGTTACGTTATTTTATTTTCTTGTATGTTTGAAAGCATTCATACTTAATGATTTAAAAAATATGAACACCATCAGGGACAATTTCCTAATTATGAAAGGCCAATAATACTAATTTCCAACATGATGTGTGACTTTAATCTCAATTTTCTGAGGCACAAACCCCTATGAATTGGTGACCAAGTGAAATAGTCAAGTCAGTCACATACTATTTGGCTGAACATACACACATGCACCCAGGCACACACATGTACACACGCTGAACATACACACATGCACACAGGCACACACATGTATACACGCTGAACATACACGCATGCACACAGGCACACACACGTACACACATGACCATCCTCTTGGTGTAACATAAGCACCAATAACCTCATTTAAATGCTAAGGCCGAGCACATTTGTCTTTTCTCTTTATCTGATGAATTCTTCAAGGGAGAGGACTGTGTCCCTTTATGCTCTGCCAGCCGTCCCTGGCATACTGTGAGCACTCAATAAATAATAATTAATTCAGTCCATTAATAAATAATCATGCATTTACTCAATAAATAATAATTAAAGATAAAGAAATGACTGAAAAGAATGGCAAAACTCGAAAAAAGTTTTAAATGAGGTATACTTGTTTGAATCTAATTAAATGTAATTTTTGTGGAAGATGTACTTAGAACTCGAGCTCTATGAATTTGGTGTGGGTGTTTTACACCTTAGAATTTAGGATACTCTTGTTCTTTTACTTCATATTGTCCCCAGTGTCTCAGCTGTATTCACATACATTTATATAAACCTGTATTATGCATGTGTGTACATATATGTATATATACATAGTCCTATATATTCCTATGTATGTATATATACATATTTGTATATGCATAAACACAAAAATTTTCCATTTTGATCTATACACCACTGACTTCTGGCAAGTCTGTGAGGCATTACACTTACCTTCATTGTGGGAAGAATCCCCCCACTGTATAACACTATTGGCTCTGTGGTGGCCTATGTGTGCCTCAAATCTTCTATGCCCATGTCCTCAACTATCACAGGTGTTAGCTAATACTATTACTATCAGATTACTATTTAGTTAAATCTCAAACTAATTGTAATGAGGTATTAGTAGCTCAATGAATTACTTTCTTATTTTAATAAGCATCGTTGATACTTTCCTCTGGAAATGTGATTAACAGTGTGAATTCCAGACATAACTGTGTTGGAAATACAATTAAACAGGATCCTTTTGGTGCTACACAAATTATGGCATATTTACATACTCTTGCTACTCAGTTGAAGATGGCAAGTGAAAAATAATTTTCACTCAGTCATTTGTTTCCAGAAATCTGGCTTTATCGTCAAACAGATGAAACTATGCAAAATATTGATTTTGCATTATTTTACTTTACTTTTAGGTTGTGTAGACATAGTCTTATTAAAATTTAAACCAACTTTCAGAAGTCTGTTTGGTAAACAGAGCAGCACATTAAAAATCATGTGACATGTTGTAAACCAATCTAAGTTCATACGACCACAATCATCTATCGAATTTCCAGTTTCTTTTCTATTTGGACATCTTATCTGAGACTCTTATTCATTTACTCTTTTCCCCTCCATAACGGAAATTAAATACTGTTCAACTCATTCTGGATCCAGTATGTGCCTCTCAGAAAAATGAATGAATCTCTGCCCTTTCTGTGCTGGTTCCATAGGGCATTACGTAGAGTGAGCACCACATTCAAAGAACCATGTAAGTGAGCACCACATTCAAAGAACCATGTAATTCAGACAATGTTTTTACTGATGAGAACAATTTTGCTAAAACATGAAAGCTTTTTTAAAAGAGGATAACATAAGAAATAGGTGTAATAAAAAGAATGAGCCTTTAGATAATAATGGGGTGATAATAAGCTCTTGATGCCGTGCTTATGAGTTATTTTGTTATTTTAGTCTAATGGCCTGAAAAATCCTTTAAAAATAATCTAGGTGGATATATATTATATGGTTGTTTACATTTGACTTTACAATAAACTTCAAAGTCAGAGAACTTTCTGTAGTATGTTGGATTGTCAAATTATGTACTTTTTTTTTTTTTGTGAGGAAGATCAGCCTTGAGCTAGCATCCCTGCCAATCCTCCTCTTTTTGCTGAGGAAGATTGGCCCTGGGCTAACATCCATGGCCATCTTCCTCTACTTTATACAGGACACTGCCACAGCATGGCTTGACAAGCGGTGCATCAGGGAGCACCTGGGATCCGAACCTGCGAACCCCGTGCCATGGAAGTGGAGCGCACGCACTTAACCGCTGCGCCACCGGGCTGTTTTGAAAGGCATGGTTTTCATATGCAAAATATCCTCCCAACATGTGCATGTTTTAAAAAAATTCTTTCACTTGAAATGTAAAAACACAAAAATAAATATCTTAATTCAGCCAGGGAAATTGGTTGATGAGTCCCCTAATGGATTAATGAATCAACTCTGCCCCTTTAAAACTCACCTTTGTCTCTAACGCCTGAGCCATCACTGAAGATTAAAGACAGGCTTCAAGGAGGGCTATTCTTCATATTTTACCTGCTCATTAAATGCCAAGATAGTTTTTTACTCAATTATACATCTGCCAATGAAAACGGTGAGCAAAGACAACATCAAGGCCATGTTTTCATTTTGATCATTGTTCCCTAGTGAATTACAAGGTTGTGAGTCCTCCTACAACAATTTATATTGACCCAGGCTTCATAAATCCGGTACAGTAGACTGAGTTGCTGAGCTATATGTTGTGATCATGTCTTTCTACTAACAACATTAATCACTCGCTCAAGAGGAAGTAGCCGTTCGAGAGTGTTCCGTCTCATGCTCTCAACAGAAAGGACATCTTAGAAGGTTTTAATGTCACCCTTTCTCCTCAAGGGTTTCTATGCTCACTCCTCTCTATAGGTTTTCAAGCTCTAACCTATCTGGTACTCCTTAGTAAGCAATGTCAAAATGAACAAAAATATACAAAGAATTATATAACCACGAGAAAAATATTCTGTTTATAGGACACAATTTCTAAAGATGGAGATAAAATTAAAAGGACTCGAGATGCATTTGCATGTGAAAAAACTAATCTTCCATGTCTAGATTCACTCCAAGTTGGAGATATATTTGAGATACAATGATTTTTATTTTTGCCCTTGTGATGGACTGCTTCTAACTCAATTTTAAAACAAATAATTTTCTCCTTACGGAAATACTAAGCTTAACCGAAAAGCAGCCAACACATCTGTCTCTGAAATGTTCCAGGGCAAAGATAATAACAATGAGTCTGGTAGGTTATGCCTCTGGCCACCAACATTTTATGTGGAAAAAAAGGAGGGCTATGACTAATATACAGGAAATTATTTTATTTGACATTATACTACATTAGAGAACAAAACAAAACAAAAAATTGGGCTGGTATGAATGAGATGAAATAAATGGGATCGTTTTAGGCATTACATACTGTAATTATGCCGTTTCTTCTCACTGTTTTAGTGCATAAACAAAAGCATCACTATATATGTTTTACTAAAGAATTACTAAAAGTAAATGCATTATATGCCCTCTTACAATCTGATTTTTTATTTGCCTTCCAGTCACTGTTATTAGGTAACTCTTGTGGGAGATTTAATTTGTTTTATGTGAAAGTAATTTGTAATCAAGTAGTTGATAATTTTAAAAAGTAAGATACAGTTTTTTGAACACTATTTTCCCTGACACTACTGGCTAGTCCATAGAACATTTCTTTCTTTCTTTCCTTTATTCTCCTATTTTTTTTTAAACTTCCATGAAGTACGAAGTGTGTAGAGTGTGTAGGGCACACTTAGTTTTAGTTCTTAATGCAAATATGATGGTATTTTATTGGGAGAGACAAAGAGAAGAGTTCTCAGAATTTATTTTTTTCTTACCAATGTAGATCATGTTACACTTTCAGAAAATGTTGTCCCCATCCTTCGTTCCATCATTTATGATAATTTTAGAAAACCATTTAAATAAGAGTTTAATTGTGTACAATTTATCAGAATGATTTTTTTCATATTGCTGGCAGTTTTAATTACTGTTGATAATATTGATTTTCCAATTATGCTAAGTCTAGAAATAGGAAGGTCAATTGAGTTGACTTTTTAAAATATATAAAATGGTAATAATTTTCCCCAGCCCTTTGTGCAAAAGACTAAAGTTTTAATCTCATTTCTGCCCACTAAATGGCAGCTTATAAAGCCATGGATTCTCTCAGCTTTTTCTGTATGATAAAGACCATTTTTAATACTACAATCTCATGATGGATATAGGACCAGATTACTGAAAGATTTGTTCACTGCTTATTAAGTCATCTTTAAGCCATCTGTACCCGGATGACATTTTGCTTACAATAAAATTAAAATGAGTCTGTGGTAATAAAGACATTTAAAGGAATATTGGATAATACAATTCAAAGTACTAAAAACAATACCATGCTAATACTATTTTGTACAAATACAACACAATATGGTAGTAAAACCACTGTATCAATAATATTTATATATATGATGTAAAATAATGCTTACAAATCATAAAAGCACAAAAAACTTAAAGAAGGAAACAGTCCCTCATGATGTTAGAGGGATTAACATTCTTTTAGAATACTTCCACTTTTTTTCTGTTCATACACTACTTTGTATTGAGTGCAAATTTACAAATTATGTCGTCTGTGGAATCCTAATCTATACTGAAGTAAAAACGCTTTCCATGATCAAGAAACTCTTCTTGTACACATGAAAATAATTTAAACTACCTAAAAGAATATTTTAAAAGGTTATTTCAAAGAGCAGGTTTTTGACAATATCTCTCCTCCTCAACCGTAAGCCTGGTTATTTCACAAAACTAAGATCAAGGTCTTTCAATATTGAAATATCAGCAGGTTTTGAGAAATTAAACAGTTAAAGGGAAGGACTGCGATTACGATAGGCATTTTGAGATTTTCATGTAGATGACTATTTTAGATTTTTTCTATAGAGAGGCATTAAATGACAAGAAATGAAAGCAGCTGCCTCCAGCAATAGCATGGCAATTACCACAGTATCGAGAAAATTGAGTTGATCCATCTTCAAAAAGCTAATCCAATTAGCAAGTACAGAAAAAACTTGTTAAAATACTTAAACCACATTCTTCCTGGAAGCTCTTGCAATATCATCCAGGTGCTAAAGAGTTTTAAACCTTTGCCTCCAGTGTGGTCTGTCTCCTCATTCCACATTAGTGCACCCAACTGCCCCGAACCGACCATTGGGATGGTTCAGAGTCAACTTATACCCAACATATCCAAAACTGAACCTAGCACATTTTGCCCAAGCCAGAAAACAAAGGGGAAAACCCTCTTCCCTTCAAACTCCAAATTCAATCAATAGTCAAGTCCTCTCATCATACTATTTAAACATCTCCTGATTCTGTTTCACTTCTCTCTATCCCATGATGACTCCGTGCATTCAGACACCATTGCCTTTCTTCCAAATACGCTACAATAGTCTCCTAGCTAGCCCGCTACTCTCCTTGTTCCTCTCCAATCCACACTGCAGTAAGAGAGAGAGACAGCAGGAGGGGAAGCATGGGGAACTAAGTGAAACTCTGATTTTGACTCATCTTTGATAAAATCTTTAAAGATTTTCTGAGTCTAAACAACTGAAAGTGGATTACAGTGGCTCTTACGACCTGGTTCTTGCTTTCCTCTCCAGCACCATCTCTCAAAACCGCTTGCCTCAAACTTGAAGTCCCAAACTAACTGAAGTACTATTCTTCAATGCAACATGCCCCTCTCTTCTTGAATCTCTGCACTTTTTTGCCATTGCTTGAATATTATGTTCCTACCCTTTCCCTGGCTAATCCCTACTCATCTTTTTGATATCATCCCTCAGCTGACTTTCTAACTGTAGCCTTCACTGGCCCCAAAGCCTTGGTTAGACACCCCCTCCAATATGCTTCCAAAGCACCTGTGCTTTCCTCTTCAGAGGACCTACCATACTGCATTGAGATTCCTGGCTACTTGTAAGATATAATGGTAGGAATTGTGTCTTTTTAACCATTCTATCCCCAGGCCTATATTTTCCAGATTTCCTCCAGTTCTCCCATCTATGCGCTTTGGCTCCATCTAGCTGGACCGTCCATAGCTTGATGAACCTGCCCTACCATCCTTCCTCTCTCCATTATTTTCCCTTGAGATCACCCACATTTACCCAAATCTTACTTGTTCTTCAAAGTCCAGCTCATTTGGCACCCTTTCCATGAACACTTTCCTGGTTACAAAGTGCAGAACTCCTCAGAGACTTTGTAACAATTATGTAACACTTAACTGGTCTTGCATGTTAGATGCGTTTTTGCCTGTCTTCTTCTCTTCCTTATATTACATAGGCAGAGACTAAATATTATATATCTGTGTACCTTAACCCCTACCGGTTAACACCAGTAACAGGAAATAAATGTTTGATGTATAAATAAATGTCCATTAATCTCCAAGTTTAGAAGCTTACATGCCAGGTGTACTAATCTCTGTCTTGGTGTCTCTCTTCCTGGCAGGCCTTCTCTTTTTCCTCTTTGAAATCTATCTGTCCTTTTCCTGATTCGCCTCCTTAGAGAGATATTTCAAACATCATATCTTCCAGAAGCCTTCTTGAGCTCACCTGCCATACTGTGACTTCTCCCCCATTCTCCTTTTCCTGTGTATTTCCTTAAGATTTCATTTTATTTTTTAGAGTATTACTTTGTAGATGCTAACATATCATGTTGGTTGTTTTCAGTTATCTCAAAGATATTTATTTTGTTTCCTGAAACAACTTGTAAGTTTTAGAGAGGTGCTTTCCAACAGGACTCTCTGCTGTGGTGGAAATATTTTATATATTTGCTATCCAACAAAATACTCACTAGACGTATGTAGCTATTGAGCACTTGAAAAGTGGCTAGTGTAAATGAGGAACCAAAATTTTAATGGTGTTTAATTTCGTTAATTTAAATGTAAGTAGCTACATGTGGCTAGAGGCTACGATATTGGACAATGCAGTTTTCAATGCCAGAGACAGTATATTTTAAATTATTACTCTTCCCTAAGGTGTCTGGTACCTAACAGGAAGCAATGCCTCATGTTTATAAGGTACTTTACAGTAAATATATAAAATACAACTGATTACAGAACCCAACTCAAGTTTCAGAATCACTCTTTGATGCAGGTAGGATAAATATTATTATATGCATTTTTGAAATGTAGTAACCAGGAGGCTAACTGACTTATTCAAAGTTGTATGGAAACCACTGGTAGGTTAGTATCTGCCCTTTTTTTATTACCCCAATCCTTATGCTATTATCCTGCCCTTTTTAATGTTATGTTGACACCTAATAAAGTCTATCAATAAACTGAATTCTTAAAGTAAGAATCTTATTGGGCCTGCCCTGTGGCATAATGGTCAAGTGCACGTGCTCCGCCGCTGGCAGCCCGGGTTTGGATCCCAGGTGTGCACCGATGCACCACTTGTGAGGCCATGCTGTGGCGGTGTCCCATATAAAGTGGAGGAAGATGAGCACAGATGTTAGTCCAGGGCCAATCTTCCTCAGCAAAAAGAGGAAGATTGGCATGGATGTTAGCTCAGGGCTGATCTTCCTCACAAAAAAAAAAAAGAAGAAGAATCTTATTTAGAATCTTCATTAACTGGTCAGTCATTCACAAAATATTTATTGAACCCCAGTAACAAGCCAGGCTTGCAAGGAACTAGCAATCAACTGGTGAATATATGGATCCTTGCTCTGAAGGGGCTGACTCTGTGTGTTGGGGGGCAAGGGGCAGTAAGTAAGTAAGTAAATAAATGAATAAATAGGCAAATGGCTACAGATGGAAAAAAGTGCCATGAAGAATATAATCTGGACGATGAGGTAGAAAGTAACTGGGGAAGTCTCTTTCGGATAAAGTTACCAGAAGAGAGTTCTCAGAGGAGGTAACATGTGAATTGAGATCTAAAAGATGGGGAGAACTGGAAGAGAATTCTGGGCAGAGGGAACAGCAAGTCGTGGTATGGGAGGGATTTGATGAGCTTGAGGAACAAAAATGAGGCTAGTGGGGCTAGAGCATGGTGAATACAGTAGGGGGGTGCCTTAGCCTGCTCGAGCTGCCATATCAGAACACATACACTGAGTGGCATAAACAGCAGAAACTTATTTTCTCACAATTTTGAAGGCTGGAGGTCTGAGATCAGAATGCCAGTATGGTCAGGTTCTGTTGAGAGTTCTCTTCCTGGCTTGCAGATAGCCACCTTCTGGCTAAGTCTTCACATGGCCTTTCCTTCATGCATGCTCACGAAGAGAGAGAGAGAGAGATCTCCCTCTCTTCCTCTTCTTATAAGGCCTCCAGTCCTTTTGGATTAGGATCCCACCTTTGCGACCTTGTTTAAACTTAATTATCTCCTGAGAGTCCTATCTCCAAATACAGTCACACTGGGGATTAGGGCTTCAATATATCATTTTGGGGGGATATGATACAGTCTATAGCAGGGGCATGTTATAAAGTAAGGTTAGAAAGAGAAGTGAACTATATCATGCAGTGCCTGGTAAGGAATTTGGGTTTTATTTAGCGAGCAAAGGAAAAACATATAAAAATGGGAAAAGCTTAAGTATTAACTCAGTTTTCTTTCAGCTTCTAGAAAATGTATTTATCCAGTGGACATTTATTAAGCTCCAGTGTAAGAGAGACACTATACCAAGTTTTCTTTCAGCTTCTAGAAAATGTATTTATACAGTGGACATTTATTAAGCTCCAGTGTAAGAGAGACACTATGCCAAGCTCTAAGATTACAAAGATAAATCAATCGTAGACTATCACTGAGGAGCCGACAGTTGAGGAGGCACATAGGTGAAAAATAAACTCATGGGAAAGGAGAGTATTTTCAACAAAGGGTTTGGGAACAATTTTGACTCCTATCTCACAGCTACACAAAAATTAATTGGAGATAGATCATAGACCTTACCGTAAAAGGTAAAGCTACAAGGCTCATGGAAGTAAATAGGAGAATATCTTCATGACCTTGGGGTAGGCAAAAAGTTTTTAGACTGGACAAACATCTATAATATAATGCATTCATTGTTAATCAATTATAATAAAATATACAGTATAATATAATGCACATTACAATTACGATACAATACAGTATAATTATAATACAAATATACAATATAATACAATAATTAAAAATTGAACTTCATCAAACTAATAAAAACTTTTGTTTATGAGAAGACAGTGTTAAAAAATGAAAAGGCAAGCAACAAACTAGGAGAAAATATTCACAATACATTAATCTGTTAAAGGACTTGTATCCAGCATATATATAAAAAAAGTCTTACAACTGAATAATAAAAAGACAAGCCATAAAAAAATGAGCAAACAGACAGTTCATAAAAAAAGATATATGCATGATCAATAAGCACATGGGAAGATGTTCAATATTATCAGCCTTCAGGGAAATGTGATTTAAAACCAGAAAGAGGTACCCATGTGCTCACTGGAATATCTAAAATAAAAAAGACAGGCAATACTAAATATTGGTGATGATGTGGAGCAAGTCAGCTCTCACATTTTTAGTGGAATTGTAAAATGGTATAAACACTTAGAAAAACAGTTTAGTAGATCCTCATCAAGTTAAATATATACCTACCCTACAACCCAGCAATTCCACTCCTTTATATTTACCCAAGATATATGAAAACACGTATCCAATAAAATCTTGTACCTGCATGCCCATAGTAGCTCTATTCATAACAGCCAACAACTGGAAATAATCAAATGTCCACCAACAGAAGAATAGATACCAACTTGTGTTATATTCATTTGATGGAAAAATATTCAGTAATAAAATTGATACTTTCAACATCAAGGATGAATCACAAAAATGTTATACTGAGCAGAAGAAAATAGCACAACAGAATACATACAGTGTGATTGTATTTATAGGAAATTCAAGTGCAAGCAAAACTAATCTATGGTAACAAATACTTTAAAAAATAGTTCCAGGATGGGTAAGGATGGGAGGGAGGTATTGACCAGAGAGGGAACTTTCAGGGAGTAAATGAAATCTTCTATATCTTGATTTGGTGATAGTTACACAGGTGTGTAATTTGTCATAATTCATCAAAATCTACATGTAAGCTCTATACATTCTATTACATGTAAAATATATTAAATAAAAACAAAAATAAATTTACTAGTAAAATGTGATGAGTGATAAGAGGGAAAGGCAAAGAAAGGAATAATTATGCCTCAGAGTCTGACTGAAATGTAAAGGGATTGGGAGTGAAGTCTGTAATCTGACTTATTTGGGAACCCATTTTGGGCCCAGACACAGAAGATCGGACTTACTGGACAATAGTATTTCACCCTACCAGGTGCATGGACCAAGCTCCATGGCTGGATGCTTCTTCCTTTTCTTCCTGTCTTTTAAATCCAAACAAATACTCCAGGAGATTCCAACCTTAGTAAGAAGGTAGATTGAAATTTGTGATGAGATATGGATCCTCCCATTAGCAGAACCATTGCCTTTGTCAGGTCTAGAGTTTGGACTCTCTAGAAGGGTGGAGAATACTCCATTTTGGAACTCATTTCTGTTGTTATTCTGTTGCAGCTAACCTCCAGGCCACAGGCAAGTCTCATCTGTTTAGTCTCATTATTAAGGGAAGGGCGGTTCAGCTTTAGCCTCTTTGGGAAGGGTGGGGATGCAATTATTTTTATGCTTTTACTTCTTAAGTTTAAGTACATGCAGAAGGCAAGTGGTTGAATACTAGCTTTAAGTTCAAAATCAAAATGAGACAAAATTAATAAATCCAAGACTGCAGATTAAAAGATGTACAGCTTTTTTAGAAAGATAAGGAAAATAAAGAAAGATTAACTTTGCACAGAACTGGATAAATATTTAAATAAGCCCTTTCTTCTCGATACCCATTTACACTCCTTTTAAAGGCCCTTTTATATGTATATGTTTCCCTGACATGCTTCCTCTTCACCTACCATCTCCTCATATCCTCCTGTCTGCTGTATTTCTGCTGCTAAGAGCTCAACTTATGAAGCCCAAATACCAGCATACTATCTCTACATTATCATTGAATCTATACAATAACCCATGATGTATGCACTCTTATTATGATGTGTACAGATGAAAAAACAAAGGCGTGGAAAAGGTAAGTAGCTTGACCAAATTACATAGCCTGTAAGGGAGTCAAGATTTTAACTCAGTCCAATAGCGATGAGATGCTTAACCGTCAAGCTAACCTAATTGTCATCTCCTCCTTGCTCCTTTCTCCCTCTTCCTCAGGCACCAACTTTGTGCTTTCACATACAGTATCTAATTTAATCCTTGCAATGACATTGAAAAGTAGGACTTAAAATCTTTACTTTACAGATAAAAAAACCAAAGCACTAAGCTTCAAAAGGTTGATTAACCTGCCCAGGTTTGCACAGCTAGAAAGTGTTGATGACACCTGAATTGGATCCCCTATCTATCTACTTCCAGAGCTGTGAGTCTTTCTACCTAAAAGGCAAACTTTTAACACAGAATTTCTTCCAGGCCTATTTGTGTTTAAATAAATTGGTAATCTATAAACTGTGAAGTTTTGGGCATCTGAGGAAATTATTTGGGAAGACAGTTTAGAGTGAAGGCTCCTTAAGTAACATTACATAGTGGCTACTTGTTCCCCTTCTTGTAAGGCAGGTGCTGTGCCCATGGAGCCTAAGCAATGGAGAGTTGTGGCCACCTCTGTCCTCTTCTACGTGCATCACCCAGTAGTCAGCGTCTGTTTGGCATATGGTGACTGTTATCTACACTTGGCACTTTACGTTTTATTGCCTGGTCACTTTATAACATTACCACTCTATCCATTTGGAGATTCTCTAATTTTAGTTCTTCCTTTGGTCTGACCTGGACAGTTCAAACAAGGTGGCTCATTGACTACAATGTGATCAGTCTTCAGAAAGTGCTGTAGAGAAGGGATTTTCATCTTTCAAATACATTTCAGGATATGGTTTGTCTAATTAGGTTTTACTTAGACTCATTTTAAAAGTTTGCGTTTGGGCAAATATACATGAAGGGAACCCAGAAGTGAGTTGGAGGTCAAGGAGAACCAGGCAGTGTGGATATAACTGAAACGGTGTGGCATTCACACATATTGTATACGTGTTTTTCAACATCTTGAGACCCCATTACTCTTCTTCTAGTCAATATAACATGTTAAAGTTCCCTAAGCCTTATTTTCCTTATCTTTAAAATCAAGACATTGAACCCGTTGAATTTTAAGATCTTTTCCTATAAAATATTTGATATTTTCTATACTATAATATGCCATGTCTATATATTTTTGAGTTTTTAAAACATGGAGAAGAGGGCCGGCCCCGTGGCTTAGCGGTTGAGTGCGTGCGCGCCACTGCCGGCGGCCCGGGTTCGGATCCCGGGTGCGCACCACCGCACCGCTTGTCCGGCCATGCTGGGGCCGCGTCCCACATGCAGCAACTAGAAGGATGTGCAGCTATGACATACAACTATCTACTGGGGCTTTGGGGGGAAAATAAATAAATAAAATTATTAAAACATAGAGAAGAGTAAATAGGATGGATTCATTATTTTGTGTATTCATCTGTTTTTTTCATTCCCCAAAATTGACTGAGAGCTACTAAGTGCCAGGCCTGCATTGACTCAGGTGCAACAAAGAAAAACAAGACATAGTCCCTGCCCTGGAAGATATCTATGCATAAAATTGGATAAAGCTATATAGAAGGCTCATAAAATTCTCATGGGTGACAAAATTCCCAGAGATGACAGATGACAACGGCTCTTCTTTTCATCACAAAATGTACAAAAGTTCCACTTATTGCGCAAGCCGACTGGCACGTGTCATTCTGGCGCTGCTCCTACCTTCCTGTAACCTCCTCAGAACCATGAAGGTTTTTTTTCTTCTTCTTCTTTTTTTTTTTGGTACATAAATGAATAATATAGGAGACAACCAATAGCCAGTTTATACTCCCTACTGTCCTTCCAAAGTTTCACAGCCCAAAATAAAGGTGCTGCGGAGGTGGAGAACCCAATTTCCATTCTCAGTTTCACACAGTGGGTTTCAGTCAATTAAAATTTCTGTTCCTAAGATACAGTTGCTTATGGAGGCAAGTAGCACCCACATTTTTTGGAAATAATGATCTCAGTCTAGAAGAACTGTCTTCCACCAATACCTACTGAGACCCCAATCAAGGGATTCTGTTCAGCTGCTGCTGGGGTGTCATAAAGCCAATTTCTTCTCCTTTCCCAGGCATCAACTACTTCTTATACCTGGGTTTTGACTCCTCTAAGCAACACAACAAACATCTTAGGGGGGAAACAACATGTTTGTCATTCTTTTTATCCTCACTAATGCATTGGAACTAGGCCATCTGGCTGCCTTTTGGGTAAATCCATTTTATAACAAGATTTTTTGTGTGTGTGATTCAGTAATTAAACCCCTTTGGATAGAGTTCAAGATGGACCTGCCTTATGCTGAATTTTGCTTTATAGCAAACTGTTAGTCACAGGTGCCAGTGAATTTATAAATCAGGATGAGAAATCTCTTACAAATTTCAGAAAGTTAGTCATCTCCCCCAGTTTCCTTTGACCTTAGGTCCACTCTTCTTCAAAGGTGAGCAAGGTGAGAATGTGCTTAGAATTGCCCCTGATCTAGCATTGTGAAGATTCTTATCCACCATCTTTATCCTAAATCTAACCTCCTGGGGCTGCAATGTTGAAATTAAGACGGGAGAGTCTTAATGTTGTTACTCATTGCTAAAGTATAGACACCATAATTGACTTATCTCTTCACTCATTCATTCAATATGCATGTGCTAGATGCTCAGCTGAAGGTTCAGAAACAACTAGAGAAGTTTGTGAGCTCAACTTCGTTAGGACATGATTCATTAGAGACCCAATATTCCTTTCCTGTTGTCATTGTTACTTGGGGCCTACAAACATCAAAATTTGATTTCACATAACATCATCTTTGGAATATTTTTCTGAGAATAATTCATTTTTTGGGAGCAAATCATCATGCCATTTCTTAAACTCAAAAAGTATAAATCAATTCAAAAATGTGGTTAAAAGTCAAATGATCTGTCATGTTTTTCTTGATATCTCGTGGGGAAAATTTCAGCTTCTTGGCTAGTTGTACTCCCAATTTCTTTTGCCATGAGTCATGGAAAGTTAATATTCAGTGTGAAAATTTTCTTGTGGTCCCTGATTCACATGAAAACCCCTTTGCAAAACATCATCAATTTGATTGGATTCCTGCTCTCTGCTTTCCTTCTTGCTCTCTCCTTTGTACCCACTTTCTGATTGGTGAGATGAGCCATCTCTCACCATGCCTATGTATTTTCTTAGCTATGATCTAGTTATAACGTCATTCATATCAGCAGCACTGAGAGCTTCTTTGACAAGGAAAGCAAACCCCTGTGACAGTTAATTGGGTAACAATTCACTTTTATATCAAGCTAAATTGTTTGAATCTTTTAAATAGATAATGAGCTTGGAATCTCTCGTCAGGCATAAGAATAGCTTGCCTTGGGAGGAGTAGGCTATTTGAATTCTGACATTTTCTTGCTTGGGCATAGATTTGCTTTCCTTTTTGAGCCCCTGTGAATGGTTACTGTAGTCCAGCCTCCTTGAGTAGAGACAAAATGTTCCTAAAGTCCTGGAAATTCACCAGATGGCACCAGACTTCAGAAAACAAGGTGACTTTGACCTCCTTGTGGCTACTGTGTTGGCTGACGTAAACCACACCCCACTAATGGACAGCTGATGTTTGCAATTAGAAAAGAATGTGCTGTATGGCTTAGATCTTGACTCTGCAAGGACTAAAGGGGTAACTTAATGGGTTTGGGGCACAAGACCCATTGTTGGAATTACATTTGGAGTCACACTTGGGAAAGGTTTTCATCTTGCTCTTACTGAGGTTCTTAAAAGCTGCTTATACAATTGTAATTCACTTTGAAACCTCTTGAAAACAGACTTCATCATGAGATTTTTAAGGCATTTTCAGTTCTGGTTGGGTCTCATACTGTAAGAGAAAATTATCTAAGTAGAAGCCAAGACATGCTGCCATCCAGACATGTTTACAGAGAGGCAAATTACTACAGGTGCAAGAATCTCTCAAGAGCTCACTGAGTTTAGATAAAATTAAAAATAGTTAATTGCAATATTGTGAAATGTATTTTTGTCACACATTCTTGTGAATACTATGGCATGATTATTTCGAAGGATTATCAAACTGATCTTGTATTCACAGGATTTTTGTGTGGTAGTGATTTCTTTTGGCTTGCAGGTTTTGTTCTTCTTGGCCACAGTGGAACGTTCTCTGTATAATGTATGGATATTGGAAGGGACCGAAAAGCATATTGATGAATTTAACAACTTGCTAGCTGGAAGCCCTCCTGATTAGTGAGGGGTAAACTCCAAACATTTCCCTGCTGAGAATAAAATCCTGAAGACATGTGCGTCCTCTGGCTGCTGTAAGACAGCTCTTGCAGACTAAGGCGCCTAGTGTTAATGATCCAGGTTTGCATCTGTGACTCCAAGCTGAAGCCTAAAGTGAAGAGGGGTAAGAGGCACAGTGACTATTTGGAACTGCAAACAGAGAATGTGCATCAGGAAGATTGCCTGCGCTGGTCAGATTAGCGACCAAAGCAATGAGGTGTGTCACTGTGTAAATGAATTACCTGTTTTTTCCAAGAGTCAAACCTGTAAGTACCACAAGGGGAATGGCAGATGGGGTTCCAGGTAAAGGACCAAAGGAGACTTTTTTTCTCTAGCAGAGTTGGCAGAAATTCTGCCATTGGTGGAAAAGTCACTACTGCATGAAGAAGCCAGGAGTCTTTGAGGGTTAACAGATTTTCAGTTTTTATCTGTTTTCTTACATACATTAAACTATGCATCTTAATTTTATTTGAATTAAATATGTACAGAGATTTTATTTAAACGAGTCTTCACCTATCATACCCATTCCCCACCCCTGAGTTCCACTTCCCAACATGAAGCCTTTTAGCTGTTTCTTCTGGTATTCTTCTCCATACGTCTAAATAGCACAATAATATTGTTATTTCTTAACTTAAGAGTTTTAGAGATTATTGTTTGATTTTTACTACAGATAATAAGTCCTTGTCTGTCTTGGATCCCACATTGCTGGCTTTCAGGTTTTCTGCATTATTGATTCACTCTCTAATTCTATTGGAGTGCATCCTCCAGTAGATTTCTGAGAAAGATTGCATGAGAGATTGATGTTTGAAGCACTGCATGTCTGAAAACATCTCTATTCCATTTTCTCAATCCTTGGTGCTTTGGCTGGCTATAGGATTCTAGATTGTACATTTTTTTCCACTGTCTTCTATTTTGGGTCCCAGTGCTGCAGTTGAGAAGTCTAATACTGTTGTGTATTGGTTTTATTTCTCTGAAAGCTTTTGCAATCTTTTCTTTATTCCGTTTTTTATTTCCTCAGCTCTTGCTGAGAGCCTTAAATCTGAAATCACAAACACATCTTAAGTTCCAGAAAATAGAAAACTTACTAGTATTTTGTCTTCAATAATTTCCTCTTTGACTTTTTTTAAAAAATTATTTTTCTAGAATTTCCGTACGTTGGAAGTCGATCTCCTGGATTGATCCTTTTGCTCCCCATTTTTTTTGTCTTTTAGTTTTACTTTCTGAGTCAATTCTCCAACTTTATTTCACAATATTCCTATTAATTATTTATATTTCTTCCCTCATATTTTTAAGTTCCAAAAGTACTTTCTCATTATTTGAAAGTGTTCCATTTATGTTATTGTGTTCTTATTGCATGGCTTCAAACTCTCTTCTTACTTCTGTGAGGATATTAATTATAGAGTGTTCTTCTTGTTTTATTTTTGCTTCTATCTTTTATGTTAGAGTCTTTTCTCAAATGTCAGCTTTCCTTTTATATTAAAGAGATGAGATGTACACCTCTTTCTGGAAGTATGGAAGATTAGATATTCTAATTGTTCTTCTTAATTAAAAAAAAACAAAATTCTGGATAAATTTTATATGAAATTTTAATTAGATGCATTTTGGGCCTGCACAAAGAAAGAGTGCACAGAGATGAAAAACAAAGTGGAGAAGAAACCCTTGAAGATACCACACACCCAAGCCTGCCTTTATCCTTAGGAATTCTAAAGCGAGAAAGAGTCAATAAGATTGCAGGATTAGACGGGAGGCTGGAGTAGTAATTCCAGCAGTATCACTCTTTAGATACACCTTTAAAAATAGTTTATATCATTTCTCATTGCCTTAAATTTGACTTCATAACATAAAGATTTTTTCCCAGAATTATACCATTGTGTAAGGCTATGAGAGGCAGATGGATGGAGTGAGGTTATGAAAGAGAGGCAAATATCAGCAGAATTCTTGGTGGATAGGGTTTCAGAGACTCTTAGTCTTTCAGGAGCGAGGGAAAACTTTCTACCATTATCAACAGAAACTAAGTGGACTAAGAAATATTTCTTTTACTCTTCTTCCCCTCCAAACTTTTCTTAGGGGTAAACTGAATTAGGTTTTCCATAATTTTCTCATTTTCCAACTGGAATATGTCAATATGTAATATCCATGTTTCAATATGGATTTTTTGTTATAAGGTAATAATCATGAGACATTTCTTTATTTAGTGTTATATCAAATCTCCTCTCTGATGCTTGTTCAGACCTTTCTTAGTAACTGACCATGTCGTACTTTCCAATTGGGATGGCATGGCTAAAGCAGGAAGCTTTTCTTTTCCTCATTTTAATCGTAGGTCCCTATCGAATTGATCTTCTAATATTTTTCTTTTAAACAAAATGTAAGATGTTTTATTTCACAAATGGGCTAAGAAAAAGACAAATTATTCCTCATCCTTGGAGTGTAAAAGAATAGTAACAATCTAATACTGAGAGTCTTTACAATAGTGTCTAGCTTAAATGTATTTCAGAAACACACATGCTAGAAGAGAGGGAAACATATGTCTCAGTAAGCAGGTGGCTGTACAAGAAAAGGAGCTCTATAATGGCTGGTCCGCATTTCTGGAAGCTTGGAACACTGCACAAGCACAGCCTTAATATAACCATGACACACAGCAGGGTGTGACTTGATCAAAAAATAAAGAAAAAATGAAGCTACAGGTGTTATATGGTGAGGCACGAAATGGAAGCCATGAACAATGGAGCAGATTTAGCCAAGTAACTTCAGCACTTCTGCAGGATTTTTAAATGTCTGGATTGAACTAAAATCTTTTTTAAAAAAGAATTTTTTTTAACATGTTTTACTTAGGTGTACTCTATCTGTTATGATAGAAGTGATTTCTAATTGGCTGATAATCATCCATTCAGTTATTTACTTAACAAACCTTAATTGAGTGCCTATTCTGTGCCAGGCCTCATACTAGGCACAATGAATGCAAAGATGCCCCGATGTTCATAGTCTAGTGGTAGAGACGAATGGCAACTATACAATTACACTACAGGATAATGAGTTCTGTGATGAAAGGTAGCAAAGGATGCTTTGAAGGAGAACCACCTAACCTAGCCTAGAAAACTCTCAGAGGGAGCTGATATTGAGGCAAAGTGAGACTAATTTGGAAGGAGGGTCCTTCTAGGGAGAGAAAGAAGCACGTAGAAAAGCATGAGAGGTTTGGCTCAAATCAGTAATTATGAGTTGAGTATACTGGGATATAGGGTGCAAGGACTGGGCAGGTAAACTTAGATAACAGTATGAAGCAGCTTGCCTGAAGTCACTGGGTAGCCATTGTAGGATTTAGAAAGATCAGACTGGTGGCAGTGTGGCTGATAGGTTAAAGGGTGAACTTAGGAAGACTAGACAAAAAGGCTTTTATAGAAAACAAAGTGAAAAATAATAAGGTCCTAAATCAAGGTAATTACAGTTGATATAAGCAAATGTCAACAATTTCAAAAATGTTTTAAAGAGTAGAATTAACTGAAATTGATGACAAAACTGAGGGGAGTAAGGGAAGGTGATGGGTCAAACACGATGTTCAGGTCTGTGAGTTGAACAATGGGTACAGGTGCTGCCATTCACCTAGATTGGGTAGTCTGGGAAGAGAAGTAGATCTGAAGGGAAACTGATAGGTTCAGTTTGAGGTGGGTTTCATTTACAGTGTCTTTGTAGGCATCCAGGTGGGAATTCCCATAGGTGGTTGTATAAAAAAGCATAGAGATAAGGAAGGACATCTGGGCTTAGAGATGTACAATTGGGAGTAATTGCATAATGATAATACTTGACACCATTAGTATGAATATATTATCCAGGAGGATTGGCCAAGGGATAAACTTACAGAAATACCAATTCTTAAGGAGCAGATAGAGAAAGAGAAGATTACAAAAGAGACTGAGAAGGAATAGCTGCTGAATTCAGAGTAAAGCCATGTGAGGGGGGTCTCCCAGAGTCAGAGGAGTTCAACGGTGCCTGGGTTACAGAGGCAACTGCTGTTAAAGATTGAAAAGTGGAAAGAATGATGATATAAATTATCATCCAAAAGAGAATAAATTTGAGAATGAAAGGGATTGTGATGGTTGATTTTAGGTGTCAACTCAAGTGGGTCATGGGGTTCCCAGATATTTGCTAAAAATTATTTCTGGATGTGTCTGAGAAAGTGTTTCTAGAAGAAATTAGCATTTGAATCAGTAGACTGAGTAAAGCAGATTGTCGTCTCCAAGAGGAGTGGGCATCATCCAATCAGTTGAGGGCCTGAATAGAACAAAAAGGCAGAGGAAGGGAGAATTTGGTCATTGTCTGCCTAATTACTTGAGCTGGAACATTGGTTTCTTCAGCTCTTATGCTGGGACTTACACCATTGGCGCTCCTAGTTCTCAGGCCTTCAGATTTGGATTGGAATTTACACCATCAGTTCTCCTGGTTCTCAGGCCTTTGGACTTGGACTGGAACTACACCACCAGCTTTCCTGGGTCTCCAGTTGCAGATGGCAGATCTTCCCAGCCTCACCAATCACGTGAGCTAAATTCTTATAATAAATCTTTTCCTATATCTATATCATCTCTCTGTTTCTAATATCTCTATCTCTATCTGTCTATTTATCTATCTATCTATCTATCTATCTATCTATCTATCTATCTATCTATCATCTATCTATCTATCTATCTATCTATCTATCTATCTATCTATCTATCCACACTGTCTATTGGTTCTGTTTCTCTGGAGAACCCTGACTAATACAGGAGTATTTATTAATAATTACGATAGGAAAACAAGTATAAACCAGAAGTTCTCAAGGCAAACCAGGATGTATGGTCATCCTACATTTGAAAGAATTATTTCAATGAAGTGGTAGGAGTGGTGGCTATAGATGGCAAGAGTTAAGAAGTGAAGTGAATGATAAGGCATTAAAGTACTTGTGTATAGACTATTTTTTGAACTACTTATATTTAAAGAGGAGAAGCTGAGTAGGAGTTAGAGTTAGATAGAGGGTTAAAGGAAAATATTTTGTTTGGCAGAGGCTTGAGCAATCTTGTATGCGAAAGAGAAAATGTCAATGCAGAGGGAGAAATCAGAGAATTCACTATAGGAGAGAATAAGTGATTGAAAAACTTCTGTATGAGAGTTGGAGGGGATAGCAGAATTAGCTTCAGAAAGAAGGATAGAATATCTTTTCTGGAGAAACAGGAGAAAAAAATAAATAGAAAGCAAATATAGCAAATGTGTGGGTGTGTAAGTGTGAAGTTAGACAAGTTTTCACCTGATTGTCTCTGTTTTCTCTGTAAAAATATGAAAGGAGGCCCTGTGCTAAAAGTAAAGGATGAGTTTATGGGATAAGGAGCTTGTGAAAAGCAGGCAAGGTTGGAATTGTTATTCTGGATAGTGAGAGACAAGCTGATTATGTACACACTACAGGATTTCAGGCAATGTTAAGCGCCAACCGGACACCATTAACCATAGTGACACAGATCTACAGAGTTTTATGTCTTATTCCCCCCTCATCCATATTAGGTAGTGGAGATTGTGGTGTTGGCACAGTGAATCAAGGCACCAGGGAGCGATTCAAGTGGTGGATTATTGTCCACATGGGAAATGAGGATAGGAGGAGGCTGATTGATGGGTAGGAATGGAATAATCAATAAAAATTTCAAGACTCATTGAGGTTAGGAAACAAAGATGTTAATAGTACAAGCAAGATAGCTAGAAGGATAGGAAACTCTATTCAAAGAGTGGATATAGAACTTTAAGATTTCAGAAGTGTGTTAGGTCTGGGTGATGCTAAAGTCCCCGCTGTGGCCATGGGTGAGTGCTGCAGTGGAGTGGAGATGCTGTCTGGAGTTGATGTCGGCTGATTCAGCCACATGGATGTGGAAATCACTGAGAATTTTTACCTAAACCAAACACCAAATTAGATGACTGAAGTGGAGGAAAATATGGAGATGATGTGGGTGATATAGCCAGACATATTGTTACAAGAATTTAGAGAAGCAAAGGTTTGGTGTGGCCATGTAAGTTGAAATGGCAAACGCTGCCTTTCAGCCTAATTCTCAAGACAGCTCCAAGGAGTATGGTATCATTGGAGTCAGATTTTCACAAGACACTGAAATCTAGGAAACATTCTGTGAAAAGGAGCATGGAAGAGTTGGCAAGAGTAGGAGAACCAGTTAAGAGAAAAGAAGAAAAGACCAGCAGGACATAACAGGATGGAAGGAAAACTATAACTTTTGAGCTCTCCAACCAGAGAGTTCTGAGTTGGATCCTGACTGGGGAATCTTGGACAAGTTGTTTAACGTCTTTAAGTTTCAACTTTCTCATCTATAAATTATAGGTTATGTTAGTAACTATGCTTCAGAGTTTCTGGGAGCACCTGGCATCTAGTTGGCCCTCAGTAATTGGCAACTATTGCTGCCATTATTGCTTTGAACTGTTTTATTTGTCAGGAGAAAATCTGCTATGACAGTAATTTGAAGCTAGAGCTCTGAGATTTCTTATTAGGTTTCCAAGGAAAATATCAGTAGGAAGTCCTAGAAGGAGTGTGACAGGTTCAGAATTAGTTAAATCGTTAGAAAGAGAGAATGCCTTCCTTGTATTTTAATAACAACTACAAAAGTTCTACCCAGTTACTCTTAAGAGCTTTTTTGGGTACCAACTTCCTGAGTAAACCTTGGATTCCCTGGGCAGAATGACAAGGATGCTTTTTTATTCTGTGTATAGTGCAGTTCTTTTTCCTGTTTCAACTCTACTCTTACCCTGGAAGAAAGTAAAATATTGAGGGAAGGAGAGGCCATGGTTTATAGTTAGTCTGTGCCTTTCCTGGATTTTCTTTGATTTTGTAAACTCTTGAGTTCCAATGAGAATCACTATGTACAGTATTCACTTTTCCCAGAAATCCTGGGGATGCCTGAGTCATGAATAAGAAATATTAACGCAAAATTATTTTGTCATTTAATTAATAGGAAATATTATACTGTATCAAATGTGCACATGGAAAATTTGGGTGTGATCTCTATGAGCAAACCCATTTATTTTATCTAAGCCTGTTATTTTATTCCTTACTTGGGTTTGCCTTGGGACCTTGTGTCTTAGCTGCATCTTGGCTTTCTTGACTCTGTGCTTTGACTCCATTTCCCTCTCTGTTAGCCCTGGAAACACCTTTGTTGGGGATAAGGAGTTCACTCCTCCGAAACTCACTTTAATACCCTTAAAATGTACATGACTCACGAGGAAGGCAGAAAAATCTCTTCCAACCCTTTTACCACTGATTCTGGCCCAGCCTACAGTTTCCTCATGATGTGATCTTTTTGCTTTCTTCTTTAAAAATCCACAGACTGAAAAATAGCTCTTATTCATCTAAACAAGTTTCCGTGCAATTCATCAAAATCCCCTCTGATCTTACCAAATAAGGGAGGTAACTCGATTCATTTCAATGTTGGGAACCACCTTGGTGCTCTAGTTCTCTCATTTCTCCCCTTCCCTCAGTGAATTTTGGAGCTTTCTCAAGATTTTGCTCCAATACAACGGATCTAATCCACCCTTCTTGTGACATTTCCTTGATTCATGGCTGTGGGATTTTCCAAGTAATATAAGTATTCAACATGAATATTTTAAATTAAAACTTCAGACAATTTCCCCAAAAGAGCCATAGCCACAAATCTCTTATGTCTGCTCCTCTGTATCCGTTTGTACCACTGGGTATGGAGCCCTCCTCTAGGCCGAGAAAGTGCAGGGGTCTTGACGTGATGAGGTGACTATGTTGCTATGGTGATTCTGCAGCTGGCCAAGTAGTTACTGGTTGGTTTACCCAGCAGGAGTTTTTCCAAAAACTGCTTTGATGAGAGTAAAATAAAAGTCCTATTTTTTCTCCCTGGAAGCTGTAGTAAAGATGGATCAATAAATACATTTTGATTAATTAACTTTGAAAAGAAAATGGGAGAAAAATAAGGAAGATTATCAATAAGGGAAGTTGCTGGAAACCTATTGAAGCAAGTGCTGATATTGTTTTCAAGGTCAAAGACTAGAAGACAGAGAAGTTAAACTTGCCTTGTCTCTCATATGGTATGTGCTCAGAGTAGATGCTGAGGGAAATTTAATCCCTTTTATACACAGATTGAATTATGTGGTTATAAATTTCTATAGTACTAATTAGCTTTAATCCAATGAGAAATAACTTGATAGAGTAAGAATATAGTGCTCAGAACAACCAGAAAACCTGAAAAATTGTACATGCTATGTTGTGGCTCTAAAGAACACTGTGAAATTAAGCAGAAGGAGAAGAAAAATTTTACCTGTTTTCTTTCCGCTGCTCTATTTGTTATTCAGTGTCCTCACAGTCATAAACACTAAATAATCTATAAGGGAATTACAATCTAAATCAGACATGTAACCGTACCTGTAACTGCTAAACTTGTTTGGACATAGATGCAATCTAGCATTAAGGGTTCTTTTTTAAAAAAATTTTTTTTGCTAATTAAAAGATAAACTCACACACACATATATTCCTAAATTGTTGATTAGATAAATATTTAGATATGTAGTTATTCGATTGCTGTGTATGAGTAAACAAATGAGAGAAATGTAAAGCCCTGAAGTAGTCTCCATGAAAGCCTAATGTCTTATGCATGTTAGCTCTTCAAAAATGTTTGATGAATGAAGGAATAGATGAACGAATACACATATTCCTCTTAGGGTATTGGGGCACAGTTTTACTTGAAAATCTGATGCAAATTTTGTATTTTACTATGTATTTATATTTGTCTTAGACATAAGTGTAACATCTTAATTTAAAATAATTTTTTAAGAGGAACAAAAAATAATGAAAGGTTTCCTTCCCCAAATCTTTGAGTAAGATGGATTTTCCAGAAAGATGTATTCAGTTTTTATCTTATAGTTTTGTGTACCACTGCGCACACTGAGTGTTGCCCTAATTCAATGGGTCGGAACTCTGGCTGAACAGTATAAACACTAGGGAACTTTTTTTAAAATGCCAATGGCTGGGTCTTACTGAAGTCCAATTAAATCCAAATCTCTGGGATAGATTCTTAGCATTGATATTTTTTATAATCTCACCAGAGGAATCTAACGCGCAACCAAGGGTGAGAACCACTGCAGTAGCTGGAGACTTACTCCAGTTTGAGAAACATAGATGAGGTTACGTTAGACACAATTTAGCATTATACCTGTCTTCGTGTCATACCTCTCTTTGAAATTGTTTCCTTCATCACTGGGACCTTAGAACAGCTGTGAGTACAATGGTCAACTGATTGTGGGGGAGTGGAAACTTGGTCCTGATTGAAACCCAGGCCCAGTGCGTGGCTCCACGGGATCCTGAAGATCAGCATACAAGCTACTGATTCTATAGCAGAGAAACATCCTACTGTAACTTCTTAACACTTCAGGCATTGGGTTTTTCTTTCCCATGGTAACTTCCTACACTTAAAGAAAATTTTAATTTACAAAATCCAAATTGTTGATTTGGGGAAGTATTTAATAATTAAAATTTTATCAGTTTGACTTTTAAAACCCCACCAAATTCTCCTACAATGTTTTCAGTATTTGCTGAAGGATGACATCCCCCTTGCCTTAATCATGTGCCAGATTACTCGTAAACCTGGACCATATGCCGCTGCAATTTGTTGATGGGCCCAAGCTGTTTTGGTAGATAAAAAATCCAAGGGGATTAGAACAGCTCAGTCCTCCTGTGAACAGAGCAACGGCAGGAGGGCAGCGACATGCTCTCCTCTCTCCCCTTGTCTGTCCATTACCTATATTCTCTTCATTTAGATCATGGGTAACCAGGAACCCAGAGATCACATCAATGCCGGCAAAAATTTATTTCATCCTAATAAAGTCTTTCTTTAGACAGTTAGACAGAAATGAAGTTTCAGAGACACACAAATCATGCAAGGGGTAGAATAGAGACCATTATGTGCAAAAGGAGGAAAAGTTTCCCCAATTTTGGCTTTAGGATGATCCTGGGGGATAAACACTCAAATTGATGAGTGACATAAAGCATCTTTCTCCTTTATTTGGCTCCTGTTTTCTGCTCAGCGCAGTTAACAATGTTGCTCTCTGTCATCAATATTTGAACGACTGCAAGTTCTTCTGTTTATAATAAAACTAACCTTTATGACTCTTGACTTGAAGTCAGAATCAGATGGTAGATTGAATTTTTAAAATTTAAAATGACCTTTGGGAAAATATAACTTTCTGGAAGACACTTTCCCACACTCCCACTTTTCATTTCTATTGCAAGTGAAACTTTCCCCAAATAAAGAAATCACCATGATTTATTTCTTGTGTCTTGAGATCCATTTTCTTGATAGCAGACACTTGTTTTAAATGCCTGACATGGTATCTTTAAAGATAAAGCAAGAAAGCATATTGATTTGAAGTATTCTAGTTGTTCATACTGCTAAGAGTGCTTTATACAAATATAAAACTATGGGAAAATGCTCATTATTCAGATTTCTATGTTACTATTAAATAACTTGCATACTGAACAGTTATGTATGAATCTTGGAGGATAGAGTACTTGAAGTTTAGAGTTGGAAACAGCGTAGAAGTCATTCAAGCCAATGCAGGAATTATCTTTGCATTTTCCTCTGCCCAATTCAAGAGTCCTCTCTAAATTTTCCTGAAAAATCTTATTTGAATGCTTGTAATGATGAGGAATGCTAGAGAGTCATTCTTTTTATTTGAATCCTGCTCCCTGTAACTTTCATCTGTAGTTCTGCATTTGAGAGCTCAGCAGAATAATTTTAATTTTGTTTTTCCCCATGACCACCCCTTAAATACTTGTCTGAAAGATACACCTCTATCCTCAGGAATTTGACAGTCATGATGGCCAACTTTATAAATGTGTTTGCCTTTCCCTAGAGACCCCACTCGCCATATAAAGGGAGTGATGTTGTCATTTACGGGCTCAACGGCATTATCACAATATTACAACCAGCCAATACCCAGATATGTGTTCAAAATGAATCATGCACATAGAAGACACTTGTTCAGTCAGTCACTAATAACTAAGGGTCTCTTTTCAGCGGTCAGAAAGGGATCATGCTCTCCTGGGAATTTTCCTTGTTCTCTTTTTTGTTGAATATAAAATATGGCTTATTTAGAAGATCAGGCATCATGCTATAAAAAGGGACTCATATCCCGTTCACATTTCTAATAGTGGAGAGTTCTTTCTTAATCACAGTAATTAATTAATTAGCTAATTCACTAACTTCTTATATTGTCTCTGTCTCTCTCTCTCTTTTTTTTTTTTTGAGGAAGATTGGCCCTGTGCTAAAGATCAGTTACCCATCTTCCTCTTTTTCTTTTTTCTCCCCAAAGCCCCAGTACATAGTTGTGTATCATAGTTGTAGAGTTGTAGCTCTTCTATGTAGGAGGCCACCTCAGCATGGCTTGATGAGTGGTGAGTAGGTCCACACCCAGGATCTGAACCGGGGAACCCCAGGCCGCCAAAGTGGAACATGTGAACTTAACCACTACGCCACCGGGCTGTCCCCTTACGTTGTCTCTTAATCAAGTTTTTTTTTTTTTTTAGTTGAAAGTGACACAAACATAAGTCTGACTGCCCTAAGAAACAAAGGGATTATCATTATTATAATTATTCTTGCACAAGCAAGAACTCAGGTACAAGATCGCAGGATTCAAGCGATGTAACCAAGACTTTCTTTCTCTTGATCTCTTGCTGTCTGGGAAAAGCACACTGTGTTTTCCTTTACTCTCACACTACTACCACACTCACAACACTTCTGACACCAGATGTATGTTTACTCCCAACTGACCAATTCTCCAACACCAGCTGGGTGTCCTACAATTCAATTCAGTTCTGACACTATCTACTTGGATATAGCACCAGATCCTACAGGTTAAGGGCTCAGATCCACAAGACTGCCCCCACTTGAGACACCAATTACAAGTCCCAGGTTGTCGCCTTTACTTCCAACTGACCAGCTATAAATCAGGGCTCCCACAACCCCCTGCTTGGGTTTGATAATTTGCTAGAATAACTCACAGAACTGAGGAAAACATTTACTTAGTTATTGGCTTATTACATAATAAAGCATATGACAAAGGATACAAATGAACAGCCAGATGAAGAGATACACAGGGTGAGGTCCAGAAGAGTCCCAAGCACAGACGCTTCTATTCTCAGGGAGTTGGGATACACCACACCTCACATGGATGTGTTCACCAACCTGGAAGCTCTCCAAACTCCGTACTTTAGAGATTTTTATCAAGGCTTCATCATGTAGGCTTGACTATCAAGTCATTTTCTGGCCCTTCTATCTCTCTGGAGAATGGGGGGATGGGGATAAAAGTTCCAAACTTCCAATTATGGCTTGGTCTTTCTAGTGACCATCCCTCACCAAGAGTCACCTTATTAGAACAAAAGATGCTCTTATCACTCAGGAAATTACAAGGGTTTTAGGAGCTCTGTGTGAGGAACCAGGGTCAAAGTCTAAATATTAGCAGTAACAGGAGGCAGAGATCAATATATATATCTTCAGGCATAGGGAGAGCTCTTTGATGTCTCTGGAGAATATTACAATTGGCCCTTAGATTTGCCTTTAATTAGAAGCCTGCCCCTCAGCTTCACAGATATGAAGATAAGCTAATAGGCCTCTTTTATAGAAAGATTGGACATGTCAGTCTGCTGCCTCTGCATGGGCCCTGGAGTGTAGCCACTGTAAGTCTGGGCGGCCCATTTAAGGACTGTTCCTCGGATTGCTATAGCCTTGTGGGTCTTGTGCATGCAAGCCCCATTGGCTCTCAAAGCTAGATGTGTTTTGGAAGCTTTTCTCTCAGGTGCAGGTTTTAAAAGTTATGGTGCCAGATGTGGGGTTAAACCTTTCACTCCTCAGGGAAAAGCTTGGAGTTGTGAGTTCCTTTCTGATTGTGGGTCCCACGCTGGGGGTGTGGTTTACTGCAAGATTGTGTCTCAGCCTCTCCTACTCATTTCAATGTGGATTTTTATCATTCACCCAATGTGTAGGTGTCACTCAGCTAGTTTTGAGATTTCTTTCAGAGGAAATTGTTCCATATGTAGCTGTAGACTCAGTGTGTTCCAGGGAGGAGGTGAGTTCAGGATCCTCCTACCTTGCCTTCTCGAACTGGAGCCTCTCTGGTTGCCACATATCTTTGTGTAGGCTGGTCTCTCAATCCCCAGTATGTCCATCTGGGGCTGGAATCCAGCCTGCATGGGCGGGAGGAAATTCAGGTTTCTCACTCATCCAGATTACTACTTGACCTGCTGTGTTCTCATTTTCTCCAGTGACGGCATATGCTGTAATATAGAGGGGGAAGCAACACCGTCTAGGGGAGAACTATTTATTTCCTATTATTTCACACTTGCCTTTGTTGGTCTCATCCTCTCCTACTCCAGAAAGGCTTTCTCCATGTGGCAGGTGATATGGTTGTAAACAGCCTCGAGTTCATATCATCCCAATTCAGTGACCCTACAGGAGAATCCCTATAAGCCTCTGCATGAAAAATTCTAGGGATGTTGGGGCCACATATATATACCTGTACTGTAGACCATGGCCACCAGATGTGATATCATGATTGGTCAGGCCAGAGTCACATGTCCCACTTTGTAGCCAGGTTCCAGTAACTGGGTTCTTTGCTAGTCTCTCTGTCTCTTTTCCATATTGATATGAAAGGCAAGGTGGTGTGGTTAAATGTGCATGTAATTATGTGAGTGCATGAGCTCAGGATTTGAACTTTCCCAGTGATTTTTGGAATTTTGCAAGCTGGAGAAACATATTTCTGAAATTATTATGCTTCTACTGCTGACCTCTGTCCCTGAAATGGCTAAGAAAGTGAATACATTTCTGAAAATAATTTTTTTTTGTTCTGAGATCAATTATATCATTAAACCCACAAATTATCTGGCACACAAAAAAGATATAAGGTGTATTTATTCACAGGGATGAGAAAACAAAACAACAGAATTTATGATGAGTGTTGTGAGTTATGAAAAAGGTCTTCTAGCTATCAATTTAACAAGATTTCCAAGTCCCTTTTTCTCAACTAAAAGCTTAGCAATACCAAACTGTATAAAGAGATATTTATTTAGTTTTGAGAGTTAAACTACCATTTAAATTTTTAAAAAAAATCTTAAAACATCTTAAGCAATTCTTACAAACAGAGTACAAGATGTGGGAAGTGTGAAATCAAAAATGTTTTCACTCATTAGAGATCACCTTACATAGTTCCACCACTTATGAGTTATCAGGACATCTGTAACTTGTGAAAATGATTTTCATATCTTATTCCCAAATATTATATATTTTCTCTTTATTTTTGAAAACAGGTAAATATGCAAATGCACATATTGAGAGATGTATTTTTCATATTTACTTAGTTATAAGAAGTTGTTAAAATAAGAGTTAAAAAACTCATTTGTTAAGATGTCCTAACAAAGGCATAACTAAACTTACTACCAAAATTATTTATATCCTTGCTCCTTCACAGAAAAGGTCACCTTTCCAGAGGCATAGCAAACTGGTACATTGGGAAATAGAGAAGCATCAATAATGTCAAGTACATTTTTCACTTGTGTACTGAAGGTACGGTAAAGGGAGCATAAATTCTAAAAAAATGTTTTGTAAAAAGAAATGGTGAATGGAAGGTCAATGGGCTGGGTAAAAGGATTAAGCAGACAGAGAGATGGAAATCTGTGTCAAATCTGTTTCCACACAGTCACTTCAAAGAAGGGCATGAGGGGCAGTGTTTTAAACAGACCAGTTGGGAAAACCCAGCTGACGTTTTGGTGTGATTATGCCAATGAGTGTCTATGCTGGGTGCATCACATGCCCTACCTCATATCTTCTTGGGCCACTTTTTACTCCAGTGTCGCTGCAGCAACCAGTGGTGTGCAGTCCTCACGTGACAGGACTTTGCCTGGGCTGCACAGCCATATCCATGCCTCCACGGGGTGGGATGAGGCTCAGATGAGGTCAGCTGGGGCTAAGTGCTGTGGAGGAAAGTTAAACAAGGAAGCAGGAAAGGGTGCCAGAGTGGGGAGATGAGCAGGTTGCAATTTTTAAAAAGGTGATCAGTGGGGCCTGTGGGTGGCACAAGCGGTTATGTGCGCGCGCTCCGCTGCGGTGGCCCCGGGTTCGTGGGTTGGGATCGCGGGCGCGCACCGACGCACTGCTTGTCAGGCCATGCTGTGGCGGCATCCCATATAAAGTGGAGGAAGATGGGCACAGATGTTAGCCCAGGGCCAGTCTTCCTCAGCAAAAAAAGAGAAGGACTGACAGATGTTAGCACAGGGCTGATCTTCCTGACAAAAAAAAAAAAAGGTGATCAGTGAAGATCTCACTGGGAATATAGTATTGCACCAAAGACCTGAAGGGAATGAGAGAGTGAGTCTCTCTGGGGGAGGAGACTTCTAGGCGCAGGAAACAGTGCAGAAGCTCTGAGGCAGCAGCGTGGCTGGAATGTTCATGGGTAACCAAGGAAGCCAGTGTTCTTGGAAGAGAGTAAACTGGAGAGACAGAAAAGCAGGAGACAAGGTGAGAGATAATGGTGCCAGGATGTAGAGAGCCTCATGGGCCTCTCTAAAGATGAATGCTTGGACTCTGATGAGATGAGAAGTCAATGGAAGTTTTGAGAGAAGGACTGACATGATGTGGCTGGCTGTTGAGACTGGACTGGAGACTGTGTGGGCAAGTGGGAAAGCAGAGACATCTGTTAGGAAACTATTGCAATAATTCTGTCAAGAGACAATAGTGGCTTTGTAAAAGGTGGAAACAATAGAGAGAGGAAGATGAGGTGAGATTCTGGACATATTTAAAAGGTAGAACCAATAGAATTTGCTAATAGGCAAGAAGGAGATGAGAGGGGTAAAGGATAATTTCAAGGTTTTAATTGAGAGACAAGAGGAAGAAGTTGCTATTAACTGAGACTGGGAAGATTTTGACAGTTGGTAGGTTTGGGGAGGGGATCGGGTTTTGGATGCAATAAGTTTGAGATACCTATTTGACATCAGAATGGAAATATAAATTAGGCGGTAGGCTGGGTATATGTGTCTGGAGTTTAGAAGAGTGCCTGTGAGGAGTTGTAAATTTGGGAGTCATTATCATCTAGATGGTATTTAAAGTCACAAAACTAGATGAATCACTGAGGTAGTGTGTGCAGGAAGAACAGAGAAGAGGTCTGAGCACTGAGCTCTGGGTCACTCCAGTGTGTAGAGGTTGGGGGGCTAAGGAGAAGCTTGCAAAGGAGCCAGAGAAGGAGTGGACATTGGGGTAGAGGTAACTAGAGAGTGTGAAATCTTGGCAGCCAGGTGAAGAAAGAGTTTCAATAGTATCACACACTGAAGATTCCTTCTCTTCTCAAGGTGAGGTCACGGGAAGGAGTCTTTGTTAGTATGGGAGAGCTAATAGTGTGCTAATAAGCTGTCAGAAGCTCTTCAGTAGAGAGGGAAAATTGGTGATGCAGGAGAAGAGCAAGAATGTCTGGAGCTATGGCCTTGAGTAGGCAAGAGTCATGTGATCCAGTGTACGCGGGAATTCTGCTAGGAACACAGTTTGTACAAAATGACAGGATGACAGGAAGCTAAGAAGAACACATGGCACGATGCAGGGAGATGGGTAGATGTGGTGAGGCAAGCTTGTGGGAATTGTTTTTTCATTGTTTCCATTTCCCTGTTAAATAGGAAGCAAGGTCAACAGCTGCAGTGAAGATGGGAGAGGAGGTGTTGGTGTATGAGGATAGAGAAGGAGGTTTAAACGGTCCTCTAGAAGGGTGGGAGAGTGAGTGGATTAGGGAAACATATGGTCGCCGAGCAACATTAGGGGCCTGTTTGACGTGGGGCACGTACATTTAAAGTTGTGTGCTTTTGCCAGCCATGTTCAGCTGGGTGGAATAGCAGAGCAATCAGAGAGCTGACTTTAACCAAGAGAGGGGTTTTGCGAGTCTAATATGGTAAAATGAGAGAGGCACAAAGAAATTGAGGGTGTACACAAAAGAGTTTCACGATAGCAATGGTTTTATACCAGATAGATTCATGTTTTCTTTCAAATCAATTCCCTCATCTGACTTTAGCCTTTCTACTAAAGGAATCACCTGTTATTCAACCAACTTTGGAATCCAGAAACGTTTTTGCGTCTTTTTTCCTCTCCTTATCCAAATACACCCAATCACTAAGCAGCAGCTATCACATCATTCCCACCCCCACCAGTATCGCTGTCATAGAAGGTAAGTGTAGGAGCTGACAATGAATGGAGGGGATAGAGGAGGGTAAAGCAGGAAAAGGGATCTACTGTCAGAATATGGATGTTCTAGAAATCTGAGTTAAAGAATACTATTCTTCATTAGACGGGAAACATGGACTTCTTACCTGGTGACAGCCTTCCCCAGAGTGAGCATCCCAAGAGAACCAGGAGGCAGCCACATGGCTCTTCCTGACCTAACCTCAGAAATCTGACCTAAAAAGTAACCTGTTTTTTTAAAACAAATTTTATTGGAACACAGCCACGCCCATTTCATTACATAGTTTCTACGGCTGTTTTTGCACTTCAACAGCAGAGTTGAATGCTTGCAACAAAACCGTATGGCTGCAAAGCCTGAACGAGTTACTGTTCAGCCCTTTATTGGAAAAACTTTGCTAACCTCTGTTCTAAAACGTAAAAGAAAGTGTCCTAAGTGAGAGCTTTCAAACTGACCAGTCATGGCCTTCGTTGTATAACTGAAAGTCATAACATGTAATGGAAATCTACAATATTTATATAGCAATATCTACAAAAGGGTAAAATTTCTCAATGAGATTAGACGGCCATTCCTATCCCTCATTTCCTCTCTCCAGAGATGTTCCCTAAGACAAGACAAGACACATGAACTGCACCCAGATTTAAACATTAATTTTGGGATGTTTGCCAGACCAGATGGTTAGAAAAGCTAAATACCATTGATTTATTTCTTACCCTTTATGAAGCAACGTTAGAGACAATGGACCTTATCAGAACAAATGAGAATAAACAACAGAATGCAGATCAGAGGAGAATTAAGAACAAATGCTATTGGATTTTGTTACACTATAATTAATTTAGTATGTAGAAAAGCACTAATTATTAGCAAATTGTGAACCGCATCAACCAAGCTTTATCTCATAGCAGCTGGGCGAGGATGGACTCTTCTGTTTCATGAATGTCACTTTTCCTTGTGTAGCTTTGTGACCCTAATTTCCAATACCCTGAGAATGCTCTCTTGCTAATGCAATCCATTATCCATTAAATGCCTTTTGAGCATTTAGTACACATTAGAGGCTGGAAAAAGAGATGAATAGGACCTGACCCCTGCAAACAATATTGCAGTACAGTGGTGATTTGAACCCAGAACTGAAGCAACAGTTCTTACATTGTTTTGGATCACAGACCCTAATGAGATTGTGATCAAAGCTGCAAATCTTATTTTTAGGAAAAAAATGTGCAAAGGCACATAGAAACAAAATTTTACATGTAATTTCAAGAGGTTTTTTATTTTTCGAAGGTCATTTATGAAAGTCTATGTGGGGCTTAATCCTGTTTCTAGAATCTTTGTGGTATAGCATGGGCACAACTGAAAAAGTGAGCCAGGGCCGGCCCCGTGGCTTAGCGGTTAAGGGCACATGCCTGGTGGCCTGGGTTCGGATCCCGGGCACGCACCAACGCACCGCTTCTCCAGCCATGCTGAGGCCACACGTCCCACATACAGCAACTAGAAGGATGTGCAACTATGAAGTACAACTATCTACTGGGGCTTTGGGGTTAAAAAAAAATAGGAGGAGGATTGGCAATAGATGTTAGCTCAGAGCCAGTCTTCCTCAGCAAAAAGAGGAGGATTAGCACGGATATTAGCTCAGGGCTGATCTTCCTCACACACACACACAAAAAAGTGAGCCAGCGTGTGTGTATGAATGTGTGTGTGTGTGTACACATTCAAGTGTCTTATTTTCTTCAGGAGATTAAGATGGGAAAATATTTTCTAGGTGGGATGAACAGCTTATGCAAAAGTCATGAGACATGATGTGGCAGGAGGATTCCAGAAGTCCAAGCAGTTTGGTGTGACACATCTTTAGGATGGAAGAATAAAGTCTTGGGAGAAGAGGCTGAAAGAGACTAGAGACTGGATCTCAACAGGCTCTGTGTATTGTATGAGTAGACCTGTCTCTTTTCCTTGAGAGATTGCATGTCCCTAAAGGAGACACACACAGTGGGACACGGCATTTATCACAGAACGCTTAAGACACATATTTTGCTTCTGGCTGGTTGTTTATTGCTTATTTTCTCTTTCCTCAACAAGGATCTTTATGTAAATTCTATCATGGAATTTAACTTCATTTTGTAGTAATCCTGCTAGGTAGATTTTACTTTACCTATTTACCCACAAGAAACTGAGATCCAGAAGGGTTACCGACTTGAGCAAGCCCACCTGGCTAAAAGTGGCAGAGCTGGGAATTAAACATCCTTTTTTCTGACTCCATGGCTTATTTACTGAGCCAAATAAAATTGTTTTTGAAGAATAACTGGTCATTTCTGGCTAACGTAGAATACTCGTTTAGGGTAAATCAAGCTATTAATTAAAGCTACACTTTTTATTTAGTGTTTTTATTTAGGCCAAGAATTTTGGAAGGAATAGGACTTATTTCTATTTTTTAGTGATCCTTCACTCTTACCTACCCTTACTGTGGTTTTTATTTTGGTAAAGAGAATGTTGGAGAAAGGCTCATAGCTGGGGTTGAACTGAGCAAACTGGACAGGGAAAGTATTGGAAGGACTAAGAGCTAGATGACAAGGTACTGGGAATTCCTCCAAAACACAAATTTCAAGCAATAGACAAAAACCTGTGCATCATAAAGAGAATTACACATTAAGAATGAAAAAAATGTTTTCAGCCTTCTCCAGGGGTGGTGAAAATATATAATTACATAATCACAAAGTGGAGAGGACAACGATGCCCGAGGGACAGGAGAAACTCTACGTATTCACAAATATAGTCCACTCTAGCATCAAATGTGGCTCAAAATTCTGTTAGCTTTGCTTTTGGTATAATGGATTATTTCTAGAACGCCCTTCCAAAGGCTAAACCCAATTAACACATTAACTCCTATTGAGAACTATTGCCAATTAAAGACCACAGACTCGGAGGTGACAAAATAAGAAGGAAGGGACAGTGTGTAAGTAAATTTTGGCTGTGGTAAGTTTTAGAACATGAAGCCATCAGGGAGATCAGATATGCGTGTGGCACTTTAATACCAGATGGGTGCAGTTTAAGGATATTCAAAATCCAACCGAAAAAGCAAAGACAATGGTGACTAAAGATATCAAAAGGGAGGAGGCTACGGTAGAGGAATCTGGCTTGCTTTGTAATTGTGCTTAGGGCCTGCTCTGAGTATAATACAGTAAGATCCATCACTTGGTGGAATAATTTATAATACAACATTGAATCATGTTTGCAGGAAAGGGAAAAATTGTCAAAGGCACCTCCCAATGTTGCATAAATGATGGGGAAGCATTTCTGGAGCAAAACATGTTGAGTGCTGTCTGTCTGTGCACTCCCCTCTGAAGGAAACCTCTAACCCTGTTAACCCAGAGCCAGTCAAGTCACGGCTCTGTTTATGTGGAAGTTTCTGTGACCTTTCCAGCATGCTTCCCCCTCATCTGGATCCCAAGCCCAGTCTCGTTTCCCAGCCTTGCATCATCTCCTCGGAACCCGGCCAGGTGGAGAGCGAACAGCTGGGAAGGGATGATTGTAAAAAGCCCCAAGGATTCGACAGAGGGTCCAGAAATCCCCTTTACCAAGGCCTTAAGGAGCCTGAGGTCACTTTCATCAAACACAAGGACAGTGTGAGAAAAGAGAAGCAAAATGCAAGTTGAGAGGCATGCCCACATTGCAGGGCAAAAGACATTTGTAATGAGGCTAAAAGTTTTGTATATTTTTTAGCATTTGGTAATATGATGACAGACATGTTTACTAAGGCCCAGGAGCAGATGCTCTTGATACAACAATGGGGCATAAAGTCCAGCAGCAAATACATAAAGTCCCACTGTATTTTCATAATTGAAATACATATTTTAAAGATCCTTTCAATGTTCGGTGTCACTACACACATTACGACTCATTAAAAAAAAATCAGTTTCTAAAATGACCCTCTAGAATTGTCTATAGATCCATAATATGAACTGAAATTATTTTAAGAGAGTATCAGTTGTTATTTAATCTAATTTCATTGTTCTAAGTCGAAAGACTCTATTACTAATGCATATCTTGGACAGATACAAAGCAATTTTTTCCCTCTATTTTGGTTCTTTGAATGAATTTCATTGCTGCTGCATGATTTACAAGCTGGGTATTATTGTGGAACTTTTAAATCTCTCTCTGCCTGTGTAATTGCAGCTGCAAAATGGAGATAATATCAGAATCTACCTTATACAGTTGTTTGAGAATTAAATGGAATAATATATGTAAAGTGCTTAGCAAAATGCTGGGACGTAGAAAGTGCTCAGTAAGTGCTAGCTCTAATAATCTTTATCATCACCATCATTATTCATTTAAACTCAGTTTAGTCAAGAAGACAGTAATTTTAAAATGATAAATTTTATGTTTGAAGATAGCATATAACTTTTGATTATTAACTTTACATAATTATCACTACTGTTTAATCTGAAAACGTACAAAAAAATTTCAGCACCCTCCAAATCTGCTTGGTAAAGGAGAGTTGTTTTTTCTTTTTTTAATTATTTCAAATTCTAAAAATATCCAGGTTTAATTTTCAGGCAGGATAATATTTGATTTGTGACAAATCTGAAAATCTCAATGATTAAAGTTTGTTGATAATCTTATTTGTATTCTATATTTTGTCTAATGTTTAAATCCCATGTGCCAACATAGAGTCTTTGATATTTTAAAATTTGTTTATTCAAAGAAAACATGGAAACATTTGTATACCAATGTGGAATGCTTAAAAAAATGTGTCAAGCAGAGGAAGTGGGAAACAATGTGAACCTCAGACTCATCTTGTTTGCTATATTTTAGGGCACCAGATTCTCAAGCATTATTGAGAAACGTTCAGAGATGAGTGGAAAGTGTTTTGAAATGAGAAAACGCAACGTCACTGTGCCTGTCTGCCACAGCGTGGAGACTTCTTTTTGTTTAAAGGCCAGCCAAGCATTGTCTTTGAATCTTCATGTACGCGTCCCAGTGACATAAATGGGAGTGTCAGGTTGAAATCCTTCCAAACTTGGATACATCATGTGCTGGATTTTTTAGATCTAAATATAAGAATAGTTTCCATGCTTATAATCAGATGTAGTGAGAATTAAATGCCCCCATAAATTAGTTTTCTAAAAGCTTCAAATATAGTTTAGTTGGAGTAAGTCCTGATCTAATAAATAAGTAGTTTCCCAGGTTCCAGTGTAGAAATATAAGCCTCAAAGTGGTTAACACTTTCATGTTTCAGAAGTTCTTCCATTCTGGCTTACTACAACTTCAGATTCCCTAAGAGTCATTTGTCTTAGACATTCTCTGATAGCAGATTCTAAAGCAAAGGCTTCTGTATAGATAGTTTACTCATGAATGACTGGAAAGCAAGAAGCAAGTGATACTGGAAAGAAAGAAGTGGTGGTGGATTGAACAGGAAGGAGGAAAGGCCAATGTAGGGAGGCATTACTGAGTTGGCCACTCCACTCTATGGGTCCATCCTAAAGAGCCTTATAGTATGTGTTTCAGAATTGACCAACTGGGTATCAAAATGGTGGCCATTTATCCTTTAGCTTCTGTCTCCCTTTGGTCAAGGGAAGCTTTACTGTTACTTATTCCCTTGCATTTCTGAATGATGCATAGGTGCTTACAGACTTCCCAAGCAGGTGCCTCAAAACCAAAACCAAACAAAAAGCAAAAAACCTAGGCAGGAATTGAGAGAGACTTAACACAGGCCTGAGTCAAGTGCTGTCAGGTTGCACCTGTGGGAAGCTGGGTGAAGCCTTCCAAGAACTGGTCACCACAGCAGTCCTGGAGCAGGACATGCGGGGATTTGAGGGAGAGCCCAAGAGGTATCTGCTACAGTTCACCCCTTTCACCTCTCAGTTTCTCCTTCCTGTTGCAGTGTCTCTTTCAAGGTAGTGGCCAAACTTTCAAGGATTTCATAAAAGAGGGTTAGTTGAATGAGCTTTAGTCTTCACTGCTGGAGCTAATTCTAAAGCCATAGTCAATATTTTCTCTCCTCCACCATCCATTTTGAATTTTCCTTATATTTGGCTAGTAAGATGGTCTAATTGTGTGCCTGGTGGAGTGACTCCAGACTTTTATCCTTACAGGTCTGAACCCTTAGTTGCCTTGCCCTTGTTGGGCTGTGTTTGCTGCAAGTGCTGATTCTTAGTTACTACTCAGTGTAGAAGCACCAAAAGATGTCCCAGTGAGTCTCCTCTTTTTTAGATATAGTCCTCCCTGACTCCAACGTGTAGCAGCAATTCTAATTCCTCATGGTAATTAGGGTCAAGTATTAGTCCTAGTATAGTCAACTCTTTGCTCACTGATCCTCTGGCATGATGAGCTCAACATGACCAGATGGTAGTTGTAGCTTCAAGTATACTAGAATATTTGCAGCGTGCCCAGATGGAAGTATTCCATCCTAGGAAATAGGACTTCTAATATGACCTAAAGTGATGGTGGCAGGAAGCACACATTCTGAAAGTCACTAGGAGTGATGGTGAGAAGCACCAACCCTACTTCTGCCCTTGGTTCCCAGATGTGTTTTCTGTTGGGGACACAGAACCAGAAATGGGCCATTGGTTCAGAATATAAACCACATTCTGGAGGACTGCATGCCAACTTCACAGGGTGCTGTACCTGAGCTGGTGCCTTTGGCAAGCTTTTCTACTATTCTATTCTATAGTTAGCTATTGTACTCAGGTTGACTGCTTCTGAGTGATGAGATGTGCAGTAAGTCTAATGGATTCTGTGAATATGTACTCATTGTTATATCTCTTTTGCTATAAACTTGGTCTGTTCTTCTCAAGATAAAGCAACCAAAGAGGGAAAGTATATGATAAATACATATGCAGCTTTCTATTCAATTTAAAGAATGCTTTTGTGGTAGATGCGACCCACAATGGTAACAAAATTCATTTTGCAAATTATTCAGTAAATGCAAACTGCTATGCAAAAGGTATGATGGTTAACGGCAATCACCGGATAGGGAGTTTTGCCAAGAGAGCCATCCAGACTGGTGAAGAGCTGTTTTTTGATTACAGATACAGCCAGGCTGCTGCCCTGAAGTACGTGGGCATGGAAAGAGAAATGGAAATCCCTTGACATCTGCTACCTCCTCCTCACCCCCCTCCTCTCTGGAATAGCTACCTTAGTTTCAGGAACCTCAAACACTGTGGGCAACTTAGAAAAAGAAAATGCAGTTTGAACTTCTGAATTTGCAAAGTACTGTAAGAATAATTTATAGTAATGAGTTTAAAAATCAACTTTTTATTGCCTTCTCATGAGCTGCAAAGTGATTTGTACCAGTGAATTTTTGCAATAATGCAGTATGATACATTTTTCAACTTTGAAGAAAGAATACTTGAACTTCAAAAAAGAGAGAGAGAGAGGGCAAAGTGCGTGTCCAGGCCCTGGGGCAGGCACAGCCCAGCAAGTCTGAGGGGTGGAAGACATAGGTCTGTGCTGCTGCGGGAGCTCAGACAGTGAGGGCTGTAATTATTCACCAAGAATCCAAAGTAACGACTGGGCTGCCAAGGCCATGGAGCAGCTGCAGTAAAGCAGCACCCTGTGTTCAAGGACATTATCTTCAGGAGGCTGGAGTTAGGTGTTAGATCCCCCTTTCTGTCCTAATCCTCATGCAGTTTATTCTAAGGATGTCTTGGATTTTAAGCAATTCTCCACAGTAAAAAGAGTCTACCTGGACACCACAGATAACACCTTCTATGCTCGATTCGTTACAGGGTGTGTCTCCATCCCTTGGCAGAATGAGATGATTGAATCTGAATGTTTCAATGACATCAGTAAGAGTGAAAATGAGGAAAATGTGGCATTAGATCTATAAGAGAGAACTTGTCACCCTGTGTGACCAAAGAGAGGCTTCCTTTATAGTCTCTTTGGAAGAGGGGCCTGCCTTAACGCTGGCCCCAGTGAAAAGGAAGAGTTGCACACGAGACTGTGAGCACTCACTATGCAGAGCCAGACCTCAATGCTGAGGAGTATTTCATCCTATCTGTGAATTACAATAAATATATATGACACACCTTAAAACATAAAAAAAAGCTGTTAGTGTGAGGCAATGTTGTATGTGACACCATGTCAATGGTTCAGGCATTAGGTAAATATTCTAATAACAGGGCTGCTGGAGGCTCTGTAGATATAAAAAGGCAAACCCAGGTGTAATTCTGGTAAGGATTATACAGGGGGAAGAGGTCCAATGTAATGAAATTGAAATCAGTCAGCTGGCTATTCTCCTCAGGGATGATGCCCCATTCTGCTAGTGGTAGGGCATTCAGTGGCAGCAGTAGCTAGACCATTCTTGCTGAGAGAAAGCCCATGCTATATAGTCCATATATAGCCTCTATCCCTGACACAATGCCCACATCATTCATAACTCATTGTGTCAGCTCCACTGGGCTGAGTAAATAAGATGATTGACACTCACAGGATGGATCATCTTGTCCAGTTGGTTGAGTGCCTCTTTTGTGGTGGATGCTCTTCAGTAGGCATTAATGTGAGATGTGAATATTTGTATAGTCTACACCCACTTCCATTGTTCCATCTACTTGCCTTTTCTCCAAACTTCCTTGCCTCTGAGTTTTTTTTTTTTCTTTTTTTTTTGTGTGAGGAGATCAGCCTTGTGCTAACATCTGCCAATCCTCCTCTTTTTTTTTGCTGAGGAAGACTGGCCCTGGGCTAACATCCCTGCCCATCTTTCTCCACTTTATATGGGACGCCACCACAGCATGGCTTGCCAAGCAGTGCATCGGTGCACGCCCGGGGTCCAAACCAGCGAGCGAACCCCAGGCCACCGCAGCAGAGCACGCACACTTAACTGCTTGCACCACCGGGCTGGCCTTGAGTTTTGATTGTTGTTCCTTCAGGCACAGGAGTCAATGTATATTCATAACTGAAACCACTATCACCTCCATACATGTAAACAATAAACTGTATTGCTCACAATTTTGAATACTGAGAGAATTTCCTTCACTAGTCTTTTGGGGCCACCTCTGAGTGAGGCTGTAGTGTGGCAGCAGTACATTTCTGGCTAGTCCCGGTGTATTACGTCTTCCTATCTGTGGACCAGACCTGAGTTTTTCCTCCTCTATGAGTTGATTATAGCTGTTTCAGGTTAGGTTTCCCAGGAAGCAGACTCCGTTAATGAGATTTAACATGCAGTAGGTTTATTAAAGTGTGCTCTTGAGAACAATATCTGTGGAAGAGAAAAGAAGGAGGCAAGATTGGACAGGGAGAGAAGTTGAGCTGTGATGCAGTATCTATGGAATGCCTCAGCCAGCCCTGCAGGGAATTCTGAAGACCAGAAGACTCATGAGAGTTGTTCTGAACTGGGACAAGAGGGCCCGATCTTTATATGCCTTTATCAATGAGCACCGAATTGAGGCTGCTCAAGGAGAGGAGTTATATTAGGCAAGAAGGCTCTTTTCAGCGAGGCAATCCCAAAAATTGCTGACAACTGAGAGCTGGCTATTACAGTATGTGGAGTAATGAGTCCTTTATTCCTGAAGAGAGATCTGGGTAGCGAATCTCAGCATATATCAGAGTAGTCAATCTCTAGAAGGTATGATTTGAGGGAAGGGCATTGGTACAACAAAAGTGATTTCCATGAGAGTCTGTTCATATAATTTGCTTGTTCTTTCTGAACCTGCTCGAGTTTGGACCCAGATGAAACTGTCTCCATTCAAACACAGGATTGCTGCTGTGACCACTGGACCTTATGGCTTGGTTGATTATATAATCCCCAGCTCCTGATGGGCAGTTCTGGCCCCAGAGTCATCTGGTATCCCAGGCAAGGCTCCAGATCTGACTAACCATTTTTTTTTTCTAAATTAACTGAAGGGAAGTGAGCTAAGGTCCTAGCTAGAAATTTATCACATTGGTGAAAACCTTGTCCTCAGGAAACTTATCTGGTTCTGCTTTCAGTCTGTGTGGTTATTGATGACTGTAGCAATTCCATGGAGAATTAGGGTATTAGAAGACTAGGGCACAAATCAAAGTTGAAAATTAACATGTGAACTCACTCTTGTAAACAGAAATATTTCATGAAAGTAGCACAATGAAGTGACCGAGCAGAAGAACATACATGGTATATGATAGGAATGCTTACAAAGTATTTTCAAGTTGCTCTTTGGCGACCAATATCTGAGTAGAATCATAATTGAATTTCTTTGTTTTCTTGTTTTCTTTTCAGAATGTAGATTCATAAAACCCTTAGGTTGCTACAGATCTTAAAACATCTTCTAGATAGTGCCTTTGCCTATAATTAAACACCTGTATTTAAAAAAAAATCCTCTAGAAGTGATACTAACCTTTTAATAATCTATTTTAATACTATTAATCAATTTATTAATTAACTATTATTAATTAACTATTAATTTAATAATATTAATCAATAGACGTAGAGATTAGGAGGATTATATATAAATTTTATATATATAAAAACATATATAATAAGTATATATATGTTATATATATAAAAACATATATAAGTGTGTATATATATGTTATATATATATGCAAAACAAGTCCAATATACCATATACTCCTGGTATAAAAATATGAAAACTTGAGAGAAAATTAACCTAAATTACATAGACTATGTATATCTCAAATCTGTAGGATTATGTCGTGGCTTAAAAAAAATTGTTTGAATTTCTTCCCATCGATTTGGGGTCTAAAGTTCTCTCCCTTTGAATATGGACTGGCTTTAGTGACTTTCTCATAATTAACAGAATGTAGTAGATGTGAGCTATATGACGTCAAGGCCAGAACAGAAAAGACCACGAAGCTTCTATCTGGCTCTCTTCAGAAGCTCACTCTGGAAGAAGTCAGAAACCATGTAGTAAGTCTGATTATCTTGATACCACTGTGCTAGAGAACACAAATAGACACTCTAGTCAACAGCCCCGCTAAGCTACCAGCCTTCAGTCACACCAAGTGCCAGCATTTGAGTGAACCATCTTTGACATGCAGCCTATTCAGACTTTCAGATGATTGCAGCCCCAGCCAACTTTTCAGTGCAACCATGTCAGAGACCCTTCGAGTGAATGGCTCAGCCAAGACTTTATCAAATTCCTAACCTATAAAATGAGGAGCAAAGGAAAATGTTTGCTCCCATATTTGGGTAATTTGTTAGGCAGCACTGACAACCAGTTAGTACAGATATGCCAGGTACTCTGCTCCACACATTATCTCAATCAACTCCTTTAATCTTGACAACATCGAAAAGTAAGTGTTATTTCATTTTAGAGATGAAGAAAGTGAGTTTCAAAGTGATTAACACTCTCCTGATGTCATGCAGCTTGGAAGAGGCAGTTGGAATTCAAACCCAAGTCTGCCTCACCAGCTATAATCTGAAAAATAAGATCAACAGGATCTTAAGCGTGTAGAGTAAGGGCCACTCCTCAAGCAGCAAAGCATTGGCAACATATCTGATATTAATTGATTTAGAAATACCCATATTCAAATAAAATAATTAAAACACTTTTTAGAGTTCAGTACGTGCAGGCCGGAAATGAAAACTTTGGATGAGAGGGCCCTGGTGAAAAACAAATTTAACTATTACCATATGAACATTGTTGCCTGAATAGTGTTGATGCCAAATGGCTGAGCGAAAGGTATTGGAAATAATCTGTAACAACTTTTGTAAAGACATTTTGGCACGAAAATGAAGAGCAATTTCATTTTGAAATACTGAAAAGCATGAGTGAAAATATAATTAGTATCTGTAAAAAGTGAATAATTATAGCACTTTGCTTTAAATGACCTTTGATGAAATTCTATTTCTTCAATATGCCATTACTCATTTAACCTAACATAAAAAGGGACAAATCAATGTTTTTTGCTTTTCATCCCCTTTATAGGTCCACTGTCAAAACGGAAATATCAAACAAACTACTGTATCATATGCCAAGACTGATGGAGGGACTATAATTATGGCCATTTATGCACAAAACTAAACATTTTTTTAATTGTTCTGATCGTGTATGTGGTTTATAATTTATTTATACCAAATAAAAAACATTTTCCATTTTTATCCTGTTTGACTTACACAGTTTTTTACATATTAACTCTAAATCCTGGCAAAGAAACTTTTCATCTGTGATTACCCCTTTACCTCTCTGCTCTTGTATCTTCTTCAGAGATTCTTTGCTTTATCCCTGCATAATATTTGATATTTGGGGAATAGGTTGGATGTTTAGGGTATATTTATTAGGATTTGATTTGTTTGATTCATGATTCTCAAGTATTAGTGTGCCTAAGAATCATCTGGGGAATGTTTGATAAAAAAACTTTAGTTTCCTGGGGCCGGCCCGGTGGTGTGGTGGTGTAGTGGTTAAGTTTGTGCACCCTGCTTCGATGGCCCAGGATGTGCAGGTTCGGATTCCGGACATAAACCTATGCACGCTGTGGCAGGCGTCCCACATATAAAGTGGAGGAAGATGGGTATGGATGTCAGCCCAGGGCCAGTCTTCCTCAGCAAAAAGAGGAGGAATGGCAACAGATGTTAGCTCAGGGCTGATCTTCCTCATCAACCACCCCCCCTCCCCCCCCCCCGCCAAAAAGCCCCAGTAGATTCCTGGGCCACATTGCCAGAGATCCTGATTGGAAGGCTGCGGGGTGGAGCCTAGAGATCTACATTTGTAAGGAGGACTCTAGAATTTCTTTTGCAGATGGTCTCAATTCCATTATTAACAAAAACCGTTCTAAGTATTATGACAGTAATTTCATTAACTGACATCAGATTATAGGATGATATTTACCATAAGTTGCCAAATGTGTAGACTTCATTCATGTAAAGGTGCACGTTTTCTTAAAACTAAAAAAAAAAAAAAAAAATTTCATAATTTAAAAATAGTACTCAAAATAAATTTAAATCAAAGTAAATACCAAAATATTTATTATCACTATTTGGAATTATTAATTAAAATATAGTTTTATCAAGATTTAAAGGTATACAACAACCTTAGCACAGAAAGTTTACTTTACAATACTGATCATAATTATATATGGTTACATATTTTATTATGTAAAAGTTTATTTATTTTATTTATAAAAATTTACATATTTTATTATGTAAAAATATTTTATTATGTTATATGTGTATACAAAACATAAGTTATAATATATACAGTAAGCAAAATAATCATTATTTAATTTTGCTATCTAGCTTAATTAATTTCTTTTTTTTTTAATTTTTCTTTTTTTGTGAGGAGATCAGCCCTGAGCTAACATCTGCCAATCCTCCTCTTTTTTTGCTGAGGAAGACTGGCCCTGGGCTGACATCCATGCCCATCTTCCTCCACTTTATATGGGACACCACCACAGCATGGCTTGCCAAGCAGTGAGTTGGTGCGTGCCTGGGATCTGAACCGGCAAACACTGGGCAGCCACAGCGGAGTGCGTGCACTTAACCACTTGTGCCACCAGGCTGGCCCCTATTTTTTTTTTTTTTTTTTTTTTTGCTGAGGAAAATTAGCCCTGAGCTAACATCTGTTGTCAATCTTCCTTGTTTTCTGTTTTTTTTTTTTTGCTTGAGGAAGATTAGCCCTGAACTAACATCTGTGCCAGTCTTCCTCTACTTTATATGAAGGTTGCTGCTACAGCATGGCTGACGAGTGGTGTAGGTCCATGCCTGGGATCCGAACCCGCGAACCCCAGCCACTGAAGTAGAACATGCCGAACTTAACCACTACACCATGGGGCTGGCCCTGAGATTAAGTAAATTTTTCATGAAAATTTGCAAATAATAAAAAATAGCCACAGTCTAAGCAGTTATGTAGTGCTCACAAGCTGGCTGCTATTTATTTGTGTGCTCAGCATTGTCTCCAAGGGTCAGAGGTTGATGTAAAATCTATGAATGCTCTCAACGATTTAATTGCTCTCGAACTGGATTTATCCTTGCCTCTATACTCTTATCTTTCAGGCTATTTACCTCCAGTGTTTCTGTATAGAATTTCCCCTCATAATCTACAAAATGGTCACTCTGTCTTTAAATGATCATCAGCTGAAATTAAAAATAGAAAAAACAAAGCCATTAAAATTCCCCCCACCATAATTCGTTTTTTATATTAATTTATCAACAAATCTTTTAAGTAATCCCTGTGACCAGACACTCCCTCGGTACTCAGAGTGTAAAATAATGTTACCACACCAGGTCCATTTTGCCAGCCGCCCAGAAAGCCAATCACCGAGACGACAAGATTGCAGAGAGAGAGGGTTTAATCACAAGGCAGCCACGTGAGGAAACGGGAGAATGAGTTTCAAATCCACTTCCCTGAAAACAGGGACTCAGGGATATTTATCTGGAAGGGGGCAAGGTGATCTGAAATGTGGAGATAGATGATTGGAGGCGAGGAGAGGTGAGGTAATTGATGATCTGCGCAGGCGTAGTCAGACTTCATGCCTCTTCATAGGACGCATGTTCACAAAATGGCAGTGTTGGCATGACCTGAGGGTGGAGTTTTTAGCCTCTTGACATCAAAATGTCGCTTATCCGACATCCGCGCGGGCCCAGTTGATGAGTGGGTGGTCTCAACAGGCCTGAAGTGGACAAGGGGTTCTAATTCCTGAAAAACAGCTCAAACATCCATTACCATGGTGACCCAGGCTTCAAGGTGATGTTATCTATAGGAATCTAGTGGGAGTCAGATAGCATATTGCCTAAACAGCACAGTTAACAATGGGCAGGTAAACAGCTAAAAGCTACAGCTAGTAATTGCAAAAAGGAAAAAGACTTTAGTCTTTAGTCCCTAGCTACTTAATCATCAATGGCCAACTTTTTTGCCAGTTTCAATAACACAGGGTACCCGCTTTCTAAGTGACCTGTTATAATAGCCCTCTGTACCTCAACATCTCAAGTAAGTTATCTCAGTGTTTTTCTAAAGTAATCATTTTTCTATATCACCTCTTCATTATTAAATTAGTGTAATATATTTAGAGAAGGAGCTTTGAAACTTTGACGTTTCATTTTTAAGAAGGATTCTATTCAAATTCTCTCCCACCCGTGAATTGTGATGTGTGACAAGAGATTTTCACATATTGAGGTGTATGGGGTAACTATTTGGGTTCAAAACTGATTCAGCTTGAACTAAAAAACCTGACTTATGGCCTATCAAACATTCATTGTACATCTGCTTAACCATTAAAGTAAAGAATGCACAATCTCAAGATAAGAACCATACTTCCCCTCCTACGCCCTATTGGTAAAGCCCTATTGGTAACGCCCGAATTAGTCCCTTTCCTGACATCACAGTCCTGTTGACCTGCTAATTTGCAACTGAATACCTCTTTGAAATTTTGATGAAAATATATCCTAGGTGTGTTTAATGTATGTTCTTTGTTGTAAAAAGATATGACTGTTCTGAAAACCATGCTTCTCCAGAATGCTTTCTAAGGCCTTCCTGGGTTATAATTCTCACTCTGGCTCAAGTAAAACTCACCTTCTTTCTCTTGTCTATAGAATGGTGAAGGGAAGGAAGACTATCCTCTACCCGCTCTGGGTCCTTTTTGGCTGGGCTACAAATTAAATGGACATGAGACCGAATAGCAGGAGAAAATCAAACAAAGCTTTACAACATGTATACATGGGAGAAACCCAGGGAAAGTGAGTAACTTGACAAAATGGTGGAAGTTCTCATCTTAAATACTATCTTCAGGTAAAGACAAAGTAGGATATTGGGGGTGGGGGGTCAGTTGTAGGAGATTACCAGAAAAGCACAGTAAACAAGAGTAAGGTTATTATGCAGATTTAAGGCCTTGACTTCCACACTGATAAGTTTCTAGAGATGAGGTCATCCCCCATTCTTGCTGGTACAGAGAGGGAGATACCTTTACAAATGGAGATTTCCCTTACAAACGTAAATATTTGGCAAAGAGAACTTTGATATGAATGGGTTTAGCAAGGACCCTCCCAGTCTATCAATACCCAGAGTTATCTATGGTGATAGCCTGTCCTGGGGACAGGCCTTCTATCTTAAACACTTTTAGGCAGTTAGTGGGGGGGGGGGGTAAAAGTTTCTTTCAGAGTCTTCTGAGCTTTTATGGTCTTCAGCTCAAAATAATCCACCTATCAGAGTGGCACATCTTGGGGCAGCCTGCCCTGAACCCCATCAGTGGTTATTGCTTATTTTGTGTCAACATGTGGAATAAGAACAATTTCCTTAATGGTAAAATAAGGATAATAATATTTAATTCACAGAGGTTTTTTTCTTTCAAAGTATTTCAAAATTTTCAAAGACAGAATTTTATTCTGTGATAGTGTGGGAAGCTCCAGGGATCTGCTTCCCAGCAAAACTAATGAACAATATTAAAAAACAACCATTTAAAGTCTCTGGAAATGGACCTAAGGGCATAGAGCAAATGAAGAAATATTCAAGAAAATCTACTAAAATTTGACAGGAAAAGTGAGACTCAGTTGTATTTTAACCAAGACCCACTCCCCCCCTTTGTTCTCCTTTCTCAGTGAGATGAAAACTCCACTCAGAATGTGTAGCCAAGAACACAGGGCTCCTCATCCTAGCTCCAGGTCAGGGTACTATTTTCCTAGGAGGGGCAGGTCATCAGCATTTCTCAATCTGCTCCTAGCTATCTGTTGCTGAGGCTAAGTTATGGGCAAGTATGACTGACAGATGAGGGTTCCATTCTTCCACTCATCCTCCACTCATGGGATGAAGACTCATTCTCAGGGTACCACTGAGAATGCTGAGACCTGTCCTTATCCTTGCTTGTAAGGTGGAGTTTCCATGATGAGAGAGGAAAACTGAGAAGACCTGAGGCTACTGTCTGCCCCCTTCCACTCAGTGCTCAGGTCCTAAAGCAGTATGTCTCAGAGAGAGATTTACCATCGTCCCCACAGGTAGCTCTAGAGCTGTGGTTCATATATTTTGCCTAGAGGGAGATTCAGGCTGCATAGTAGAGAGCTCTGAATCTCTTCCCAAAGGGATTGACTTCATTTGCAACAGAGTGTGAGAAATTTAAGCCTAAAGGTACTTTCAAAAACAGTGGAGGTTGTGGTAACAAATAGTTGGTAGGAGATAGTTAGATTCATTGGGGATATAGGCAAAACTGTTGGCTGGTTAGTTTGCCAGAGAGAGGTATGGAGAGAGACAGCTGGGAGGAATGCTCCTTAGGCTAGAGCAAATCTCAAACACTCACCTAAGGAGCTATCCCTTCGAAGAAGCCTAAATTCAGTTGGCTCAGTCTGTTGAACAATTAATGCCCCCCAGGACATTGCAGAAAAGAATAAAGCAATTAGCTGGCAATTAATATAGTTTAACAGCTGTTGAAGAGAGAGTTAAAGAGAGTCCTGCCAAACCACTGTCATCCCAGAGTGACTTGGGCTATCCAAGGTGGTGTCTCTTGAAGAGCATCATCAGAAGCTTCACAAAGTGGTGAGTGGGGGTAGGATGGGTGATATACTTCGCTAAAATAGTCCAGTTAATCATTAAACAAATAAAAAAGCAATAACAATAACAAGCCCTGGAGGGGAGGGACCAGTATGAGTTGCTGCAATATATTATCTATAATGTCATTTTCCAACAAAAAAGTATGAGGTACGCAAAGAAACAAAGAATACGAAACAAAGATACGCAAAGAAACAGTGACCCGTACAGTAAACAAAAAGCAGACTGTGTGAGTGACTAGATGTCAGGTTTTTTTTTGTTTTTTTTTTTTTGTGAGGAAGATCAGCCCTGTGCTAACATCTGCCAATCCTCCTCTTTTTTTGCTGAGGAAGACTGGCCCTGGGCTAACATCCGTGCCCATCTTCCTCCACTTTATATGGGACGCCGCCACAGCATGGCTTGCCAAGCAGTGCATCGATGCACTCCCGGGATCCGAACCAGCGAACCCCGGGCCGCCACAGCAGAGCGCTCACACTTAACTGCTTGGGCCACCGGGCCAGCCCCTAGATGTCAGGTTTAACAGACAGACGTCAAAGCAGCCATTATAAATATGTTCAAGGAACTAAAGGAAACCATGTTTAAAGAAATAAAAAAAGGTATAACGAAAATGTTGAAACAAATAGAGAACATCAATAAGGAGATGGAAATTATAAAAAAAGAACCAAATGGAAATTCTAGAGTTAAAAATTTCAGTAACTGAAATGAAAAATTCATTGGAGGGCTCAACAATAAATTTGTACAAACAGGAGAGTTATTTAGCAAACTTGAAAGTAGATTGGTAGAGATTATGCAATCTGAAGAGCAGAGAGAAAAAACATGAAGAAAAATAAACAGACACTCAGAAATATGAGACACTAAGTAAACCAACATGCAGGCGCACCTCATTTTATTGCAGACATCATGTTTTTTACAAGACCCTCCACCAGCAGAAAGATTATGACTTGCTGTAGGCTCAGATGATGGTTAGCATTTTTTAGTAATAAAGTATTTTTAATTAAGTTATACACATTGTTTTTTTAGACAGTGCTATTAAACACTTAATAGACTACAGTAGAGTGTAAACATAACTTTTATATGCACTAGGAAACCAAAAAATTTGCATGACTTGCTTTATCGCAGTGGTCTGGAACTGAATCCACAATATCTCTGGGGTATGCCTGTACACGAAATGTGAATACCAGAAGGAGAAGAGCAAGAGAAAGGAGCAAAAAAAGTATCACAAAAAATAATCATTGAAAATTTGCCAAATTTATTGGAAAACATTAATCTACACATCCAGGAAGCTCAACAAACTCTGCAGGATAAATGAAAGAAATCCACAAACAGACAAGTCATAGTAAAAATCACGAAAGCCAAAGGCAAGGAAAAAATCTTGAAAGCAGCAAGAGAAAAATGACTCATCACTTTCGGGGAACCCCAAACAGGTAAATTCTCATCAGAAACAATGGATGCCAGAAGGCGGTGCGTTAACACATCCAATGTGCTCAAAGAAAAAACTGGCAACCAAGAACCCTATATACAGCAAAGCTATCTTTCAAAAATGAGAGTAGAAAAAAAGACATTAAATGATAAACTAAAAGTGAAAGAGAATGCATTATTCACAGATCCACCTTCAAGAAATACTCCAGCAAGTTTTTCAGGCTAAAAGCAAACGATCTCATTTTTTCAAATCCACACAAAAAAACAAAGAACACCTATCAAAGTAATTATGTAATTATGAAAGAGAGTATTAATGCATACTTCTTGTCTTAACTGATTTAAAAATCAACTGTAAAAAACAAAACAATATATATATAATGAATTGTTGAGCCTATGACATATAGAAATGTAATATATTTGCCATTAACAGCACAAAGGAGGTGGGTGGAAACACAGCTCAATTGGCCTAAGGAAATGACTCCAGATGGTAACTCAATCCACAGAAACAAATGAATATATCCAGAATGATAAGTGATAAGTATTTTATCAACAATATTAATTATTAACATTTCCTAGCCAAATAAGAGGCAGTTTGAAATAGAGTAATTGAGTGAGAGATCTGTGTTTTAGTGGTTTTCACCATAAATATCCTGCTGTCTTTGTACTATTCACTTAAATTCTTTGAGTATCAAGTTTCTTGCCTATTAAATGATGAGGATGGCTTGGTCAGGGTTCCCATAGGTAAACTTCAGCAGGTCTATGTACACATAGAAATTGTACGCACAATTTTCTCAGTACACATTTGTTTTTATTTGGTTTTTATCAGAAGAGTGTGTAGCTTTCAAATGATTTTCCAGTGGGGGAATGATTTCCTTTGAAAGGGTAAAAAACTCTGGACTAAATGTTCAAGGTCTCTTATAGCTCTAAAATTATATATCATTAACTAAACATACATTTTTCCAGTCTTGAATATTATAAATTTGCTTGCCTCTTCTCATATAAAATGTGATTATTTCTCAATTTATTCAATGTTCAGTTGTCTATAAAAGAACTGGTTCAAACATTACAAACATATTATTGGAGTCTCCTATTACATATTTTTATCTCTACACTCCTTCAATTCACAAAGGATTTATGACTGCTCTTATATTGGTATCAAAAGAGAAGTACCACCCAGTTCTCTTCCTTTTGTTTGTTCATTTATATCTATTTTTTTTTCAGCTGAAGATTCTTAATAGATGATTCAATCCAGACCTGAATGTTGAAGATGAGGAAACGAAGCATTTCACTGACTTACTTAACAGACCATAATTCTAGTCCTGAACAGCCCTGGGGTTAGTACCATTCCACCACTCTTTCCAGTCCTTCTAGAGCCTTGTTTTGCTTTCTGCTGAGATTTTACAGTTCTGTTTTATACTCAGTCATGAACTATACTATGTCAGTTGGAAAAAGTAGGAGACAGTGGAAAATATGATAATGTGATTCAGTCAGTAGTGGGATGAAGTAAGAAAAAAGATTCATGTAAAAGGTATTTGTGCTGGTACAGCTTTGACGTTGTTTCATTTCTGGTAAAGAGAGTAATATAATTTAGATGAATCTTCTCTATTAACTGCTACACTGATTACACTTGTTATGCTTGAAGGAAGAGACTGTGGCTCTAGTCACAATTTAACTGTAATTCTTATCTTTAGAATCTTAGCTAACACTTTTTCTACAGTTGCTTGGGATGTGACTCAGAACACAAAATAAAGAGGGAAAGTCGAAAGCTTATCTTATATGTAACGGTAAATGCAGAGAACGCATTGCATTTTTATTTTCCTTGACGTCTGTTGCTTGGTCAAAATCACCTCAAAGTTTGAGGACCTTTCTTTATCCGAGGTACAATCTAGCCAGTTTGGACAAGCTCTACAGAAAACTAAACCACATTTATCCAATGAGTGGGGGAAATACACTGTTTGAATATTATTTATAGAGAAAAATGGAGTATTTTCCAGGTGATTCTTTCTAATATAAGCATATAGAGCTCATAAAAGAATAATCAACATACATAAGCAACTTTTGTGTGACCAGCTGTGGAAGGATATAAAATTTATCCTCAGTTTAAGAAGGCATATCAGTCAGTGTTCTGCCAGGAATAAAGAAACCGTTTTAAGTCTTTCAAACGGAAGAAATTTAATACAGGGAGTTGCTGATACATGAAGTGGAAGAACTGAGAAGCCAAACAGGATTACGTTTGGGGCAACCCAGAGATTAGCCACAGCAGGAAGCCCTTACCTTCCTAATGAATAGAGAAATGACAGGAAGACATGCTATTACTAGAACCCAGAAACTGGGGCATTGGGCGAGAGGTAGAACCATGGCCGGGGCTGCCTGGCAGGACCTGGAGCCATGGATCAATACAGGACTGCAAGAATAACCACCGGAAGCAGAAATATTCCTGCTTCTCCTCTCCTCCCTCTTCCTAATCTTCCATGAGTTTCTCCCTTTGCTAAACTTACTAGGAAGCTAAAGAATAGGGAAATGTAAATTAACATAATGCAGAGCAGAGCAGGGAAAGAGTGGAGAGTGAATCAGAGTAGACAGGCAGAGGACAAACATCGGAGGACTTAGTCTGCAGAAACAATGCCAAATGCTAAGACAATTAGATGGCAACATATGAAAATGTGTAACCAAGTGCTCAAAATTTTACAGATGGAAACTATAAGAGAAGTTAATATACAAGAAATGTCTCTCATTGGAAGGGACACAGGTGCAGAAATCAGAAAAAGCTGAGATGAGATGGGACTTGTGCCATGATGTGATTTGATGTGGAGAGAAAGAAGGGAGAACTTTGAGGGTAGAGATACAGCATAAGGAATGACAAAGATAAGAATTATCCTGAAGTGTGTGTGCGAGGCGGGGGTGGACAAGGAAGGAAGTGGTGGTGTGGTCAGTGAGGAGACCAGGAGAATGAGTCCTTTTCCCCCTTCCCTCTCTTCCAGCCTTACTGCCTTTCTCCATTTAGTCAACAGATGTTTACTGCGCACCTTGTATTTGCCTGGTACCTGCAGTAGGTACAAGATGCAGTGAACAAAAAAGTCTAGCTCTTGCCCTTGGGGAGCTCACAGTTTAATTGAAGAAGTAGAAAATAAATCAGTAAACAAAGAAATACATAATTTCAAGTTGTGGAAAGGCTATAAAGAAACAAACAGGGTGATGTCAAACAGAAAACTGTTCAGTAATAGAAACAGATCAGGGTTTTTGACCCCTCATGTGGCACATGTTGAACAATATTTTGGGTATGTTTCCTAGTACTGATGATTCATTGTAGATTCTTGACCAAGGAAGTGACATGGGGAAAATGAGTTTTTTTGCTTTTCCTGGTAGGCAGACTGGACTCAATATACAAGGCTGTGACAGCAATGTAAACAAAAATTGAGTTGAGACTGCGTCAGCAGTTGTGGACACAGGAAAACAGCTAACCAAGATATCGACTTAATGGCAAACTTGACTTTATTTAAGGAGAAGACGTTAGAGTTTGATCAATTTAACTTAGGAGGCCAGAATAATAGTGATGTCATTAATAAAGGAAGAGACTGATGCTAGGAAATGAAGCAGATTTATAGGGGAAAACAAATTTTGAACACATAATCTTAAAGATGATGTCCATTCAAGATAACTTGTGACCGAGAAAAGTGATGCAGCTATTTCTCTTGACGTGATTGATCTATTGATAGATAGTTAATAAAGAAGTTGGGGATGTTGGGGTGGTCAGGGTATATTCTTAAAAAATTTGGAGTTATGTAATATCTTACTTTCAGGGCAATGACAATATAAAACGGAATTGTTCCCATACAACATGATAATCCATATTTTTTTTTTATCTTTATACCCACTGAAGTCTAAAAACGTTATCATATATCTTAGATTCTCAGAGATTGTTCCTGGAGCACAGTAGGTACTCACACTGTTTAGTGACTATTAGATTATTAGAATTATGCAGATCTCTGAGAAGGCAAGGATATTTTTCAAGAACATTTGAGCACTGATTCTGCTTTCTTCTCCTGATTGGTACGTGGTCTTGCAGATGCTGAATTTGATATAAAAACAAGAAAAAATCTAATTTGTGTTAACATTCACTTAAGTGAAAATGCTTAGATTATTAGAAAAAACTCTCTGGCACAGGCAGCTGTAGCAGAGACTGCTAGCACTTAACCTATCTCCCCTCAGGTCTCTTTACCATCTCATATACACAAGCTCTCAGTCGGCTTTTATTTCTAACAGCCAGCACCTGTGTCTCTAGGTAAGCAGATGCCCTCAAACTTTCAGATCCCACTTTCCAACCTGCACAGAGATCTAAAAATGCCTGAGAATTTACTTCACTAGCCTCAGCACCATGGGCAGTGTGTAAGCAATGTCTGGTCAGAGGGAAATTAATGATCTGGTCCTGCTGCCATTTTGATTTAGGATGACTTTGAGAAATGACCGGTACTGTCTCCAGAGCTTCCATGTGGAATTGAACCGAAGTCCTCCATGGCACTTGGCTTGCTGTGACACCTTTGCATGGCCTCCTTTTCATCCCGATCCCACTTCCCCACTCTCCTAAACAATTTTTCCTGGGAACACTTCCTAACATAACACTTTTATATGAATCCTCATTTCTGAGCCTAAAACCAACCTAACTAAGGTGTATTAGTTTTCTATATGCTGCTGTAATAAATTACGACAGAACCGCTGGCTTAAAATAACATGAATATATTATCTTACAGTTCTGTAGGTCAGAGGTCCAATAGAAGTTAAAACCAAGTTACTGTTAAAACCAATCACTGAACTAATGTGGGCTGCATTCCTTTTTCCAAGTTCTAAGGGAGAATCCATTTCTTTTCCTTTCCCAGGTCCTAAAGGACACCTACTTCCTTGGCTGATGGCCCCCTTTCTCCACCTTCCAAGCCAGCAAAGGCTAGTTGATTTCTTCTCACGTCACATCACTTGACTTCCTCTCCTGCCTCCCTCTTCCACTTTAAAGGACTCTTGTGATTACATTGGGTCCAGCTGGATAATTCAGGATACTCTCCTTATGTTCAAGGCAGCTGATTAGCAACCTTAAGTGCATTTGTAACTTGCATTCGCATTGTTCCAGGAAACTTAACATAGTCTCAGTTTCAGGGGGTGGGGGGAGGGGATCATTATTCCACCTATAGCAGATGGTAAACCCTGAGTATAAAACGCTCATGGTAACAAAAATTAGACTGTTTTCTCAAATCAGGAGCTATTCTACTCTGTTCAAAGTGTTATCAGTTTCTGCCTTTTTAGAGAACTAGAGGCCCAGGAAAAGTCACATTGAGATAAATTACATCTGTTTCTAACTAGTGTGTTCAATCTTGCTTCTGTTAATTATTTGTGTCCTTGGTTAATTAAATTCAGAATTTAATCTAATCTGTGTATATCTGGGGAAAGTGGGGGAGTCTCTTCTTGCCAATTCACAACCAACGCTAAAGACCAGAAGTTCAGCAATGATGATGTTGTAATGCACTATTTTTTTCAAATAGTTTGGAAATTAAGAATGAGAAGTATGAGCCACACTTCTTTGCTAGTGAATTCCCTTTCAATCCCAGTATTTGAGAAGAAACGGTCACTGCTTAAGGATATTGCAATAAGAATTCAAAGTACTATGGGAATTAGACTAGATTGTGTCTAAAATATCTTTTATCATATATTTTATTGTAATTATATCAACACAATGAAGTTAGTAATGATTTGGGAACTGTCTTTATGTCACAGTATAACTTAACCAAGTCACCATCAGCAGGGCAGAAAAGAAGACTGCTCTGCAGCAGAAATTGCCGGCATTCTGACCAATGAAATAATGAAACACAAATTGGGAAAGGACAGAATTCTCAGTCATGCTATAAAAGAAGCTTTTAAGCTTCCAGGAAAGTTTGGAAAACTCCCCTTGGGAGACTCCAGTAAGGTGCACAGAGCTCATGTGAAAGAAGATTTTAGAAGACAGGAGATAGATGTTTAAATATGCTTATGCTATTTTATTTGAAGCCAAAAAAGGAGACACTAGAATTGTTTGTCATATCTGAGCTGTTGCTGAGAAACTAAGAAAGGTATTTCCAAAGTAGGATGCCAGCGAACGCTAAAAAACCTTGGGGGCTGCTTGCCAAGACTGTAAACTCCATTTGTCACAGAGCCTGTGTAGTACAGAGTTTCTTCTAAATTTATCTTCTCCATTTGTTTGTGTCATAGAATTATAAACAATGTGAGGTTAGACACATGAAATTGCTATACTTGTTGCTTCTTTTAGCTCTGTCACAAGCAGCTTTGTTTAATATCAACTGCACTGTTAAAATCTATGAGGACTCAGATTCATTAGATCTTAAAATTTTGAGGATGAGGGATGCTGTCTTGTTCCTTTCTGCATGCTCTAAATTGCCCCATTCAGTGGCTAGTACATATTAGGTGTTACATACTAGCCCAGACTTGTGAACCAATGAATGAATGAAAAAAGGGAATTAATGAATTATTGACTAAAAATCAATGTAGAGGTGTTCCTTCAATGTTTTGTGAAATATAATATTGAGCAGATATAGTAAATAGAACCATATGAAATTGTTGATACATTATTATTATTATTATTATCATCTGTATGTGGAAGATTAGCCCTGAGCTAACATCTGTTGCCAGTCCTCCTCTTTTTGCTGAGGAAGATTAGCCCTGGGCTAACATCCGTGCCCATCTTCCTCTACTTTATATTTGGGATGCTGCCACAGCATGGCTTGACAAGTAGTGTATATGTCCGCGCCTGGGATCCAAACCTGCAAACCCTGAGCTGCTGAAGTGGAGTGTGCAAACTTAACCACTATGCCACCGGGCAAGCCTCTTGATATATTATTTTTGATCTACAAAAATGGTAATATCTCATGGTTCAACTGAGTAGATAACTAGTTAGTAGTTCACTTGTCTTTCCTCCCCCTAGATATCATATTCAGAATAAATCACAACTTGTTAGGCTCCTATTTGGGTATTCAGATAAGTATTTGTCCATGTTATCTTATTTAATCCTTTTTTTTTTTTTTAATTTTTTGTTTATTGCAGTAACATTGGTTTATAACATTGTAAAAATTTCAGGTGTACATCATTGTACTTCTATTTCTGCATAGATTACATCATGTTCACCACCAAAATACTAATTACAACCCATCACCACACACATGTACCCAATTATCCCTTTCACCCTCCTCCCTCCCCCCTTCCCCTCTGGTAACCACCAATCCAATCTCTGTCCCTATGTGTTTGTTTATTGTTGTTATTATCTACTACTTAATGAAGGAAATCATACGGTATTTGACCTTCTCCCTCTGACTTATTTCACTTTGCATCATGCCCTCAATGTCCATCCATGTTGTCACAAATGGCTGGATTTCATCATTTCTTATGGCTGAGTAGTATTCCATTGTGTATATATACCACAGCTTTTTATCCATTCATCCCTTGATGGGCACTTAGGTTGCTTCCAAGTCTTGGCTATCGTGAATAAGGCTGCAATGAACACAGGGGTGCATGTACCTTTGCAAATTGGTGTTTTCAAGTTCTTTGGATAAATACCCAACAGTGGAATAGCTGGATCATATGGTAGTTCTATCGTTGATTTTTGAGGAATCTCCATACTGTTTTCCATAGTGGCTGCACCAGTTTGCACTCCCACCAGCAGTGTATGAGAGTTCCCTTCTCTCCACAACCTCTCCAACACATGTTGTTTCCTGTCTTGTTAATTATAGCCATTCTGACGGGCGTGAGGTGATATCTCATTGTAGTTTTGATTTGCATTTCCCTGATAGTTAGTGATTTTGAACATCTTTTCATGTGTCTGTTGGCCATCTGTATATCTTCTTTGGAGAAATGTCTGTTCAGGTCTTTTGCCCATTTTTAATTGGGTTGGTAGTTTTGTTGTTGAGATGCATGAGTTCTTTATATATTTTGGAGATTAAGCCCTTATCAGATGTATGGTTTGCAAATATCTTCTCCCAATTGTTAGGTTGTCTTTTCGTTTTGTTGATGGTTTCCTTTGCTGTGCAGAAGCTTTTTAGTTTGATGTAGTCCCATTTGTTTATTTTTTCTATTGTTTCTCTTGCCCGGTCAGATGTGGTGTTTGAAAAGATGTTGCTAAGACTGATGTCGAAGAGCGTACTGCCTATGTTTTCTTCTAGAACTTTCACAGTTTCAGGTCTTACATTCAAGTCTTTAATCCATTTGGAGTTAATTTTTGTGTATGGTGTAAGGTAAGAGTCTACTTTCATTTTTTTGCATATGGCTATCCAGTTTTCCCAACACCATTTGTTGAAGAGACTTTCTTTTCCCCATTGTATGTTCTTGGCTCCTTTGTCAAAGATTAGCTGTCCATAGATGTGTGGGTTTATTTCTGGGCTTTCGATTCTATTCCATTGATCTGTGTGTCTGTTTTTGTGCCAGTACCATGCTGTGTTGGTTACTATAGCTTTGTAGTATATTTTGAAATCAGGGAGTGTGATACCTCCAGCTTTGTTCTTTCTTCTCAGGATTCCTTTAGCTATTCGGGGTCTTTTGTTGTTCCATATAAATTTTAGGATTCTTTGTTCTATTTCTGTGAAAAATGTTGTTGGAACTTTGATAGGGATTGCATTGAATCTATAGATGGCTTTAGGAAGTATGGACATCTTAACTATGTTAATTCTTCCAATCCAAGAGCACGGAATATCTTTCCATTTCTTTGTGTCTTCTTCAATTTCTTTCAGAAATGTTTTATAGTTTTCGTGTACAGATCTTTCACCTCTTTGGTTAAGTTTATTCTTAGGTATTTTATTCTTTTGTTGCAATTGTAAATGGGATGGTATTCTTAATTTCTCTTTCTGCTACTTCGTTGTTAGTGTACAGAAATGCAACTGATTTTTGTATGTTGATTTTGTATCCTGCAACTTTACCATATTCGTTTATTACTTCTAAAAGTTTTCTGGTGGATTCTTTAGGGTTTTCTATATATAAAATCATGTCATCTGCAAATAGTGACAGTTTCACTTCTTCCTTTCCAATTTGGATCCCTTTTATTTCTTTCTCTTGCCTGATTGCTCTGGCTAGGACTTCCAATACTATGTTAAATAGGAGTGGTGACAGTGGGCATCCTTGTCTGGTTCCTGTTCTTAGAGGGATAGCTTTCAGTTTTTCACCATTGAGGATGATATTAGCTGTGGGTTTCTCATATATGGTCTTTATTATGTTGAAGTACTTTCCTTCTATACCCATTTTATTCAGAGTTTTTATCATAAATGGATGCTGGATCTTGTCAAATGCTTTCTCTGCATCTATTGAGATGATCATGTGATTTTTGTTCTTCATTTTATTAATGTGGTGTATTACGTTGATTGATTTGCGAATGTTAAACCATCCCTGCATACCTGGAATAAATCCCACTTGATCATGGTGTATAATCTTTTTAACGTATTGTTGTATGCGATTTGCTAGTATTTTGTTGAGGATTTTTGCATCGATGTTCATCAGTGATATTGGCCTGTAATTTTCTTTTTTTGTGTTGTCCTTGTCTGGTTTTGGTATCAGGGTAATGTCAGCTTCGTAGAATGAGTTAGGGAGCTTCCCCCCCTCCTCAATTTTTTGGAAGAGTTTGAGAAGGATAGGTATTAAGTCTTCTTTGAATGTTTGGTAGAATTCACCAGGGAAGCCGTCTGGTCCTGGACTTTTATTTTTGGGGAGGTTTGTGATTACTGTTTCGATCTCCTTACTGGTGATTGGTCTATTCAAATTCTCTACTTCTTCTTGATCCAGTTTTGGAAGGTTGTATGATTCTAAGAATTTATCCATTTCTTCCAGATTGTCGAATTGGTTGGCATATAGTTTTTCATAGTATTCTCTTATAATCTTTTGTATTTCTGAGGTGTCTGTTGTAACCTCTCCTCTTTCATTTCTGATTTTACTTATTTGTGCCTTCTCTCTTTTTTTCTTGGTGAGTCTAGCTAAAGGTTTGTCAATTTTGTTGATCTTTTCAAAGAACCAGCTCTTGGTTTTATTAATTTTTCTATTGTTTTTTGGTCTCTATTTCATTTATTTCTGCTCTGATTTTTATTATTTCCCTTCTTCTACTGATTTTGGGCTTTGTTTGTTCTTCTTTTTCCAGTTCCTTTAGGTGCATTGTTAGATTGTTTATTTGAGATTTTTCTTGTTTGTTGAGATAGGCCTGTATTGCTATAAACTTCTCTCTTCGAACCGCTTTTGCTGTATCCCATAAATTCTGGCATGTCGTATTTTCATTTTCATTTGTCTCCAGGTATTTTTTGATTTCTTCTTTGATTTCTTCATTAACCCAGTCGTTGTTCAGTAGCATTTTGTTTAATCTCCATGTATTTGTGGCTTTTCTGATTTTCTTCCTATAGTTGATTTCTAGTTTCATACCTTTGTGGTCAGAAAAGATGCTTGGTATTATTTCAGTCTTCTTAAATTTATGGAGACTTGTTTTGTGGCCTAATATGTGATCAATCCTGGAGAACGTTCCATGTGCATTTGAAAAGAACGTGTATTCTTCGGTTTTTGGATGGAATGCTCTGTATATATCTACTAGGTCCATCTGTTCTAGTGTGTCATTTAAGGCCAATGTTTCCTTATTGATCTTCTGTTTGGATGATCTATCCGTTGGTGTAAGTGGAGTGTTAAAGTCCCCTACTATTATTGTGTTACTGTCTATTTCTGTTTTTATGTCTGTTAATAATTGCTTTATATATTTAGGTGCACCTACATTGGAGTGCGTAGATATTTACATGTGTTATATCCTCTTGTTGGATTGTTCCCTTGATCACTATGTAATGCCCTTCTTTGTCTCTTTTTACAGTTTTTGTTTTAAAGTCTATTTTGTCTGATATGAGTACTGCTACCCCAGCTTTCTTTTCATTGCCATTTGCGTGGAGTATCTTTTTCCATCCCTTCACTTTCAGTTTGTGAGTGTCTTTAGGTCTGAAGTGTGTCTCTTGTATGCAGCATATATATGGGTCTTGTTTTTTTATCCAGTCAGCCACCCTATGCCTTTTAATTGGAGCATTTAGTCCATTGACATTTAAAGTAGCTATTGATAAGTATGTACTTACTGCCATTTTTTAACTTTTTTTTTTTTTCCCTCAGTGTTTTAGTAGTCCTTCTCTGTTCCTTACTTCTTCTATACAGAATTGATGGTCACTTTAGTTTGACCTCTGTCTAAAGCTGTACTCTTTAACTACCCTCCTCCCTCCTTTTATGTTTTTGATATCATATCCAACCTCTTTTTTGTGCATTTGTATCCATTTCGTTCTAATCGTGGAAATAGATAATTTTTCCTATTTGTGGTCTTCTCTTTTCCCCTTAAATCAGTCCCTTTAACATTTCTTGTAACACTGGTTTCTTGGTGACAAACTCCTTTAATTTTTGCTTATCTGGGAAAGTTTTGATCTCTCCTTCCATTTTGAACGATAACCTTGCTGGGTAGAGTATTCTTGGCTGTAAGTTTTTTCCTTTTAGCACTTTAAATATATCATGCCATTCTCTTCTAGCCTGTAAGGTTTCTGCTGAGAAGTCAGCTGATAGCCTTATGGGGTTTCCTTTGTATGTAACTTGACATTCTCTTGCGGCTTTTAGGATTCTCTCTTTATCTTTAATTCTGGACATTTTGATTATGATGTGTCTTGGTGTGGGCCTCTTTGGGTTTATCTTGTTTGGGGCTCTCTGTGCCTCCTGTACCTGGATGTCTGTTTCCTTCCTTAGGTTAGGGAAGTTTTCATCTATTATTTCTTGAAATAGATTCTCTGCCCCCTTGTCTCGCTCTTCTCCTTCCGGGACACCTATAACACGGATGTTAGTGCGCTTGATGTTGTCCCAGAGGTCCCTTAGACTGTCCTCACTCTTTTTAATTCTTTTCTCTTTTACCTGTTCACCTTGGGTAATTTCTTCTAGTCTTTCTTCCAGTTCACAGATCCGTTCTTCTGTATCCTCTACTCTGCTTTTGAGTCCCTCTAATGAGTTTTTCATTTCCAGTATTGTATTCTTCATTTCTGATTGGTTCTTTTTTATATCTTCCATTTCTTTGTTGACATTCTCACTGAGTCCATCTATTCTTCTCCCCAGATCAGTGAGCATCCTTAACACTCTTAGTTTGAACTCTCTGTCGGGTAGGTTGCTCATTTCTGTTTCACTAAGTTCCTTTTCTGGGGTTTTGTCCTGTTCCCTTACTTGGAATGTATTCTTTTGCCTCTTCATTTTGCCTCTTTCCCTGTGCTTGTGTCTACGTATTAGGTAGGTCAGCTACGTCTCCTGTTCTTGGATAGGTGACCTTATGTAAGTGATGGCTTAGGAGGCTTCCAGTGTGCTTCCCTCAGTTCTCAATGTTCCAGGGGTGACCCCTATGTGGGCTATGTGTGTCCTTCTGCTGTGGCCTGTTTGCTCTCCCTGTAGGCGCCCAGGGAGGCTGAGTTATGCTCCTGGCCAGCTGTTGTAATGCTCAGCTGCTTGTAGTTGTTGTGGGCCCTTCAGTCTCTTTATCAGCTGTGGGGAGCCCCAGCACAGTTGGCTGCAAGTTCTAATACCACATTTGTGTTGCAGTATTTCTTTTAAGTGAGTAGGCCCCCACTGTGGCAGGTTGTTAGGCTCAGGGCCTTACAATTGCTGTAAGCCTCTAGCCTATTAGGTCTCTTGTCAGCTCTCTGAGGATTGCAGCTGGGTGGGGCTGGCCTCAGGCACAGGAGCACCCAATTGTTTCAGGTTTTGGAAGGTGGAGCAAACCTCCTATGTGGGTCTTTGAGAAGTACAAGTCTTCTGTGGCTGAGAAGCCCTGCCGCCCACAGGTCCACACACACAGTCAACACAGTCCTGCCCCGTGTGAGTTCCCGACCTCCCCCAAGTGACCCCAGTCTCTCCCGGCCCGGAGCCCCACACACTCTGCCACCGCCCCACACTCTCCACCCGCTCCTTGTGCACACCCTGCCCCGCTCAAGTCAGCTCAGTTGCCAGGCTGCAGAGAATCCAGTCACCAATCTATGCAGGCCCACACGTTGCCTGAGGGCTTGTTGTTGGGTGGGGCTAGTCTCTAGGGTGGGCTGCCTGCCCTGGCTGAGCTGGATTAAATCGGTGCTCTAGCGGGTGGAGCAGACCCTGGGCTAGCAGGCCTCAGGGAGAACTCCAATGGCGTCTGTGTCAGCACGCTCACACCAGGCCACAACAATGGCCGCCGCCAATGTCCCAGTCCCTGGAGAGGTCTCACCCCTCACCGAGATGCACTCAGGGCCTATTAGGTGAGTCTCTTGTCACCGAAGCACTGTGCACCTTTCTTTCTGGTGATTTTAGGATGCTTTCTGGAACGGGTGAGTTTGTGCGCGGGCCCTTTAAGAGCCAGTTTTAGTTTCTTTGTGAACCGGGTTTTCTGGGGGTGCTCCCCAATGCTTTAGTAGCAGGCACAGTCAGATATGCCGCTGGTGTCGATTGTGCTGGGTCCACAAAATGCCCACAGCGGGGGCGCTCCCTGGCTCAGGGCCCTGCACCTCCAGGGAGGCTGCATACCTGTGAGCTGCTCCCGGCGGCCGTGAAGCTGGCGGCTTGTGAAGGTGGCGTTTTTCCTCTCCAGAAGGGAGTCTCTGCCTCTTCTACCCCAGTTAGGATTGTCCGTTGTTGCAGGAGTTCCTCTTATCCAGTTTTCAGTTCTGTCTCAGGGGTAATTTTTCCACGAGTAGTTGTAAATTGGCTGTGTCCACGGGAGGAAGTGAGTTCAGAGTCTGCCTACGCCGCCATCTTGACTCCGCCCCCCTTATTTAATCCTTAAAACAACCCTGTAGTAGGCAGAATTCTGAAATGGCCTCTGAGATCGCCACACCTGGTGCACATTTTTGTACATTTTCCTTGAGACTGTGAATCTCATAGATTTTACTTCCATAATTAGATTATGTTATATGGCACTATTGACTTAAGAAAGGGAGAGTATCTGGGTGGGCCAGACCTAATCACATAAATCCTTTAAATCTGGGACTAGAAGTCAGAGAGAAGATAGAGATTAGAAGTCAGATAGTGATTTGATGTGAGGGAGATTCTCTGTTGCTGGCTTTGCAGATGGAGGGACCACGTGGCAAAGAACGTGGGCAGTTTCTAGGTGTTGAGAGGTCCTACACCCACAGCTAGTAAGAAAATGACGACTTCAGTTCCACAACAGTAAGGACCTGAATTCTGCCAACAGCCTGTGTGCTTTGAAGGGGACCCTGAACTACAGATGAGAAACTAGACCCAGCTGACACCTGGGTTTCAGCCCAGTGAGACCCTGAACAGAGAATCCATTCACGTGTGCTCTATAGAAACTGAGAGAGATTAAGTTTGTGTTATGTTTAAGCCCCTGTGTTTGTGGTAGGTAATTGGTTTACAGAGCAATAGACAACTAACACAAATCCTCTGGCTCTTTCACTTCATTTTCCAAAAGAGGAATGGAGACTCAGTATTAATAACTCATTTTCTCAAGAATGGGTGGAAAGGATTTTAACACAAGACTTTTGACTCTGTGGTTAATATTTTTTCTAATGTGCCCTACTCTTTGTAAAGAAAAGAAGTTTGGAAGAAGAACTGAGAATTAGAGAATTAAAGTTCTGTTAAGTCAACGGTAAATTCTCATGTGGATGAGAGGTCACAAAAATGTTATAGGGAAGATCTCTCCCTTACTTGTAGCTCTATTAAACTTTTTATGTATCTGGGTGTTTTAATGAGGAACATAAATATCCTCTGTGAACTCGATTTGGGTTCGATCAAAAGATATTTGGCAAGAAAGCATCGAATGGTGTGGGGTAAGATTAACTGTCTTTCTGAAGCGAGACATGCATTTGTGGTTTGTGGCAACTTGCACAGTTCATGTGATTCCTCGTTACTTATTTCTTCCTTGCTGAGAAAACAGCATACCAAGCCCAACATTTTAACATTTTTCTTATGAATCACGTTATGCTATTTCATCACATGTTGCTACGTGTCCTATGGATTTCTAGGACTAAGAAAAGCAGTAGATAGCAAAATTGCCAAATAGGCCCCATATCTTATTACATTAAACAATGTGTATGTGTGATATCGTTCTGACTTCTAAAACTATGCAATTTACTTAGAGTTTTATTTTATTTTTAAAAATAAATTGATTTTATTGTTTTCTGGTTTTTGGCATGTGATTTGCATATTTTATATAAATGAGTAATTAAGAAAAGTCCTAAGGAGATTTTTTTTAAGTTACTCATAATCCTAATACCTAGAAATAATTTTTACTAGTTTTTTCTTAGCTTTATTCTGGACATAGTTTTATGTCTATATGCAAATAAAAAGGGTAGATGGAACAAAAATGAACATACTATAATAATATTTTTAAAATAAATAAAATAGAATTTTACCTGGGAGAAAAGAAATTAAAATTAAAGGTATGCTGGCCTTTAATTTCCTTACCACATGCCATTAGTTCCAGAACCCTCTGAAGCAGAAGTGGGAAAACTTTTTCTGTAGAGGGCCAGACATTAAATACTTTAGGCTGTGGGCCACACGTGGTGTCTGTCATGTATCCTTCTGTGTGTGTAGGGGAAGGGGTGGGGGATGTATTTTACAACCCTTTACAAATTTAAAACCATCCTTCACTCCAGGGCTGAACAAAAACAGGTCACGAGCCAACTGGTCCAAGTAAGAATAAATTATTACCCAAACATTGAGATTAATTTTTTAGTAAACTCTTTTCAGGTATACTACAGAAAATACACTGAAAGTACACAAATATACTACAGAATATACACAAATCATGAGCATACGGCTCAGAAAATTTTCACAAAGTGAACTCACTTGAGTAATAAACTGAACTGGAATAAAGGAAGTTCTATTTCTAGCAGCTCAGAAGTCCTCCTTCTGCCCGTGGCAGCCGTGGAGGTGCTGCTCTCATCCCTCTTTGAGAAAAGACTTGCTGCTCAGCTGCCAGGAGCATAATGAGCTGACTGCCCTGAGCAGCCACTCCTCCAGCGTCTGTGGCTGCTGAGGCCCGGCTCTTCAGACAATAAGAGCACAGTGGGCTTGCTAGGGCCTGGCCATTTCTGCCAGTGTAGAACTCTTCTTAGCTGGGAATCTTTTTGTAGACCTTCCCATTGGGTTGGCTGAGACTGTCAAATCTGCGTTACACTCTGAGGCTTTTCCTGCTCCGTGCTGTTTCCTTTCACAGGTGTCAGAGCAGCCTGGGGTGTGAAGACTTTCACTTCTCAATCATGCTTCCGTCCCACTTATAGCTCTCAAGAAACCCATTGCAGTCCTAATGCATCTCAGCGTCTGCTTCCTGGAGGATCAGACTGACACCTGTCCCCTTCCATCTGCTTCTCCACCCTATCAAGCACAACCACTACCCTAACTTCTAACACTCTGGGGAGTTTCCTGGATTGAACTTGGTATCAGTGGAATCATATACTATGTAGTCATTTGTAACTGGCTTGTTTTGCTCAATATTTTGTTTGCGAGATTCATCTTTCTTATTCTCATAGTTGTAGATTGTTCACTCTTGTTCTTTAGTTTTCCATTTTATAAATATACCACGATTTGTTTGTCCATCCTACTGTAGATAGACACTAGGTTGTTTCCAGTTCGAGGTTATTATAAATAGAGCTGCCATAAACGTTGTACATATCTTTTGGTGAACATTTCGCTCACACCCTTTGCTTGGGTTTATACCTAGAGGTGCAATTGTTAGGTCATATGGTATGCATATGCTCAGTTTTAGTAGATTTTGCCAAACAAATTTCCAAGGTTCTTTTATGAATTTACAAGCAATGTATGATAGTTCCAGTTGCCGCATAAAAGTCTTTTTTATTTTAGCCATTCTGGTGAGTGTAAAGATATATTACGTTATAGTTTTAATTTGAACATCATTGAAAAACAAATCCAGTTGACTACCTTTTACTATGTTTATTGGCTACTCAGATGTTCTCTTTTATAAAATGTCTTCGGGTATTTTGCACATTTTCCATTCTGTTGTATTCCACTGCATGAATTTTTCGTATTGATTTTTCATGTTCTTTATATATTCTGGATAGGAATCTTTTGTTGAATACATATATAGTTCAAATATATTCTACAGTTTTTATTCTTCTAACGTGGTCTTTTGATGAAAAGAAGTTCTTAATTATAATGTAATCTTGTTATTTTTTCTTTATGGTTAATACTTTTTGAGTCCTGTTCAGGAAATATTTGCCTACCCCAAAGTCGTGAAGATATTCTCTTATGTTTTTTTCTAAAAGCTTTGTTGTTTTAACTTTAACATCTAGCTTTTGACTTTATTTTTGTGTATTAAGTGAGGTAGTGGTTATGATTCATTTTTTAATGAATATTCAATTTACCCAGTGCCATTGATTGAAAAGGCCATCTTTTCTGCAATGCATTGAATATTCATCTAGATCATAAAAGAGATGATTTCTTATTTATTTATTTATTTTCCCCCAAAGCCCCAGTAGATAGTTGTATGTCATAGCTGCACATCCTTCTAGTTGCTGTATATGGGACGAGCCTCAGCATGGCTGGACAAGCGGTGCATCGGTGCGTGCCCAGGGTACGAACCTAGGCCACCAGCAGCGGAGCGCATGCACTTAACCACTAAGCCACGGGGCCGGCCCAAGAGATGATGATTTCTTTACTGTCAATTCTGCTCCATCGGTCTATTTCTGTTTCTTTGTACTATTACCATATTTGCCTAATTACTAGAGTATAACATAGATATATTATAACTAGATATATTTATAATATATCTTGATATCTAGCATTGTAACTTCCAGCTTTGTTCTTCTCCAAGAATGCCTTAGATATTCTTGGGTCTTTACATTTCCATATAAATTTTATAATTATCTCATCAATTTTCACTCAGTTTAATTAAATTAAATCTATGGAACAATTAGATGACAACTGACATTTTTACAATACTGAATCTTTCAAACCATGAATATGGTGTAGCCTTCCGTATATTAAATCTTTAGTTCCTCTTAGTATTATTTTGAATTTTTTTTTGGTATGGCAGTCATATATATTTTACTATATTTATTTCTAGATATTTATTAATTCAAATAATGTTTCTGTAGATTCTTTTGGACTTTCAATATAGCCAATCAAGTCGTCTGTGAATAATCATAGTTTTAATTCTTCCATTATAATACTTATAACCTTGTTTCTTCCTCTGTCCTTTTTTCCAACACTTAGGACTACCAGTAGGATGTTTAGTAGTGGTGATAACAGGCATCCATATCTCATTCTCAACCTTAGGAGAAAAACTTTCAGTAATTTATTATTAAGTATGATGCTTGGTAGATTTTTGTAGATGATCTTTCAAAGATTAAGGGAGTTATTTCTTATTATATATAAATGTCGAATTTTGTAAAGACTTTTTGCCTCTATTGAGATTATACCTTAATTTTTCTCCTTTTATTTATTCATTTATTTTCTAATGTTAAGCTAACTTTACATTCTGAAGTAAGCTCCTTTTTCTGTATTGCTGTATTCAATTTACTAATATTTTGTTTGGATTTTTTGCATCTATGATTATGAAAAAGAATGGTCTGTGATTTTTTCTTTTAATATCCCTGTCAGTTTTAGTATAAAGATTATCTTGGACGCATAAATGAGTGTTCTTTTTTTCTAATTTCTGAAATAATTTAGGTAAACTATTTTCTTAAAATTGTGGAAAAATCATCTGGAACTTGTGCTTTCTTTGCAGGAACATTTGTAACAATAGATTCAATGTCTTTAATAGATTTACTATTATTAAATTATCTATTTCTTTTTGTCAACATTGGTAATTTGCATTTCCAAGGAATTTGTTCATTTCAACTATGTTGTCAAATTTATTGGTGTAGGGGCCAGCCCCGTGGCTTGGTGGTTAAGTGTGCGCACTCTGCTACTGGCAGCCCGGGTTTGGATCCTGGGCGCGCACCGACGCACTGCTTCTCCAGCCATGCTGAGGTGGCGTCCTACATACAGCAACTAGAAGGATGTGCAGCTATGACATACAACTGTCTACTGGGGCTTTGGGGAAGGAAAAAAAAAAAAAGGAGGAGGCTTGGCAATAGACGTTAGCTCAAAGCCGGTCTTCCTCAGCAAAAAGAGGAGGATTAGCATGGATGTTAGCTCAGGGCTGATCTTCCTCACACACACAAAAAATTTATTGGTGTTAATTCATTATAGTCCATCCTTGATTTTTTATTATATCTAGGATTTGACTCTTACCTATTCTTTAATCATCGCTATTGGTAACTTGTGTTTTTTTCCTTTCTTTTTGGGCATTCTTGCCAGGAGTTTATCAATTTAATTAATCTTTTCTAAGAACTGACTCATGATTGCTGATTTTTCTCTACTATAATTATTTTCTCTATTTCATTGATTTCTGCATTTCTGATTTTATCTTATTTTTCATTTCTTCTACTTTATTTGTGTTTGATTTGTTGTTCTTTTTCTAGCTTCTTAAGGTGAAATATTAAGTCATTGACTTAGACCTTTCTACTTTTCTAGTGTAGGCAAAGTTATTAATTTTTATGACTTTAGCCACATCTCACAAATTCTGATATTTTCTAATTCAAATCTTTTCTAATTATCTAATTTGTTTCTTATTTCTTTTTTGAGCCATGGGTTGTTTAGGAGTGTGTTATTTATAAGTATTTGCAGCTCTTCTAGGAATATTCTTGTTAGTCATTTCTAATTAAATTCTATTGTGATTAGAAAACTTACTCTGAAATATTTCAGTTTTCTTGATATTTATGGAGAATTTTTTCTTGGCCCAGCATTTGTTCTATCTTGATAAACATCCTCTGTACACTGGAAAAGAGTATATATGCTTCACTTTGTAGATTAAATGTTTATTAACAGGTTTACTTTAAACCATTTACTTTAGGTCAAGTAAAGTAACATGGTTGATAGTATTATTCAAATATTCTCTATTCTGTTTGATTTTTTGACTACTTCTTCTATCAATTACTGACAGAATGGTGTTAAGAGTTCCAACTATGAAGCTGTGCTTGTCTGTTGTTTCCTTTGGTTCTACCTGTTTTTCTTCCATGTATTTTGAAGTTCTGTTATTAGGTGTATATACATTTGTGATTTTTATGTCCTCTCAGTGACTTAACTCCTCCTCTATGAAATATTTGTCTCTGGTAATACTCTTTAAAGTCTATTTTTTTAATATTAATATAATCTTGACAATTTTCTTATGTTTACTGTTTTCATGCTTTATGTTTTCATGTTTATTTATTCCAGTTTATCTCTTAAAATGCATCATTTATAGAAAGCATATATTTGGATCTTACTTTTTTTTTTTTTTGTGGGCAGATCAGCCCTGTGCTGACATCTGCCAATCTTCCTCTTTTTTTGCTGAGGAAGCCTGGCCCTGGGCTAACATCCGTGCCCATCTTCCTCCACTTTATATGGGACGCCGCCACAGCACGGCTTGACAAGCAGTGCGTGGGGTGCGTGCCCGGGATCCGAACCGGCAAACCCCGGGCTGCCGCAGCGGAGCGCGTGCACTTAACCGCTTGCGCCATCCGGCCGGCCCCTGGATCTTACTTTTTTATACTGTCTGACAATCTCTGATTTTTAAATGGAATGTCCAATCTATATATAGGTCAATTAGTTCATTTAGTGTGATTTATGTCTACCTTTTTGCTATATGATCTCTTTAAACGTCATTTTATGGGATTTCTCTCTCCCATCTACCATTTTCTGTTTTTAATCACATATGTTGTATTTTGTTGTTGTTATTGCATTTCATGGGGCATTTTCTAAACATATTTGTTTGTCTCCTACAATTCGTTTTAAAAGTTCACTGGTCCAATCTCATTCTTTTTTTTTTTTTTTTGTGAGGAAGATCAGCCCTGAGCTAATATCCATGCCAATCCTCCTCTTTTTGCTGAGGAAGACCGGCTCTGAGCTAACATCTATTGCCAATCCTCCTCCTTTTTTTCCTCAAAGCCCCAATAGATAGTTGTATGCCATAGTTGCACATCCTTCTAGATGCTGTATGTGGGACGCCACCTCAGCATGGCCGGAGAAGCGGTGCGTCAGTGCACGCCTGGGATCCAAACCTGGGCTGCCAGTAGCAGAGCACGTGCACTTAACTGCTAAGCCACGGGGCTGGCGCCCAACCTCATTCTTGATTTTGTGTAATTTCATCTTTGAAAACTTTGTAGTATTTGTAGGTTTTATGGTCTTTACAATATACAATGAACTATTTTTATGACTTCCTTTTCTGTTTCCTTAGGTATTTACTCTTGTGATATGGGTCTTTCATCTGCATTTTACTTACGTTCCAGTCCTTTATCTAGCCCCTTCCCCACCTAAGAGTTTCAAGCTGATTCCATTGTTATTATTACTTTGAATGAAGCTAATTATTTGTTAAAGAATCACCTGGAGAGAATTGAGGATAGTGCAATAAGCCAGTCAGCTTCTTCCTGGAATTATTGTTGCAAGTACCCTCAGTAAATTTGTTATTTTTTTTGCCTAGGGGACAATTTTCTTGTCGTTGTTATTGTTGGTGGTGGTGTTCAGGAGGCTTATTGAAGTCTTTAGGTTGCAGCTCTCTGTGTTGCTTCCAGATAATCACTTTATACATTTTCTCCTTGATCCTATTTTACCCTCATGGCTCCTCAGGCCAGCACCATGAACGTAAAAGAACCCGATCAGCACACTTTCTCCTTCAGCTCCTCTCCCTTTGCCTTCTGTGGTCTGAAACGAGGTATCCACAGGGTCTTATCCATTCTCTCATGTGCTCCACATATACCCCTAGTTCTTGTCTCTGTCATCAAGGGATGTTGCTATAGGCCATTTGAGACAATGCTCCTTAATTTTAAGAAAAGTCTGAGAAAAAAATAGGTCAAATCTCATCATTCTCCTGCATTTTGGTGCAGATTTTATAGTATTTTGCAAGTATGCTTTAGATTTCAGTTTTTCTATATTTTTAATATATATTATTTTCCATGAGTTTCAAAGAAAAGGAATGAGAAAAAAAAAACTTTACTCTGTTATATTTAACTAGAAGTCCAGCCAGTACTTTTTGAAGCTTTCAGTTTATATTGCACCTTTTACATGAAGGTGATAAAGATAATGTCAAAGATTTGTGATAGTTCCTTTGCATGTCAGGTGTTTTAGGATTTCTTGAATCCTACAGTACAAATTTTACTGCACCTTGAATAAAAGCTTCAGTTCAAGCAGTACTTGTTACAGGAGTTAGTGTAGTATAGAGGTTAATGTCATGGTTTGACATTACACAGGCCTGGGTTAAATACCACACATCTGTTGTATGATAATTAAGAAAATTGCTTAATTTCCTTAAATCTCAATTTCTATTTCTGTATGTTGGTGATAAAAATACCTACCTCACAGTGATATGGTAAGGATTAAATGAGATAACACAGAGAGAACAACTGGTATATAGTTATTGCTGAATAAACAGTAGCAATTTTGATTATTAGTCTAGATAAAGATATTTGATTGAATCAAATTATAATATTAATTGTCATAGAGTTTTACTGCAGAATTCCACCTTCCATAATCTTTGGGTGGAAAGATATATAGGTAACTCTCCCCATACAAGTAAAAGTATTTTGCTGGAGAAACAGATGAATGGTTAACAATGATTCCCATGTCCTAGGACCTTGCTATCTGAGAGTTGAGCTTACTGGGAGAAAAGTTTTGCTTGAGGAAGAGTTGCCAGCTGGTGGCATGTTATCTTTTGTCTACACCCTGACCTTTCAGCTTTATAACTCCAAATGTTTATGTAATGAGAACTGCCCTTTTAAAATTGACACAGTGATTAAAATTGAAAATGAGAGCTGAGACTGTGTTCTAATAAATAGGCTGGATCTGAGCATACATCTGTCCAGCAAAAATCTTCTAAGCAAGCAGACACACATTTCTTTGCTTGTATCGAAAAAGTGAAGGTGACGTTTATACCGTTCAATAATTTTTCTCTCCATCTGTTTATTCAATGGTGAAATTTAAGTTGGCAAATGCTGCACTCGCATTGATACTACTCCTAGGCTATCTTTCAAATATTCATCTTTTAGATGGATACATCCAGAGCCTTGTTGATACATAAATTTCTTATAAATTTCAATATATAATAAAACACCCCTTTAAGAAGAGAACTATAATCAAAGCAGAACCCACCCTACTCCAGCAGTTCATCTTGCTAACAGACCCAGCAGTTCCGTCAGTTTCTCAGATCCTATGACAGGTTGTTCTAACTACTTTCCTCACTTCCTATCATATATATAACTTTCTTTATACCTGAATAGAGATGAGTTGCAATTATTCAAAACCATCTTTCTCAGTGACTAATGGGGAAAAAATCCCTAAAGCATAATAGAATACCCATAGTAACTTCAGCTTTATGCTTTTCAAAGAACATAGACATTCATAGGAAAGATTTAATAGCAATACAACATTTTTATTCAAAAATAGTTAAAATCAAGTCAGATGTGAACTGGACTCTAGGATTTTAATTTTTCTTCTTCCTTACCTTACTTTCCTCTACCTAAATTCTAGTCACTGTTGCCTTCTTCTTGTTCCTTGAATATGCCAAGTTAGATCATTTGACTAGAATGTAGGACCTTTATCATTAGCTAAACCCTCTCATTGGAATACTATTCTCCATACTTTTATAGGACTGACTCCTTCTTAATTCAAAAGCCCTGCAAGAGGCCTTTCCTAACCACCACTCTTTAACTCAGTGCCCTCTTTTATTTTCTTCAGAGCTCTTAACACTATATAAAATTATTTTATTTGTTTTTTAAATACAAACATTCTCCCTCCACTGGAATGTAATCTGTATGATAGCAGGGACTTTGTTTTTCACTATTTCCTGTGTGTAGAAAAGGGATGTATTATATATATATTACACCTCCTTGTAAGGTAGTAGGTGCTCAATAAATAGTTGTTGACTAGGTGAACGAATGAATAGTAGTTGCCAACCAGATTTCAGCTTTCTTCTAAGCTTTATTGAAATTTGTTTCCAACACCTTTTGTCTTAAGCTAGGATCTAAAGCTGATCACATTAAGTCATGGTGACCACACTTAGCTTATCTGTGCTCTGCTTTTCAGGTAAATAGAAGGTGGCTTCTTTTATTTCAAAAGCCTGAATCTCTTATTTGTCCTTCCACTAAGTCCTATATCTGAATTTGAGGGATGCATCTAAATTTTACTCATTTGCTAGGAAAAGAATATTGACATCACTGAGTCAAATAAGTTTGACTCACTCTTTACTTGCAAGTTGTTCTAATTGTCTCCCTCCCGTGGGAGACAAAATGCTTGTGGCATCTGAACATGCCAATTTAAAATATTTAGACATTTAAATATTCAAGTAATAATAAAAATGGTTTTTCTATCATTCAGGAATCTACAAAAATCCTGAGAAGATAGGAAAGTCCCATCACTTTGTAAATGTATTTTATTGAAGCATGACACCGTTTTATATGCTTTAAGAAAGGACACTAATTGTTAAAAGTTGAGGAATGTAAGGGGTCTCAAAATCATTCAGTTCAACTACTCTTCCAGTGCTTGGATTCTCTGTATAAGACTCCTTTCAAGTTATTGTCTTGTGAGCCTGTGCCTGAACACCTCTATTAACAGAATTGACATGATAATTTGAGATAGTAAATTCTATCTTTGGACAATTTTGATTGTAAAAGAAAAAACTCCTGTTATATTAAGTGGTTAAATATTTTTCTGAGGTGTCCTTCAATTGGTTCCATTTATATTCCATAGTACACACTAAACAATTTTATTTCCAATTACCAAAATAACTTTCCTTTTAATATTTCTATTGTGTAAACAATACAGTCTCATTATAAAAATTCAAATAATATAAAAGGATATAAATTAAAAAGTATCTTTTTCTCACTCCACTCCGTTAACCCTACTCTCTAGAAGTAGCCACTATCAAAATTTTCTTGAAGATCTTTTCTCACCTAAAAACGCATAAATCAGGCCAGCCCTGTGGCTTAGCGGTTAAGTGCGTGCACGCCACTGCTGGCGGCCCGGGTTCGGATTCCGGGTGCGCACTGACACACCGCTTCTCCGGCCATGCTGAGGCCGCGTCTCACATACAGCAACTAGAAGGATGTGCAGCTATCACATACAACTATCTACTGGGGCTTTGGGGAAAAAAAAAAGGAGGAGGATTGGCAATAGATGTTAGCTCAGAGCCGGTCTTCCTCAGCAAAAAGAGGAGGATTAGCACGGATGTTAGCTCAGGGCTGATCTTCCTCAAAAAAAATAAATAAATAAAAATTAAAACGCATAAATCTACTAATACAGATATAAATTATACAGATTTTTAAGTGCAGGTTGGAGTGTAAAATACACGTTATTCTGACTGACTTTTTTATTTTACAACTGATTTGTATTTCTCTATGAAAATGTATAGGTCTACTTTATTCCTTCTATTAGCTGCAGAGTACTCTGTTGGAGAAATCTTGATTGATAGAAGTTTACGTGCATGTAATGTGAGAATATGTGTAGGATAAATTTTTCAAAAGAGGTGTGTTGGGTCAATTTTTCTTTTATTTCTGAGCAAGAATTATGCTCTTTTTGAAAACAATTAATTAGTACTTTGTTTTAAACTGACATAAAGCAGTTACTTTTCTTTCAAGTTTTATAGCAAGTCTTTTCTTTGATAGGAAACAGTATGAAATAGGTATATTGTGCCTAAGATTCAAACTTCTTTCATTTTTAGAAGAACAAGATGAAATTTTCAATATTGCCTCTGGTTAGTACCTTTAAACCTAGAAAATGAATCTACAATTTTTTGAAAATTGGAAATAATACATGTTTTTACAGTAAAATTGTGAGAGATTAGTTGTTAAAAAAGTGGCTGATACTTTCTTTTGTTGGATTTCAAAGATAAACTTCTAGAAATGCATCTACTTTTATAATTCTTCTGTAATAAAAACTTTATATTTTGAAATGAATTTAAACCTACAGAAAAGTTGCAAATATAGTACAGAGTTCACACATACTCTTCACTCAGATTCCTATAGTATGAATAATTTCCAAAGCCATTGTACAATTATCAAAACCAGGAAATTAACGTTGGTCTGCTACCATGAGCTTAACTACAGACCTATTCAAATTTCAGTGTTCCCCTTATGTTCCTCTTCAGTTCTACAATCCAGTTAGGATCCCACATTACATTTGGTTGTGTCTCCTCAGTCTTCTGCAAGCTGTGACAATTCCTCAGTCTTTCCTTATCTTTCACAATTTAACACTTTTTACGAGTACTGGTCAGTTATTTTGTAGAATGTTTTTCAATTTGGTTTTGTCTGATGTTTTCTCATGATTAGAATGAGATTACGCATTTTGGCAAGAAAATTACAGAAGTGATGTGTCCTTTTCACTACATTATAACAAGGGGGAGATACTTTTCATATGTGTTATAACTAGCGGTGTCAACCTCAAGCACATGGCTAATGTGGTGTTTGCTAGGTTTCTCCAGTGAAAATTTACTATTTCCTCTTTGTAATTGATAAATATCTTGGGGGAGATATTTTAAGGCTTTGCAAATATTCTGTTTCTCCTCAAACTTTCATCAACTGCATTTTTCATCCACCGGTGGATCTTGCTTGTAGTAATTATGATTATAGTATTTACCCAACGATAATTTTGTGTTTCTCTCAGTCCTACATTTATTAATTGGAATTCTTCTGTAAAAAAGAGCTACTACTTCATTTGTTTATTTACTCAATTACTTATTTATATCAATATGGATTCTTGGATATTTATTTTATCCTATGTTATAATTAAATACTATCATTATTTATTTATTGCTTAAATTGTTCCAAATTTGGCTATTGGGAGTATAATATAATACCACAGACTGGGTGGCTTAAATAACAGAAATCAAGTTCTCACAATTCTGGAGGCTGGAAGTCTAAGATCAAAGTGTAGGCAGGTTTGATTTCTCCTGAGACCTCTCTCCTTGGCTTGCAGAGTCTGGCCATCTTCTCACCTTGTCCTCACATGGCCTGTTCTGTGTGCATGCACAGCCCTTGTGTTTCTCTTCTTATAAGGACACCAGTCCTAGGGCCCCATCCTTATGATCTCATTTAACCTTAATTATCTCCTTGAAGGCCCTGCCTCCAAATACAGTCAAATTGAGGGTTAGAAATTCAACATACCAATTCATCACGTAGCGTTTCTTTATCTTCAAGTGTCTTTGATTAGCAGTCAAAGTTGGCTGCCACTCATAGCCTCTCCTTCTACGCTGGCAATTGGCTTCTGCTAAGGCTGTCTTGTTTCCCTGGTTCCTCATTCTGCCTTCTTCCTCTGCTTCTCTGTAGTAGGAAAAGAGCTATGATGATGCTCCCACAATTTCCACTCTCTTCAGACATTTTTTTTTTTTATTTTTTATTTATTTATTTATTTTCCCCCAAAGCCCCAGTAGATAGTTGTATGTCATACCTGCACGTCCTTCTAGTTGCTCTTCAGACATTCTTAATGCAAGCAGAGTCATTCCTTGAGCTCTTCGGGCCTGGCTGATTGTAGATAGACCACATGATGTGCAAGATTGGTAGGTGTTGATGTCCTCTCAGAAACCTTTCTTAATTTGGTACAAATTCCATTGGATTTGGCAGCTCTCGGTCATAGTTTGTGGTTTCACTGTGCTTTCCTAGTGTTATTGCAGATGGAGTTTCCCCCTGTTTTCCATTCTCTTTATTGTTTTTAGTTGGCTTCAAGAAGAGTGAGGTGAAATGCCTTTATTTGGTCATTATTTTTAATTACCAATAAACTAAGTTATTCATTGTTATTAATATTACAGAAGTTCTAAAGAGAGAACTGAAGACATTAATGGAAATTGTATACTGATAAATTTTAAAATTTTCCTCAAAATATTTTTTGTTATTTATAATAATATTAATAATAATAATTTGTTTGCTAAATATAATAATAATTAAAATAAGAGACACCAACATTTATTGGACTCATTCTATGCCAGGTATTGTGCTAAGTATCCATAAAGAAAATCTAATTTACTCTTATAGCTACTCTAAAACAGAAGTAACAGTATTAAATTTTACAAATGGAAATATTTGTTCAAGGCCACATGAGTGATAAATGTTAGAGCTGGATATTAAATACAAGTCTACCTACCTAAGTTACATGTTCTCAATCGCTGTGTTGTCGAGACTATCTTTGGAAGAAAAGAAATAAAAACAAAAAAAATAGTACAAAAGAAACAACAATAACAACAAAACGCACCTCAATATTTTATAATATTATTTCCTTTACTGATTATTCTATTTCCAATAACATTACTGCAATATATGTTAACCCATCTTATAAATGTACTCATAGAATAAAACAAACACATACCGTGATCACTATTACATATAATTTTTCACTTGCAAAAGCAACATATTGCCTCTACTGTGAGTAGCCTATTTGTTTCATAGTTATTTACTTCTTTATACACCAAATCTACACAGGAAACGAAACCCTGGCACTGGTTACTTTACACTAATATAGCCAATACGGGCTGATGCAGTTTTCTCTCCGTGCCCAAATATCTATTAACATGAAGAAAATCTGGATTATCTGGTACTGAATGTGCAAAAATGAGTTTAGCTTTCTGTGCTGGATGATTGAATGCATCTTTGGATCAGCCGATCAAGGTTTAATTGAACTACAAATCCAATGATAATTGGAATAGAACACCAGTCCAAAACAGGACACAAATATTCTAAGCTTTAGTTAATGAACAGAGGCAAATGGAGACTTCTGCTATATTCACGGCATCCTTTGACTGTATCAGTCATTAAAAAAATATGGCATTGCAAAATTTAAAATGAGGAGTTAGCAATAATTATGCAGTAGCCACTTTGTGCTCAATAAATGAGACTAGAAAAATAAAATATTTACAATAGAATATTTTTAAAATAACTTAAGTCCCCATTTGTATTTTAGGTTCTTCAAGGCTATATATGTCTTCATACAATATTAATACAGTATTAGATTGCTAAATACGTGTTTTATTTGTATGTGTGACTGGCTAGCCTTTGAAGGGACTAGATTAGTAGATGATAAGGTATAATAGATTGCATTTATTATAAGGGTCATATCAATCGATAAAAAAGGTTTGCTTACTGAGTAAGAGGATGCATACTAATTAGTACTGCAGTTGCCACTGTCAACATTTTCATCTGGTGTATTGAGTGAGCTCATTGGTTTAGAGTTACCAAAATTAGTTAAGACACATGCAAATTCACTTAACATTATCACCTTAACAAGGTTTGAGAGCTGTGATGTTTATTTCTGAAATATTTTTGAAAGTGTTATTACTTAAAAAATTCACAATTACAAATGCACACAAAACTAAAGTAAAGGTGATTGAGTAGGTCAAAAATGACAAAATTATGGAGATGGAGAAGAGATTAGTGGTTGCTAGGGTTAGAGAGAAGAGAGAAGAGGGAGAGGGCTGTGATTATAAGGGGTAGCATGAAGGATATCTTTGTGGCGATGGAATAGTTCTGTATCTTGATTGTGGTGGTAGTTGTAGAAATCCACACATGTAACACACATCTTACAAATGGCGCATGTAACAAAATGGCACAGACACATTGTATCAATATCAATTTTCTGGTCTTGACATTATTTTATAGTTACATAGGATGTAATCATTGGAAGGAACTGGGTGAATGACACACAGGACCTCTTTACTATTTTTGCAACTTCTTGTAAATTAGTAATTCTTTCCAAGTAAAGTATAAAAAATGATCGAGCAAAGTTAATCTTGACTTATATAATAGTTGTGTGTTTTTTTTCTCACCGCTTACGTTTAAATGTTTTCTACAATTCTAGTTTGAATGATGCTATTTACAAGCTGTCCATACTGAGCTTTTGACAAGCAGTTGCAGGTGGCATATCAACTCATCAACTGCATCGTGTACTCTTGCTGTTAAGTGATGAACACATGGCATTCAATCTGATATTTTCCTTTCGAGGGCAGAATTTCTCAAGTGTTTTGATCGAAACACTGTTGTGACACTTGCTCGTTTCTACCTTTATTGCAAATATGGTTTTATATATTTCACCAGTACAGTAAAAAAATGTGAAATATTGAAGTTGTCCTGATTTTATAGTTTCTCTGTGATGTCAAGTACACTTTGAAACAATATATCAATATTCTGTCATTCACTGATTCTTTCTTGTGTTCCTATATATTAAACTTAGGTGAGTGGTGTAGATCTTCCTCACAACGCATAAATAATGCGGCAAGACACGTCTCTGGCATCTTAGAATATATGTATAAAAGTAGATGAGAAAGATATTAGAACTCTCTTGCCTTGCCTGTCTCTGTTAGTGCTAGGAACCCTGCACAGGCAAATACCCCATCTCATTGTTTCAATTCGCATTTTCTTAAGAATTTGAAATTGAACAATTTAATATTTATTTCCTATTTTATGAATTGCCTCTTTGTAGTGATTTGCCTATTTTTTCTGCTTAGATAATATTTTTTCCCAATTGATTTAAGGAGCTGCTTCTGTCTAATTATATGAAGCTTTTGTTGTATATGTTGCAAATATTCCTCCTTAGTATATATTTAACGGGAGGAAGGCAAACATGGTGTGTTCAAGGAACTGAAAAAAAATGCAAGCAAGCCTGATATGGCCCGATGAACAGAATGAAGGGGAGCAGGAGTGAAAAACCATCAGAGATATAGAAACTCAAAGGCTGTGTGAGGATTTTAGTTTTTATCCTAGAACAATGAGAAACCATTGAAATGTTTTAAGTTGAGGTGTGGGTGGGATGAAGTATGGAGGTGATGATGGTGTTGTAATTGAGGTTTATTATAAAAATTCTTTGAAAATAATCTATCTAAAACTCTTAGCAAAGAGAATGGAACATAGTAAGTATTTAACAAGTATCTGAATTCGTTGTTAATATGAACATAATGATTACTATTAACATTTCTGTCAGAAGGAGTCTCTGAAGTCTGGTGAGGCTAAGTGATTATTCCAAAGCCACAGCTATAAAGAATCACAGAGAGCTGTTCCTAGGCTACATCTCATTCTCCTGATATCCAGAGTGTGAGTATGTCTACGGTGAGCAATGCTGAGCTCACAACACAGATCTCACCAAGGGAGTGATCCTGTCACAGACCAAAACATTAGGAGTATTAACCACAACAATTCAATCTCACTTTGGATCGCTCTGATGGGAGTCATGCCACGTGCATGTGATTAATGTGTCGGCGGCCAGAAGACTCAGTTACAATAGCATTTATGCAGAATAGGTTTTGGGAAACAATATTATCCTCATTATAGGGTTAATCTGCCAGGATTTACAAGTGCCATTTTTCAAAATTAAATAATCTACAAGCTTTGTGTTCATAAATCCACATACTCTGTGGGCCCTCAATAAATACTAGTTGACTGACTGACAGATAAATACCCCCATAAACAGATAAACACTTCTAAAGTGAACTGTAGCCATATATTTAAAGAGGCAGTATCAGGTCTGTGTGTATAAACTAGAGATTAAATATACGAGAAACATAGCAAAAATGCAATAGTGAAAATCTTTCTAAATTATGAGTTCCTTGAATGGCAAATGAAGATAAAGTCCAGCAATTATTAAAGTTTCCCAAATGAAAGTTTTGTAAAGTAACTTTGCTCCACAAAATGGGTGCTCTTTAAAGATTATAAACAAATCCATTTTTGTAACTTCAAATCTTTATTCTACTTATCAATTAATTTGTAAATAATGGAGATAGTGATCTTGTAAATATGTGTGACATTTCTTGAGAAGGAATTATACAAGGAAACAGCAGAGACAAAACTAAAGATCAAGAAGTGGACGTTTGATTACACTCTTTCCTCTCAGTTTTCATTATGCTGAAGTCTCATTAAATATCCTTATCTAAATCAATGAGTATATCTCTAATAATTTAACTGAAATGTAGCAACACTTTGACTAACAATCTTGAGTCCAATGCTTACTAGTTTTATGAACTTAGGCAAGATTTAACTTTTCAGAGCTTAATATTTTTTCATCTCAATAATGAGAATAATTCATTACACAATTTCTTTAAACAAAATATTTTTTAAAATTTGTATAATATTCTGTACAGTGCTGAGCATTTAATGGGCATGAAATAAGTCTCATTTACTGATATTATTTATTAATTAATAATGATAGTGACAACATCCCCAGTAACAAAGCTCCATTTAGCATAATCTGTCTTGATTATGGGACTGTAGTGGGAAGTTCTGGTTGTGGCAGCTGAATTTACAGGATGAGACAGTAGAGTAGCCTCTGGAGGACAGGACATGTCTGGCTGAGAGGAGGGTCCTGTTCTCTGGGTTGGCATAGGCTGGATGCTTGAAATGAGTGAGTTTCTCTGGCTAGATGCCACGGAGAAAGTGAGGACCACACAACTGCCACAAGCTCCCCTTAAGGGGAGGATAAAGGAAGTAAATAACTTTTAGTAAGAGGTAAAAGGAAATCCAGACCCTGGAACGAAGACAGGATCCAGCCTATTATATTAAAGGTCAAAGAAGAGGATTTTGTTGCTGTTGTTATTTGTTTGTTTTGTTTTAAGATCTTGGAAGCCCCACCCCTTCAAGTTATGTTGTGTGTAGACGTCAGTCATGCCCCACACGGAAACTGTTTCAGCGGTGTCACCGTCACTCCATGTACGACTTCATTTTCTACAGAGGTTAGAGGTTCTTTGTAAGAAGCACTGTAAAAGTACAGTGACATATTTTAAAAGTTGATCCAAGCAGTACAATTTGTGAATATCATATTAATAGGGTATTAGTAAATACTGTTATTGGGGTATAAAGTGGCTCATAAATGTCTAAAATTATGCTTTTTCTATACTCATTCCCTCACTTCCATTCTTTCACTAGAAGTGAGGCTAAGATTGGGTGGAAGGTGCAGGCCTGCTGTGCTAGGCATTGTATTTGCCTTTTCGTCCAACCATTTCAAATGTTTTCTTCTTAAGAGTTCTTAATAATTCTTTGAGAAGCTATTTTTAGACCAAATTTAGTTGAGAAAATTGATGTTTAGAGAAGAAAAGTAACAAGCCTAATATTAAATAACAAGAGGTGGAATTTGAAACTAAGAACGTCTAAAATTCAAAAAGACATACAATGTTTCTGATTGAAAAGACTTACTATTACAAGGAATTAAGACAATTCCTACATTTATATATACATTTAATAAAATTGTGATCAGAATTCCAAGGTATCTTGTTTAACAGGTCAAAATAATTAAAAAATATATATGGAACAATGAGAGTGTAAACATTGCCAAGAACTTTTGAAAGAGAAGAATATTAGGGAAGAACTTACCCTATCAGTTAATAAAACTTATTATAAAGCTGAAAACAGAACAATTTGACAGTGGCATAAGAATAGATAAATCAATGATTGGTTCTGGCCATCATTAAACTCCTAACTAAAACTACATGCAAAAATTAATTCTTAAGGACTGCATACTTCTAGCTGTCTTTTTCTCTATCTCTTTTCCTAGCCCCATCCCTACCACTGCTCTTACCCCACTCATCTGTCTGTCTATCTGCCACATCAGAACTCTCCCTCTCTCTCCTTACCTGTCTGTCTGTCTATCTATCTATCTATGTATCTATCTATCTATCATCTATCTGCCTTATTTATCTATAGCATTTTATCCAAGGTAACACAGAAGAGATATTGGAAAAGACTGAGAGGTTTGATTACAGAGAATGCTTTCAATGTCTTTAGAGAAAATATATCAACAACAGAATTAAAACACAGCATAATTAAAAATGTTTCCAATGCATATGATAATGGGTTATCCCCAATACACGAAGAGCTTTTACTAATGAATAAGAAATAAATCAAATAGCTCAATTGTAAAATGTATAAAGGAAATTAATAGGTAAATCAAAATCTATATGGAATGTTACCTGTGCAATGATGTCAGTTATTCATTAAGACACCATTAGAACCTCTGTCAAAAATTAAGTAGTCAAGATTCTACCACCTCTATTCCTCACAATTTTCTTTTACTTTCTCCTCTTAACCTATGACCAGAGAATTTAGTACTCTACAAAATTTGCTCTTTCCTAAAATTCTTCTTTCTCCAAAATTTCTAGACTTTCCAATTAAAACCCACAGTTGATTAGAGCTACTAATATCAGCAAGAAATTGATTTTAAAAACTATACACTAAGGTGAAAGAAGGCTTATACCTTCTAAGTTATTTGCACTTTCACAAGTAAAAGACACAAATGTTATTAATCCTGTTTCATAGATTGAGAAGGCTAAAGGATTGTACTGATTGGTTATACACGATTCTGGAGAAGGCTATGTTTAAAATTAGCATTAAAATTCAGGGATGACTATCTTCTAAAGAGGTTAATCTTCATCTTCAGAGATATAAATACTCCACATGAAATACTCAAGCTCGTCTTTTAAAAACATGCAAAAGTTATCAGAGAAGACCCAAACCTAGAGAGATTTGTATTACACGTTGGATTGACTTTAAACTGTGACCCAGAGGAAAAACTCCATAGCAGTGATACTTGATATTGCACATGATAATAAAGTCAGAAGAACAGTAAATGGTAAAGAACCATGCAGTCAGATGCAGAAGTTGGATCACTTAAGTACCTGGACTAAAAGATGGCAAATGCTAGAAATCAATGCAGATGAATGTAGAATGCTGAATCTTGAGAAGAAAGAGAGTCAATGTTTGCAAAAGTAAAACAAATAAAACAAGATAAAACAAAAAAAACCACTGCAGCATATTGCCTGAAGACAGATTTGGAAGCTACGGAAAATTTCTCCAAAGCAGGCAATATATTGTGTAGCCCTCCAATGATGAAGGCAAAAAAGACAATGACCCAGTCCCTCTTGAAATACTGTATAAATTACAGGGAAGAGGGAAGGTTTTCAGACGCTATCTAAAGAAGTAACTAAATCTCTGGAGTACATTGCTGATATTCTTAGCCAGATCTATGGATGGAAAAGCATGAGTGGCACACAAGGCAACAATTTTAATGGCGCCAAAAATTAGAATTTAAATTTCTTTCACATTTTTTGTCAAAATAGTTTTATGAATTGCCCATAGGCAGTAAACAAAATATTACTTTAACAATTTGAGTATCTTTCAATAACTCTGTTATTCAAAAAGGGCAGTAAACAAAATATTACTTTAACAGTTTGAGTATCTGTCAATAACTTTATTATTAAAAAAGAATCAACATCTTGACATGAAACTAATCTTCTAACCCACTACATCCCTCTCAAAATATTGAATCGAAAGATGTACACACGTTTTCTACTTTAGAAAAACATTATTTTGAAAATAATTCCTGTTGACAAGTGCTAATTTCTTTCTTCCCTAACTCTCTCTTCTCTCCCTTCCCTCTTTTCTCTTTTCTTTCCAATGGCAGTTGGTAGAAAAATTTTTGTTTTTTCTTTTCCTCAACTTTCTGTTGCTGCTATCTTTAGGAAGATCCTAAAAACATATTTCCTCTAGTTTTTCTTCCCTTCGCTGTTAAATTCTTCGGTATCTTTGCCATGATGGACACACAGTTAACATTTTGGTGATTGTAAAATAAATTTTACAAGATCCATAACCCGTGATAGTCTTAAAAGCTATTATATGCTCACTGTGTACCAGGTATTATGTTAAGTGCTTTATTTTTTATTTTTATCAGAATTTTATTAGCTAAATCCTATAATTACCCCATTTGCAAAGGAGGACACTGAGGCTCAGAGACATTAAGATCACAGGGCTAGAAAGAGGTAGAGATGAGGATCCTGAAGGCAGAGGTGTCTGAATCTAGAATACTACTGACACTCCACCATACCACTGCTCTGTAGGTCCTGCAGACAATACTTTCAACTCTTGTGGGGACACCATATTCATTAATAGTTTCTAAACTCTTCAAGACCTTTAGACATAACATTACATTCTGTAGTCCCCTGACAAGTGAGGAACTGTGCCAGGTCCTGGGAGAGACAGGGTGTTCCATCTCTCTGCCTCATTTCCTTGTACTGGTTTGTAAAATCAAACGAAGATTTATGAACTATTTAGTGAACAACCTGGCTTTATAAAGAACATGTGCAGCCTGCTGGTTTCATAGATTTTCCAGACTATAATATAACCATTTTAGCTTATTTACTTTTTTCTATTTCAGCAGATAAAAGTGACCAAATTGACACTCAGCCCTCATCTTTGTCTCCTGGTTGAGACTATGGCAAGTATCACTTCAGGTTTTTATCATCAGCAAAGGCACATGCAACCTTGTTTTGATAGTCATCTGAGCAACTATCAAAGATACATTACCATTAGAAGGAGAGGTGAGAAATGAGTGTCAAATTACTAAAGACATGATATCCTAATTAAAGGAGTCCTGTGTAGAACGCCAGAGAGAGTACAGATAGAGCCAAAGTGATTGTGAAAACTTGTCTCTGCGGACGTCAGTATCCTAAGAGCTGGTCCTTTAATTAGAATCTTTAATTTTGTCTAAGCTCAAGACGGGAAAACTCATTGCAGTCATCCTGCCTAGAAACCGAGCTGCTTAGAACAAAAAGATTTGTCCTGGAAAAAGAAAAATCAGGGTTATAAAGTCCAAATATATAAATATGTATATGGACTATCATTTTCTTGTAACAAATGGTAAAAAGACACGCAGGTGACAGTGAGGGAGCCACGTGGAGGGCCTGCTTTATCACCGTCCTCTGACTATGTTTCCCAAGCAGCACTCTCTCCAATCCGGAGCCCTGGGCCATCATTAGTCCTTGCACATGGAAGCAATGAAGGTGTCTCTTCAAGTAAATCATTTGAGGATTTTTATAATCTCAAATAAAATTTTCTAATATTTTTTTCTAAGTTTTCCAGGTTTAAGGTTTTAATCTTTTTTTATTTATTGTGCTGCAGTTTTGAAGAGCGTGAGGAGAAGCCCTGGATAAATGGTTGGATGGCAAAATCTGTGCTATACGGTGCTCTGTGAAAAACTAATGAGTTCTTTCTTTTTCATATTATCACTGTTCTAGCCTCTGATGCTTAAACAAGTAATAGCATGTAGGTTTATAAACCTTTGGCTGTTGGTCAGTAAAATTGCTGATAAATATATTTTAGAAATTACACGGAAAAGAAAGTCTGCATATAAATTTTCTCTTCAACCCCCAGAAAGACCATAGGTGTCCGTTTCAACTGAACATATTTTCCAATGTTTCTTTATGATATCAGGATAAAGAAAATTGTATGTCAAAAAAAAAACAAAATAAATCTATTTCAAATTGCAACTTTGAAAATTAATAACAAAATATGTCAATAAGGCAGATGCTATGGAATAAAGGTAAATGTTTCTTACTTCATTACTGATGAGGATTTGATAAAATAACAAATCATTGCAAATAACTTTTTTGTAGAATTAATGAGAATGAAGTCAATAAGGGGAAAAGTACACTGTTCTAACTCCTTTTTTTGAAGGTTTTAAGTCTCTGTATGTATTTCTGGTATTAAGTAGAATTGATTTGTGTCTGCCTGTTAAGTCTTAGATATGGACTTGGTTAGAAAATTATGAAAGCTGAAAGGGTCTAATCCTTATCTAATAAGGGAAAAATAGAAAGAACACACAGTGAGAATCAGTACAAAATGTGAAGTCATAATGACGTTGACCGTTGGATTATTATTCTTTTATATTTATGCATTTTTAAGTTCAACATATATAGGAATGAAGGCAGGAAGAAGGGAAGAAGGCAAGAATGAGGGGAGGAAAGTAGAAAGAAAAAGAGGAAGAGTGGAAAAAATGAAGGAGGAACAAAAAGGAGAAAGGCCAATGATTACTGATGAGTGGGTGATGAGAACTGAAAAACATACAAAAGGGCTTTAAGTCCCATACTGCTTCTTTAACACAATTCTAGCTGTATTTTTTTCTCAGTGTTTACACAAAATATCACATCTGTCCTTTCAAGATAAATATCATTCTTCCTTCTCTTGGGCTATGATTTTGAAAAAGCCTTACTCTAATTTTGAATTATGTATGCCATTTGGACCTTCAATTTATTCGTGGCAGCAAGCACTTTGATGAGTGTACTGTTTGTCCTATAATTGCTATCTTCCAGTGAGCATTTTGTTCCATTACGATCTCCTAGAACATTTTATTCTCAAAAAGATGTGGCACAGACTGACTCTTCATTTTAAGGATGCTCCTTTAACTTGTGGTTTTAAAATATTTAAAATTATCTTTTGAATGATAAAAAGCGGGGAAAAAAAGAATGATCGGAACTGGGACACAGTTTTAAATTCATATTGAATATTTCTACTTTTATTTTGGAAATGAAAATATATTATAGAATGTAGCTTGACATTTATAGACAACTCATTCATGATGATAGAATATAAATAATCTATATTATTTTGTATAGATTAATATTATAATAATTATTATTATTATAATATAAATATGTGGATAGAGAAACAGTAATTCTGAGTGCTTTTTAGCAAACCGTATTTTTTAACCTTTCCTTAAGCAAGTTTTATCATAAATGCAGTAATGCTGATTTTTAAATCAAGACTATCAGTTCAAATATTGCTGGGTTTCTTTTTATTTTGATAAGTAATAAATAATAACTTTAAGAGTTTTATGAAGTTACCTTATGGCCCACACACCATCTTTGTGATTTTTGAAAATGAGCAATGAGTGATTAGGAAACTATACATTTTATTTTGAGTATATTTAAGTAATTTAAAATCTCATTAATATTGTATCAAGGCCCATATGAAAATATCTTGTGAGAATTTACTATGGAAATAAATGTTTACAATGCATATATACTTGTAAAAAATGATCTGAGGTGACACACAGAATAGCAGCATGATTATAAATAAAGTTAGAGAGGTCAAAAAACATATTCTTCAACAAAATGTGGTTGACAAAAAAAATTATAACAGGAACATATGAGAAGGCACTACTATTTAGATTTAAGCAGAGGTCTGGGCTTTCAGATTGCCAAGTTAAATAAGAGTACATTTCTCATTATATGACAAAAGAAAGCATACCAAATCTTCTGACAAGAAAAGGTAGGGTTCCACTATGCAAATAATATGGTAAATAATTCTGCTAGAAAGAAGCCAATTCTCAAGACATAGGTTATAGATGGACTTATGTAAGTATTTAGATAGAAATTTCCTAGATGTTTTGGGAGGAGGAGGGAATATTATGGCTTCCCATGACTATTAATTTTTCACATCCATTTACCAATTTATTACGTAACGATGTTGTATTCAGTGCGGGGAGCAGCACCCTTTTCCACTTGCAGTTCTCTGCCTGAAACGCTCTCATTCCCTGCTGCATTTAAGTAACTCCTACTCATTCCTTATGCCTCATCACAAATTTCGTCTCTGAATGGAAGGTTTCTCTAAGCGTACATAAGCTGTCTCCTAGCACCCCAATATGGCACTTTTCACTCTGTGTTGTTATAGTTGATTTACTTCTCTCCACGAGACTATAAACTTCCTGAAGGCATGGAATATCTTAGTATTTTATTCCTAGTACCTAACATGGTCTTTGACAGCTAGTAGATCCTCAATAAACCTGGTGATGGATGAATGGATGAATGAGTCAATGTAGGTTTGCACGGGGGAGTCTTGTCATCAAGAAAAAAACTTGTCATCAAGGGTTTGGGGTGAGGCAGTTGAGTTAGGAGAAGTGAAAAAAGGGGAAAAACAGCATTATATATATATAGAGAAGGGTGGGTGTGTCTCAGCCTCAGTGCTCAGATTTCACCTGTTCTCTTGAGTAGCTTCCCAATCATTAAAAGTCAGCATGGATATTGATTCTTGTGAGTGGAATTTGGTGAAGGATGAGAAAAGGTTTGGTTTAATCACATTTCCAAAGCTCAAGCTGTTGTATACTTGAAGGCTGAAGGAAAGAACCAGAGAAAATCTTGGTACAATTCTATTCTATAAAATGGAATTTTCATGCATTCATTTTTTATAACGTCTCTATCATAGTTGCCTTTGAGGAAGGCAATCTATATTTAGCAGGAACTGCTATTAATTAGTATTCATGGGCATAGGCTTTCTTTCTGTTTGTTCTAATGTTCCAAAATTACAAGGAAAAAATGCCTGCCATTTAATTATATTAAATCGGATATGTGAACAACAGAATTCTGGTGTCAAGGACTGTATTAGCAAATTGTGCCAATTAGAAACACACAGCAAGTACCATGCACTTTTCTTTTGCATTGATGGCTTTTGAATCATATAGTGGCATAGTAACAAATACAGCTAGCATGGTATGACTGTCACATTTTCCACACGTTCATTTTTAGCTACTTTGCCTTTTAAAGAAAACATACAATGTGCTGTAGGCCTACACATAAAATGCTTCCCAAAATATAAGAGATAATTATATGCTTAGGGAGTAATATGCAAACACTGTTCTTCAGATAATTATGAACACTTATTTTTCCACATGGGAAGCTAGCCAAGAAGTAAAGATGTACTGCACTTCGGGAAGTCATCCATTTTTAATACATGAGACAGTGCCCTGTCAGATACTACAAAAAGAAAGTTATCAGATTTCATGTGATCAAATGAACAACCAAAAGTCAAAAGAAATTCTAAAATGACAACTAACATCCACCACACAGTGCCCCATTAAAAAACAATCCGATGAAGGAACAAAATATGCTATAAGAATAAATCATAAAAAACATTCAATTTTTAATAGAACCTGAAGATATTTATATATATCTTCCTTCAGGAATGTTCTTTAAAAATTAGTGGAAATTGAAAAGTAAATTTGTGTGAGCTGTATTTTTGGGTATCTTTATTTACACTCACATAAATTTTGATTAATTATGGTAAAGGGTGGTGATTATAGCATTTAATGAAGAAGATGGATAATTGAAATATAGGTGATGCTAAATTATATTTTTGTCCTTTGTTTAAACACTCTAAAATCTAAAATTTTACCATATCGTCATTAAGATTTTAAGTTGTCTAATTTGAGTATTAAGGAACTTTAAACTAGATTCTATTGCTTTAGAAATTTTATTTAAGGGTAAAATAAAATTGATGATTAATTTTAGTTTCTTTTAAAGTGTTTTTGTATATATTATTAAGAATTTATTGTCTCATTTAAAAATTTTGACTAATAATGTAATATTATTCCCTAAAGGAATTTTAACATTCTTTTATTATTTTAGGTAAAATTTACATGGGGTTCAATTCACAGATATTAAGCATATGCTTTAATGAGTTTTGACTAACTCACACAAATGTATGACTAATGTCCCAATCAAAGAACACTCCTATACCCCAGAAAGTTTCCCCCTGTTCCTTTGCAATCAATCCCCCTCATCCATAGACAAACATTGTTCTGATTTCCATCACTAATAGTTTGGTATGTTCCTGAACTTCAAATAAATGGAACTATCCAGTATGCATTTATTTATGCTAGGTTTTTTTGGAGAGATTTTTGAGATTTATCTATCTCGATGAGTGTATCAGTAAGTCTCTCTTTTTTATTACTTAGTAGTATTACCTTGTATGATGTACAGCAATTTGTTGATGTTCCCTTCTTTTGGTATACATTCGGATTGTTTCCAGTTGGGAACTATTATTAATAAAGCTGCAATAAAAATACCTTTACAAGTTTTGTGTGGACATATGTTTTAATTTCCTTTGGGTAAATACTAGGAGTTGAAATGCCAGATCATAGGGAAAGTGTACGTATAAGAAAATGCCAAACAGTTCTCTAAGTTTGGGTCAGTTTACACTCTCACCATCATTATATAAACAAGATCTGTACACTCCACACCCTTGCCAACATTCTGTGTTATCAATGTTTTCAGAAGTATGTTGTGTAATTTTCAAATATTGGAGAATTTTCTAGATATCTTTCTGTTACTGATTTCTAGTTTAATTCCATTATGGTCTTAGAACATATTTTGTGTGAATTATGTTCTTTCATATATGGTAAAGTTTGTTTTATAGCACAAAGTATTGTCTATCTTGATGAAGACTGAAAATAATGTATATTCTGCTTTTGTTGGGTAGACCTAAATGTCAATTAGATCAAGTTAGTTGATAGTGTTCCTCAGGTCATCTGTATCCATACTGATTTTCTGCACACTTTTTCTAACAGTTACTGAGAGAAGAGTGTTTAAGTTGCCAACTGTAAGTGTAGATTTGCCTATGTTTCCTATCAGATCTATTCGTTTTTGTCTCATGTATTTCAAAGCTCTGTTGTTAGTTACATACACGTTTAGTATTGTTATGTCTTCTGGGGGAATTGACCTCATTATTATTTTGTAGTATTCTTTTTTTATCCCTGATAGTATTTCTTATTTTGAACTCTATTTTGTCTAAAATTGATATAGCTGCCCCAGTTTTCTCATGGTTAGGGTTTACATTATATATTTCTCACTCCTTTTAATTTTAACTTTTTTATATCTGTGCATTTAAAGTGAATTTCTTATAGAAAGCATACAGCTGGGTCGTGCTTTTTTATCCAATCTGACAATCTTGGTCTTTTAACTGGTGTGTTTACACTATTCATATTTAAAGTGATAATTGATACAGCTTGATAGGGGCCAGCCTGGTGGCATAGTGGTTAAGTGCATGTGCTCCGCTTCTGCGACCCAGGGTTTGTGGGTTCAGATCCCAGGTGTGCACCAATGCACCACTTGTCAAGCTGTGCTGTGGCAGTGCCCATATAAAGTAGAGGAATATGGGCACAGATGTTAGCCCAGGGCCAATCTTCCTCAGCAAAAAGAGGAGGATTGGCATCAGATGTTAGGTCAGGGCTAATCTTACTCACAAAAAAGGAAATACTGGTACGGTTTGATTAAATTATACCATCTAGCTAGCTCTTTTTATTAGTTCCATTTATTCTTTATTTTTAATTTTCTTTATTTTTATTTTTTTCCTTTCCTGGGCTTAAGTGAGCTTTTGTATGATTCCATTTTATCTTCTATACTGACTTATTACTTATATTTTTTAGAAATTAGCCGTTGTCCTAGGATTTCTGTGATATGTATGTGCATGTGTATATGTATGTGTGTGTGTATATATATATGTCTGAGTTTATGTACAAATAATATTAACCACTTCACATGTGTAAGGACCTTATAACAGTGTATTCACAATTCCTTCCTCTAATCCTTTATTGTACTTTTATATATTTTAACTTCTGCATATGTTATAAACACACAATGCATTGTTACCGTCTTTTAACTGATCTAGTCAGTTATCTTTAGAACAGTTAAAATTAAGAAAAACAAAAATTTAATTTACCTTAATTTACTCTTTTTCCAATGCTCTTTATATCTTGTGTAAATCTAAATTTCTTATATCATATTCTTTCTGCCTGAAGAACCTCCTTGAACATTTCTTTTCAAGATAATCTGCTAGCAATAAATTCACTCATTTTTTGTTTGTCTAAGAAAATATTTGTTTCTCTTTAATTTTTGAGTGATGTTTTACTGGGTATAGAATTCTAGATCAACAGTCTCTCTTTCTTCCAGTACTTGAAAGATGTCACTCTATTGTATGCTTTCTTGCATGGTTTCTGATGAGAAGTCTACTGTGATTCTTATCATTATTTCTCTGTAGATGATGTGTCTTTTTTTCCTGATTGCAAGATTTTCTCTTTATCTTTGGTTTTAGCAATTTGAATATGATATGCATAGGTATTCCCTCCCTGCTCCCCAATCCCATGCTTTTCTGAGCTTTTTAAGTCTGTGATTTGGTGTCTCATCATTAATTTTGGAAAATTGTCAGCCATGATTTTTTCAAGTAATGCTTTGGCCCCATTTGCTCTCTTTGCCTTCTAGGATTCTAGTTATTCGTATGTTAGACTGTTTGGTATTGTCCCACAACTCATGGATGCTCCCTCTTTTTTTCATTTTTTCTCTTTGTGTTTCAGACTAGGTGAATTTTATTGACTTATCTGTGAGTTCACCAATCTTTTTCTTGATTGCGTAACGTTTATTGATAAGTCTATTGAAGGTAGTCTTCATCTCTGTTCTTGTGTTTTATATTTCTAGAATTTCCATTTGATTTTTATAGTTGCTATTTCTCCCATAAAAATATCTATCTGATCTTACATGTAGTCTACCCTTTCAGTAAGGGCCCTTAACATGTTAATTATAGTTATTTAAGTTCTTTGTCTGATATTTCCAACATCCATGTCATATCTGAGTTTGGTTCTGATGATTGCTTTGTCTTTTCAAACTTTTTGTTTTTTTGCATTTTTATATACTTTGTAATTTTTTGTTAAAAGCTAGACATATTGTACAGGACAGTAGTCCTGAGATAAATAATTTTTACTTGGATATGTGTATGCCTATTCTTATGCTAGGCTTTTAGTGTGGAGGGTTGTGTTAATATACAGATCTTCCTCGACTTAGAACAGGGTTACGTCCTGATAAACCCATCATAAATTGAAAGTACTGTAAGTCAAAAATGCATTTAATACCTAACCTACTGAACATCATAGCCTAGCCTAGCCCCCCTTAAACATGTTCAGAACACTAACATTAGCCTACAGTTGTGCAAAATCATCTAACACAAAGCCTATTTTATAATACAGTGTTGAATATCTCATGTAATTTATTGAATACTGTACTGAAAGTGAAAAACAGAATGATTGTGTGGGTACAGAATGGTTGCGAGTGTATCAGTTGTTCACTTCGTGATCGCATGGCTGACCCAGAGCTGCGGCTCGCTGTCTCTGCCCAGCATCATAATAGAGGATCGTAACACATATCGCTAGCTCAGGAAAACATCAAAATTCAAAATGTGAAATACAGTTTCTACTGAATGTGTATTGCTTTCACACCATCATAAAGTTGAAAAATCATAAGTGGAACCATATTAAGTTGAGGACCATCTGTACTCAGGATCTGGGCTGGGTGTGCAGTTTGTTGCACAGGCTTCACATTCCTCTAGTTATAGGGTGTGGGCGAGTTTTCCAGAGGTTTTTCTCAATATTTTCTCCCCAGAGGGAATACAGCTCTCCAGCTGCGTCTCATTATTGTAATTACCAGATGCTGGTTGGCGTGGTGGTGGGAGGTGGGGGAGGGGGAAGTATTCTCTGACCTTCTGATTGAGCCTCATTCTTAGGCAGGGTGGACTTGGGTCTTAGAGTGGTGTGGCCTTCACAAGTGCCCCTGCTCTTGCTCCGGCTATAGTGCTTTGCTTAGTACATATTCCTGTCCCTTCCCCAGAGATAGAACTATATTTTTTCCGTTTCTTTCCTCTAGATTTAATGGGTTTCCACCCGTGCCCTAAGCAAGAGTTTTGTGTCTCTTCTCTCTGCAGACTATATTCCTAGAGGGGAGCTACGGGGAGACGGGTTTGAGTGGCATTTTGACAGTGGCTGCTGGTCTCCTCCCCCTGACAAGTGCCACGAGGGAAGTTTTCTCAGGATTCTCAACAGTCTTCTCCATGAGTACCTGGTGTGGTTCATAGGAGAAAAATGTGTTAGAGGGCATAGAACCCCCCTGTATATGCAGCCACAAGTGACTTTACACTCTCCCATCAGTACACATTTGGCCTTTAGTAATTCATCAAAATTTTATCTGGCTCTTCTTACCGGCTTATGTGGCATCTGGTGACATTTGACCCAGGTATGCAAATGCTTGGTTCCTTTTTATCCAGGAAATTCCTGCCCTGAAGTTAAAGTTTTCTGATAGATTCAAGAAATAATTATTAATATGCAGTTTCGGATTTGTTTTTTTTTTTTATTGTAAGAGTAACATCAATACTCTTTACTGCTTTCTATATCTCTGAGATGAAACAGAAAGTTTATCAATGTTTTTAGTACATCCATTCTAGTGAGGGTGAAGTGGTATCTCGTCTTTTTCAGTTGCATTTTTCTGATGATTAATGATATTGAGCATCTTTTTATGTGGTTATCAGCCATTCATCTATTTGTAGTGTAGTTGAAAGAACTTTATATTCAATTTGTTTTTTTATTTTTTTGGTGAGGAATATTGGCCCTGAGCTCACATCCATTGCCAATCTTCCTCTTTTTGTTGAGGAAGATCAGCCCTGAGCTAACACCTGTGCCCATCTTCCTCTATTTTGTATGGGGGATGCTGCCACAGCATGGCTTGATGAGCAGTGCATAGGGTTCACAGGATTGGAACCTGTGAACCATGGGCCACCAAAGCAGAGCACGTGAACTTAACCACTATGCCACTGGGCAGGCCCCTATGCTCAAGTTTTTTACACATTACTTAATTGGGTTGTTTTTCAATGTATTATTGATTTGTAAGAGTTCATTACATATTTTGTATACAAGTGCTTTGTTATATAGGTGCATTGCAAATATTTTCTTCCTGCCTGTGACTTGCCTTTTTTTTTTTGCTGAAGAAGATTCACCCTGAGCTAACATCTGTTGCCAATCTTCCTCTTTTCTTGCTTGAGGAAGATTATCCCTGAGCTAATATCTGTGCCAATCTGCCTCTATTTTGTACGTGGGATGCTGCCACAGCATGGCTGATGAGTGGTATAGGTCCGTGCCCGGGATCCCACCCTGTGAACCCTAACCACTAGGCCATGGGGTTGGCCCTGACTTTTCATTTTTTAATTCTGTCTTTTGATGAAGAGAAGCTTTTCATTTATATGAGCTCAATTTATCAATTTTTTATGGTTCTTGTTTTTTGTGTCCTTTTTAAAAAAAGTCATCGCCTTTTCCAATAACAAAAACAAAAATATTCTCTTATATTTTTCTTGTAGGTTCCTCATGATTTTAGATTTTGTGTTTAAGTCTGCAATCCATCTCAAATTAATTTTTGTGTGTGGTACAATGTAGGTATAAGGTTCATTTTTTTCCCCTAAATATTTATGTAGTTGTTTCTAGCACCATTGGTTGAAAAGTCTATTCCTTCTTCTATTGAATTATGTTGGTAACTTTGTTGAAAATCGGTTAGCCATCTATATGTGTGCCTGTTGCTGGATTCCATATTCTTTCCCTTAATATATTTGTCCATCTTTAAGCCAATACCACACAAACGTGATTACTACAGCTTGATTGTACGTCTTTTTTCTTCTTTGATGGTATACTGAAGTTGGATGGTGTTTTATGTTGTGGTAAGAGGGAACTGGAGTTGGATTTAAGACTCAGGGTCTTGAATCTGTTTCCACTTCACTAGCCAAGAAATGAAACCAAGACTTTTAAACCTTCTGAGCTTTTCTACCTTCTCTCCCTTCGTCTATTCTTTATTTATTTTTGCCTCTTTATTTATTCTAGAAATTAAAAATATAATATCCACCTTGCCTACACATCATGTAAAAATGCTTTGAAACATCATTTCTCTATAAAGAATTATAAAAAGTTTTGTAATTACCTTATGTGAAAAGTCATGCATACCTTTTTAGAAGCTTCAGATTGTTTTATTCCTGATTTTGACTTAAACACAAGGAGAACCAGGGACACAAAGCCATAGCAGAATGACTGTTGTATTTCAATTAAAAGAGGGCCTCTTTTCTTCTCGTCACCCAACACCTCTATCTATAGTCAGGCAAAAACCCAATTAGTTATTAATTGATGTGCATTAAAATTCATTAACTCTGCGTGTGAGGCCTGGGCTATAATTAACTGTCTTTCTTACCTTTTGTTCTGAAATCTCTAGGTAAAATATCCCATTGCTAAGAAGAAGGAAGAAACAGTTTTGCCGTCTGTAGCTAGAAGCAGGTCTTCCGAAGGCTGGGTGACTGAGTGGCTAAAATGTCTGATCATAACCGAGCAGCATTGTCAAATCCCTAAAAACTATTTTCCTATATGAAGTTTATCTTTGACATATTTGAAAGGGGAAAAAAAGTAGTAATAGTTTACAATGTTCTGATCTTATGATATTTGCACATTAAATTATACTTTGTATATGTCTTCAACCAAATCAAAATTTATATTCAAACTTAAGATCCAAAAAAATACTCCCTGAATGTGCAGTTTCAAATAAATAATTTGAAAATTATCAATTTTAAACTAACTGTATTAAAATCACTATATATTTTCTTGAAAGACACCTTACGAATGAGTGATAGACAAAATAAATTACCTCAGACTCAACTGAATTAAGAATTTTCCTAAATAGCTGCATCTAGCTTCCCAGCATGATATTTGGACAGATTTACAGTAACAGTTATATTGGAGCTTTCGTATCTGTAATCTACAAAAATAACAAAAAATAACTTTTCTCTGTGATCTCAAATTCCTTAAAAGCTGGCTATGAGGAAATCTGCACAAACTTAATATTTAAGTGAAGATTTTACCCCATTTTGCAATGGAGTCCATCCATGGGTAGACTCAAAAGAAAGAAAATCATGTGGAATGAGAAATAAAGCAAACTTAAAATTCACAATATTTAGAGAAAACCACTAAGAACTTTTAGTCTCTCCACTTCTCCACTCTTTAAATTGGACAACTGGGGCCCCATGATTTAAATGACTTTTCTAAAGCTATAATTCTGGTAAGTACCAGAATTGTAGGACAAACTTGTTTTCTACCTAGTTCATAAATGGTTCTCTTCAGGACATAATGAACTTAACTCTCACTTCATGCTTGAATCTAGAACACTATCACTCATTTTTACGTGAATCTGGATATACTGTAGATAGCTCAAGCTCCCAGAAGATAATAACTACACATGATGCTTTTAGTCAATATTTATTTTAGTGCTATTATGTTCTAGGCACTGTTCGAAGTATTTACATCTATTAAATAATTTAACCCTTAGATTATTCCTATGAGATAGATCCTATTATTATCATCTCCATTTCACAGATAAAAACACTGAGGTTCAGAGACGTTAAGTAACCTGCCCAAATCCCACGGCTAGAAAGTGAAGGTCTATGCCTAAAAGCATCTGCTCCTAACCTCTGCATATGAATGTTAACGTATAATAATGGACTATTGTGGCTAAGTGATACACATGAGTCCAATTCCATAATATTAGCATTGTTCAGAAATTTCTCCAGACATTTAAAATATTTTCAAATAATTACCTATTGAATTACAAATTAGACAACTTCCTCTTGGGTCTTGCTGCTTGATTCTCCCTAGTGCTGAGATGAGAATGGTTGAAAAACAGGATTCTGTTTCATTAATTATACATATAAAACGTTGGGAAATTATTGGATAAGACGTATTCTGATTCTTCTTGGTGTGTCTGCTGTTTCCTCCTCCATTCAATGCCAGTTGCCCCAGAGCTGGGTTCAAGGCCACTCTTCTTCTCCAATCTCTCACTAGGGGTTTCCATTCAGGCCTTGGGCTTTAAATCCACGTATATGCCCATGGCAACTAAATTTCTATCTCTAGTCATGGCCACTGAGTTCCAAAATTAAATATTTGTTGATTTGCCTTTTGAGTTAATAAATATCTCAAATTTAACATAACCTAAATAGAACTCTGTAGTTCCTCTGCCTTCAAATGCAGATCAGAAAACAAAAACAAAAACAGAAACAAAGCCTACTCTTACTTCAATATTTTCCACATCAGTCAATACCACTCCCATCCATCTAGTTATTCACCCCCAAATTAGAAGTCATTCTTAACCACTTACCCCTTCATCCTCCACATTCAGTCCTTTAGCACATCCTTTCAAATCTTCTTCCAAACCATATTTTATATCCATCCCTTTTATTCTTCTGCTATCATTCTAAGCCAAATCACTTACATCTCTCACCTGGATTACTTGGGAGCCTGATATCTAGTGTCTTTGCTTCCACTCTTTCCCCTTTATAATAAATTCTCTATATACCAGCTAGAGGTACATTTTTAAAATGTAAATCTCAGTATGTTGCTCAAATCACTTCTTTGCTTAAATATCTCCAATGGCTATCCTCTACATTTAGAAAAAAACCCAGGTCTTCACCATAACCTCCAAGACTCTGTGATTTCAGTCTTGCTTATCCATCTGATTTCATTGTCTATCATTCTCTCTACTAACTACATTCTGGCCACAAAATTTGGGTTTCAGTCCTTGGAACAAGCCAAGCATGGTTTACTTTGGTGCTTTGTCCCAAGAATATATTGCTGAAGATTGGGAGTTTAAAAAAAAAAAAATAGAAAGAGCCACCAATGTACTGTGTATTTCTCTAACCACCTCTTGAGAAGGGGCGTTCCTTCCCCAACCTCCAAACCAAGTAGTTTCAGAGACCTATTCAGAGTACTCAACATGCAGTGGGAGAGGATGAAGAGCATAGGAACTGCTGCCTTTCACCTGAAGATGTCTGAAGGTTAATAACCCGAAAGTGGAGGAGTAGAGAATATTACAGAAGGAGGAAGCTGGACTTCCACTGATGGAAGGATGATGTGAATTTTCCCAGGGGATTCAGCGAGCCCTTGGAGTAGGGCAGGACTTGAAATTGATCCTTGTCGGGTGGGGCAAGTTATCTTCAACAGTGTATGTGGAATGGACTGCTAAAAGCCAGGGGTTGAAGGGCTATCATAAGCATTCAGCTGGAAAGGACATTTCCCATATCAGGAAACCCTTAGTGAATGGTTAACAGCAAGAATGGTGCTATGGACTGAATTATGTCCCCCCAAATTTCACCTATTGAAGCTCTAACCCAAAATGTGATAGTATTTGGAGATGGGGCCTTTGGGAGATAATTAGGTTTAGATGAGGTCATGAAGGTGGGACCCTCATGATTGGATTAGTACCCTTATAAGAAGAGACACCAGAAAGCTCTCTCTCTCTCTGCAACATAAGGACACAGCAAGAAGATGGCCATCTACAAGCCAGGAAGAGAGCTCTCACCAGAAACCAATCATGCTGCCACATTGGTTTTGGACTTCCAGCCTCTAGAACTGTGAAAAAATAAATTTCTTTTTTTTGCCAGCCAGTCTATAGTATTTTGTATGGCAGCCGGAGTCAACTAACCCAAATGGTTTCTAATTTGCTGACAAAAAGTTTCTATAAGAGAAAGAACCCATTTCTTGTCATTTGCCACAGTCAAAGGGACAATACCAGATTAAAACCAGAAAGGAATCTAAGATTTTATTCTTTCCATTTAATCTCACCTCCCTTGCTTGATCTGGCTGGGCTTGAAATAGCACCTAGTGAGTTGGAGAGGAGATGGTGCATGGAGGAGGAAGAATCTGATCAAAATCCTTCTCTGCCCTCAGGTTTCTGAGGCTGAATTAGGCATAAGTTAGAGGAGAAGAGAAGCTTTAAATTGGATAACAGATTAAAGGTATTTTAAAAAAATATTAAACAGCATTGAGCTTTACCACACATGAAAAGGATGAGAAAAATAATGGGATCCACCCAAGATTTAATCCAGAGTCAAGGAAGAACTACTTGACAAAGTCAGTTTGAAGGAATAGTGATAAAAGAGAATAAAGTTGCTTTCTGTTTCTTCTCTAAAAAATACAGATTAATTAATTAACCAGACACAAAATTAAAATAATGAAATGTATGCCAGAGAAAGGCATGAAAATGCCCTATAGGAGTGCATGGAGGTGGTATGTGGGAGCATGGAGCAATTCATTTTGCCTATTAAGTCAGTAAGGCTACAAACAGAAAAGGGGCTTTGAGGTGCGCCTTTAAAGAAGAGTAGAAATTCTAAGATATGAAAGGATGGAGGAAGGAAGAGAAAGACATTCCAAGATGAGTAAATAAGATAGGCAAAGGAAGAGATACCTGCAAGTCCTTGAGGGCTCAGGGAATGATGCTTAGTTAAGCAAGGCTAGAGAATAAGCTGTTTGTGGCAGAGAAAAATGGAGATGATTCTACAAAGGTAGGCTGGGACCGCGTGCGCCTTGTTAAATAAACTAAACTTAATCATAAACGTAATGGTGAGTCACTAAAAGTTTTTTGTTTTTTTTTTTTGTGAGGAAGATCAGCCCTGAGCTAACATCTGTTGCCAATCTTCCTCTTTTTGCTGAGGAAGATTAGCCCTGAGCTAACATCTGTGCCCATCTTCCTCTATTTTGTATATGGGACGTCGCCACAGCATGGCTTGATGAGTGGTGCGTAGGTCCGCACCAGGGATCCGAACCTGCAAACCCCGGGCCACCAAAGCGGAGAGCGTGAACCTAACCGCTATGCCACCAGGCCAGCCCTTAAAAGTTTTTAAAACAGAGAAATGACTTTGAAAATTTTGTGACTGTAGTAAAAGGGATTACTAATGGGACATGTATAGAGAGATTAAAATGGGAGGACTTAGAATGGTACTGGGAAAACACTCATGTGTAAGGGTGAGCAGAGGAAGAGAATCCAGTGAAAAGTCAGGAAGGAGCAGTCACAGAGGGAGAGAAAAACCCAGAAATACAGTGTGACAGAAGCCCAACGAGAAGAGTGTGTTAAGAAGGGAGTGGACAAGTGCTGCAAAGAGAAGGACAGGAATGAGGAAGGAAAAGAAAAGCCCATAGGCTCCAAAGCTTGTATTTTAATTATTGTATTTAAATTTCCATTTAAACAAAGTTGTATTTTAATTTCCGTATGTAGAAAATAAAAGTGGTACTTCAGGTAGTTGAGATGTTGCCAAGAAAACAAAATGAAACCGCACCCGAGTAAACACCGAGCATTACTTCTAGAATATCCAGATTTTTAAGAGGTGAATAAAAAAGATTTAAATTTTTTTTGCACCCTTAGAGAATCATATCAGGCTAGTGTGCTGGGAAACTCAGAGAGTTTTTTTTTTTACATTATTTTAGGTTTTCTTCAATTTTAAAGAGTTGTCCCCACAATTTGGTAACTGAATATCTAATGAATTTTTTAAAGATCATGCAAAATTGTTCAGTTTCGCCAAAAGTTATATTAAAATAGTAGAAATAAAGTCCTTTCTTTTATGTAAATATAACCAGAATTTTAAAGCTGGGGGACCTAGGACATTCCCACCTGTCTCCATTCTGCAGCTGAGGAAACTGAAGTTGAGAGGTCAAATGACCTCCTCAGTGTTACTTGGGTAGCTATTGGCAGAAATGGGAATAGAAATCAAGCCACATGACACCTCTTTAAGGGCGTATTTTCACTATATCACATTGGTGCTTCTTAAAAATTAGTGACTGGAAAGTAGAAAATGATCATTAGCAACGGGAGGAAGCCCAAGCTGGTGCTCTGGTGAGGTAAAGCTTATGGCACGGAGCGGAGACACGATTAACAAATACTGTTGCATTTGCCATGGAGGAAGTGAGTTTTATGACTCATAACAAAACCCCACAAAGGAGAATTTGGCAGTTTCAGGTCAACTTTCAGCAGCCCTTGCTTGAGACTCAGCTTGCTTAATGGGCTGAGCTACCCTAGGTCCTCCTGGGGCTCATTGGATAAATGACTATGGTCTCTAGACCTTGAGATTTGGAGCTGAAGCTGCTTGTGCTGCAAGAGGCAGACTAGCAGTGACTGTTAATATTAAAGAGCAATAGATCATTGGGATTTAAATTAGGGGAAGCAATTCCAGTTCACTTTTGAGGACATAGAGATATCACACAAGGCATGGGATAAAAGTATGTTGTCAACTATATTCGAAACACAGAAACTTGAATAAGCAAAGACATAAATGAGTTGTATCTTCTCATAGTTTTGCCCGTTAAATCTGGGTCACACCAATAAAAGTATTATTTTCTACCTAATGGCCAAGAGGCAAATGTTGCATTGAGATAAAACATATGGTAAAAATGGGAGAGTTATTTGTTTCTTTGAGTAGTACAAATAACCATAAAAATGCAACAGAATCTGACTCACAATCTACAGGTCAGGTAAATCTCACATAATTAACTCAGGCAGCCCTTCTAATGGTTCTTACAAATTTAACATCTAAACCACAGTCCCTTAAGTTTGTGGCTTTCTTCTCAAGATCTCTAGGACTTCTGGAAAATTAAACAATAAAATTTTTAAAAATGAGAAAAAGTCTTCTTTAAAACATATGAGTATGTAAATAAACAAAGGCATCTTTCCCCAGCCTCGTGACCTCATAGCCTCACAACTGGTGGCAATAAGATGTTCTGGTCACTCGAAGGGGGGAGAGTAACTTTGGGCTTGCTGTCTGTGTGGAGGACCTTCCAGAGTTTAAACAGTTGAAAGAAATTTTGCTGAACTTACTGTCAATGATACTTTTGAGATTGGGTGTGTTTGAATGTATTTTCTTTTGCCCCTCAAAGGGTTTCTCCTCAAAGGGGCTGCATGCGCTTGTTAGAAAATAATGCAAAAGTGATGCTAATTCAAGTAAAGTTTCATTTCTTGCGAAGGCCTCTAGGAGACTTAGATAGTTCAGTTTTCAATTTTAAACTGAAGATGAGAGTTAGTGAAAATGAGACGATGGGGTGAGCCTTGCTGGTGTTGTGGGGAGGAGGACTGGGAAGTGGGCACTAACTCTGCTGACAGCTGATGCCCCTTCGTTACGTAGATCTCTCAATGAGCAGCGTGCTCAATCATGAGTTTGCTGCCTGTGTTAAATTCTAACTTTCATTCTGTTGGGGAATTTTCACATTGGACTGGGATCAATATTTTGTGCCGCCAAGAATAATCACTAAAGAAAGTGCTGCATACAGACCGTGTAATACATTTAAAAATATTAATCCTATGGTTTCCCTCCACTCAAGATTTTTTTAAGAACTCCCACAATATTATTTTCTCTTGACTGATAGATCCTATATTAGAAGTCTGGAAGGAAAAAAAAAAAAGGTACTATTGTTGGAGAAGCTTTGAAAATGTCAAGCTCACCAAAATCCTTAAAAGCATAAATCTATTGTTATCCTTCTTATTTTCCTAACTGTGAGCTTTCTAGCACTGCCTGTAACTTTTTCCTCTTTTTTTCAAGCTGGAAGGAGCCAGCCAGAGTTAGGACAGTAATTAGCAAAGTGATGAAGGCCATAGTTTCTCATAAGTTGCTATCAAAATGTTTTTGTTGTTAGTGCTGTCCAGTCAATTCTAGCTCCTAGCAACCCTGTGTACAGCAGAGCTGAACTCTGCCCGGTCTTTTTGCACCATCCTCTCACCTTCCGGTGCTATATCAGACCACTGCTGTTCATAGGGTTTTCATCGCCAATTTTTTCAGAAGTGGGTGGCCAGGGCCTTTTTCCTAGTCTGTCTAGTCCAGAAGCTCTGCTGAAACCTGCCCACCGTGCTGCTTATTTGGAATAACCAGTATTTATTACTTGTGGTTGTTTCTTTTTTAAACGCTGGGCAATGACATTTGCTTCACTGGGCTGAAAAGACACTTTCTAAATTTGCCTTTTTTCCTTCAGAAGGAGATTGGAACCTGTCCACCTGCTGGTATTTGAAATCCCGGTGGCCTAGCTTTCAGCATCACAGCAACATGCAGCCGCCACAGTGTGACAACCGACAGGCAGGGGGTGCGGTTCCCTGATCAGGAAATGGACCTGGGCTGCGGTGATAAGGTCGCTGAATCTTAACCACTAGACCACTAGGGCTTATCAAAATATACCCATCTATTTTTCTTTGTTTGCTTTTCTGCACTCTCCATCATTTCTGAATCGGGGAGTTTGAAAACAGAAGAGAGCTTAGATGGATTTGGTAGCTGAAGGAAAACATTAGGTCAACAGTGGGCGTGAGCTTGCCATGGATAGCCAGGCAGAGACCTCTGGAATAATGGCTTCTGTTTCATGCTCTGTGACTGTCCAGTGGGATGACCTCACCCTCTGTTTCCCAATTACAGCTTTGTTGCTGTCAAAATGATGCCAAATTATTGACTCATGTTGATTGCTCTTCATTTGCTTTGAGACACATTTTATGAAGTATATTTTGCCAACTTGTAAGTTATATTCTGTGAGAGGTAACGCCAGAAAGTCACCCTATTTGGGATGTGTCAAAGGGAGGGAGGAAAAGAGGGTAGTGCATTCACTCCATGGTTCTTTGCAAAATGAAATTACTGCCAACATGTGTCACTCTGACAAATTCCTAAGCAGATTTTAGAGTGTCTTAGAGATGTTTAAGAGGCTGCATTAGCCAGCAGCTGTGAAGATCACCAGCTAGCAGCTGAATGATTCTCTGCTTAAATCGGGCATAAGCCCAGTTAACAGAAAGATGGGAAGTGGAAAAAAAGGGCATTTTTTTCCTCTACCTCTATGACTCCTTAGGGATTCTTGAGGCACCCTGTGAAGACAGAGAAAGTGTGTGGGGCATATTACTCTTGTCATTACTATCTATAATTGATGAACAGTCCAAAATGACAATCTCCTCCTGAAGGAAAAAAGGCAAATTTAGAAAATATCTTTTCAACCCAGTGAAGTAATGTCATCACCCAGCATTTAAAAAGAAACAACCACAAGTGATAAATATTGGTTATTCCAAAATGCAGAACACAGAGGCTGCACGTTACTGCCTTGAAAGCACAAAAGTTTTCTTCTTTTCTGAAATCAGTGACCCCCAAACTCTGTCATTACTAACAATAATTAAAAGGTGCTCTAAGAGGGAATGGATGGATGATTGCCACTAAGAGGCACATTCTCATTAATTTATTACCAATTTTTAACTTTGCTTCATTAGGACATGTCTGCTGAAGGCCATTTAGGACTCGGGGGATTTGCTTGCACTTCACATTGCCTCCATATTGGTTCCAGGGAAGGAGGATCATTTCAGTTTGTTGTCCTCCACGGACCTATATGTACAGGGAGGTGGAGGGAAATCTACTGCCTTGTAAATCTTCCAATCAAGGAAGTGGTCAACTTCTTTAGCATGTTCTTGGGACTGACTGAGTAGGCTTTTAGGAGTCAGTTCTGGGAAACAATCATCAGCTAAGCAAACTGTGAAGCAATTTACATGTCATTTATGTTTCTGCCACAGTGAGAAGTATGAATAAAATTCGACCCTGTCCCAGATAAATTAGGAACCCGGTCTCAAGGATTCTGAAAGCACCCTAGGCTTAAGTTCCCTCGGTATCTTTTGCTCTCTCTGTGATTCCAGCTGTCACATACTTCATGAAGATTGCCTCGTGGGAGAGGGGGTGATCTCCCAGGTGTCTGATTTTAGAGCCATGCAGCAGGTGCCACCACACCTGACAGTAGAGAGTATCCCAGAGATGTTCTCTAAATGAACTCACTGAGCAGAGAACTTTTTTCTTTTTTAAGTACTCCTGGTCAAATAAATTATTCCTATCATTTTTCTGCCTTAGGGCTAAACATATAGATCTATGCCTCTTGGTTTCCCCACGGATATCTCTTGTGATGGGGCTATAAAGACATAAACTGAACTATCCCAGAGTTGGGCTACCACCAAGGAGACTGGAATTAGGTATTTGTTGGCTGGCTGTGGCATAATTTACTAGAGCTTGTCTTTATCTCCTGTAGAACAGCAAATGACATACCAAGTGCCCTTGAACTTTATTTGAAAGGATCAACTATTTAGGAGTCCCTAGGGTGAAATTCTCCCTATCGTTACCATTGCTTTCATCTCTGCAAAGCCTAACACAAAATCTGGTATAAAGTAGACCCTGAGTAAATGAATAATTAAATAAAGTGTTAGTTCATGTCATGAATTCAATGACCTTTTGTATTCTTTTCCCCATGGTGTTAGGTATAGAGAATATGATCCAAGATCATCTGAAGTAAATTCTTGAATAAAAACTAGGAATTATATTTGCTTTAGTCATATGAATAAAGTATTGTTTTCTTTAAGTTGGTGTAAGGCTTAGGAAGCTGGATTATGCTTTTAGGTAGTTTAAACAAACCTATGAAAGACCCCCAAATTCCCATGATAAAAATAAATGCACAAAATGAATCCATTATCCAATACTCATAGAGCACTGTTTACCAATAATTAACAAATCCAACTGATATTAAGAACTTAGCCCCCTCTAATGGAGTAGACCACAGGGAAATATCAAAGTGCTAACAGCTGGCTTGTTAATATTCTCAGTCTTTTTTCTTTTACACAAAAAAGCAAATGGGAACATACAAAAGTAAATTTTATACAGTAGTTCTGTTTAAGATAAACCATAAGAAGTAAAAGTACCAACTGGATTGATAGCCTTACTATACCCCAGATCATAAATTCCAATACTGGATATCAGGAATATAAAATGTTATCAGCTTAAGAAGCACTAATATACACAAGCAACTGATTTTATTCTTTAGTAAATACTTTACTAAGAGAAAGACCCAGTCACAGATCCTAGTGGGGAGAAGCATTTATCTCATTAAGTCACACTACATGCCATCTGTTTCCAAGTCAAACCCATATGAAGGAGTCTTTCAAACAGAAAAAAGACCATAAAGAATGCCAAATTCCTCCTTGCCCTCATGTTTTATTTTTTATATCTTACTTTATTTTGAACCACTGTGAATGTAGTTATTTGAACAGGTAAAAATAAAAGCTCAATACAGAGCTAATATTTCAAGAAGAAGGTGCTATCCTGTCTTTTGGATCCCCTCTGCCCTTTCTCACTCCCTCCTGGACACACAAATCAGGTCTCATCTCACAGGTCACTTGGTCAAAGAAGCCTTCCCTGACTCTTAGAAATGGAAAGCTCCCTGGCAATACATCATGCACATTGCCCACATCAGTACACTCATCACACGTAAGTTACCAAGGTGCTAGGACAACATTTATCTTGGGCATAGTTCCACTCTTTTCAGTACTCAGTGGAGTGCCTGGCACATGGTAGACATTCAATCCATATTCATTAAATGAATGAAGAAGTGAATGAATGAAAAGCTTAAATGGTAAAAATATGATTGTCTCAGCATCACCCTAAACTAAGTAGATATTTTTAGATAATATTTTATGCGTATCAACTGGAAAGATACATTTAGAAACACTTTTTTTTTTTTTGTGAGGAAGATTGGCCCTGAGCTAACATTCGTGCCCATCTTCCTCTATTTTGTATGTAGGATGACGCCTCAGCATGGCTTGACTAGTGGTGTGTAGTTCCGCACTGGGGATCCCAACCCGCCAACCCCGGGCTGAAGTGGAGTGCACAAACTTAACCACTACACCACTGGGCTGGTCCCTAAAAACGCTTTTTAATCAGCAGAACTTTATACTTATTAAGCCTAGTATACATATCGTGTATTAGATAATGGGTTTCAAAGATGTGTCTATCTCAGTAGCACCCAACTCATTCAATCTGCGTGTGTGTGTGTGTGTGTGTGTGTGTACATATGCCAGGCATAGGGGACAGTTAGATCCCCCTACAGCTTCTTACATTAAGATACTTGAATTCCTAAAGGGCCATTTGTGGAAGATAATCTTTCTCTGAGTCATTGTAACCTCCAGTTCTGAAAGACTACTTGGATCTCCTGAAATTTTAGATTCAATTTTAAACTGGAAGAAAATAATTATTATTATCTGAAACTCATTCTTTGGGCCCTCTTATTCCAGCTGCTTGAAGTAATAATTTTCCTAATCTTATTAGACTCTCTCTCCTAATACAACAACTTACGCTGGGACTCAGGCACACACTGAAAGAGTCTAACTATACAAGGTAATATTTGAGGATATTATAGTCCAGCAAATAAAATTAAGTCAAAAGATTGGTAAAAATCCAGTTCTACTAAATGGAGAAGATTATGATTTATTACCTTATACTTTTTATAGTAATCAAATTCTTTCAGTTTAAGTATGTCTGAAACAAGTATATAAAAACGAGAATTAATCTTCACACATCTTTATGAATACTAAATGGCTTCGACAGTGAAATAAAAGAAGGAAGGAAAAAAATAGGTTTCAAATACCATTCAGCTTTATTTCAATTTCACTATTTGGAATCTTGACGTAGTTTGCAGCTTTTAGCTGTTCTGGAAAAACCAGTTCATCCATGATAGCACAATGAATTAAGAAGCTGCTGTAAAACATCTTATTAGCCTTGTTTTGAAATCAGCATGTATTTATACTTAATTGCACAATGTTGAACTTGAAAATGTTTTAATTGCTCAAGTTATTTTTATTTAATTCCAAGAAAAAAATTTAAACTTTGTAAATACTTCATTTTGGTGTTTGTGTATATGTGTGTGTGTGATAATTGCTGTTTTGTTTCATCTTAATTCGTTTTTGTGTTTATGTATACATCTGTGCATGTGATAATTGCTGTTTTGTTACATCTTACTTCTGCCTCTTTTGTTCTTTTAGATTGCAAAATAAGTAAATGTAACCAAAAATTATTGGAAATAAGGGTTAAACTTAAACCTGCTTTTTAAGGAAAATAATTAATGATATCTTTTCTTTGTGTCTATCTTCAATATATAATATTAATATGAATTCAGCACTTAAAAAAATAGTGCTTCCAATTCATACTGTAGTGTGAGAAATTACTAAACACATAGACTCACGCTTCTATTCTACTCAAGCTAATAGTCTTCATATTAAATGCCTAATGATCCCTAAAGGGAAATTGCAATGTATCGCAGCATCTTTGCACATAGAACACCCTCCACTGGGAATGTTATAACAATACATAATGTAGTTAATTTCAGTCTGATTTAGGTTTAAGTTGCTCCTATCATTAGTGAAAGCTTTGCTATCCCAATATACATGATATCATTGTAATCTTTTAATCAAATTTGGGAAGGATGGAGAAGGGAGGTATTGGCATTGATACGGGTTGAGGGGTTTTAGAGTGGGTACAGCAGAATGAAAAGGCGATGAGGCTAATGAGAATGTTTGTAAATACCGATAAAAGACTAAAATGTGTAGCTGATGAGAGAATGAAGTAGATTCAGGACGCATTGATGGATTAGGAAAGTGTCTTCATTAGGTCTAAGGCCTGATGTAATAGAAGTAATGGAGTGAAAATTGGATGAATAAGAGTATTTTCAAACTTGGCTAATTAACTTAAGTTTTAAGAGGTGGAGCAGCTCCTAGTAATGATTAGATCAGGGAGATACAATGAGAATGTTCTATGGAAATGGAGAAGCAATCACAGAATTTTGAGACTACTTAATTGACAATGTAGTGACCTAGATGGTGGCAGCATTTGGGACTGGAGGTTGAATTGATCAAGTGAATTGGTCGTGTCCCTTGAATGTAGGCAAAACTGCAGGGGGATAGAAGGCAATAGCCAGATAGCTAGAGCTCAAAGAGCAGAGAATTTATCTCTGGGGAGCCAGAGCATGGATTTATAATCTGAAAGCCACAGTGAAGAACTGTAGAAAGCCAGTTTTGTCGCATACAGAAAAAGCAGGCTCCATTGTGAGAACTGCAAAGAGACATGGGTTCTTTAGGGATGGGCCAAGTTTCCATAATGGAAAGGAAGTGGAAAGAGTACTGTGTGAAGAAAATGAGAGAATACAGGGTGCTAGCAGGTATTGTTGGTATTCCACTTATATCCCATTCAATCCCTTTTACTGGTTCTATGAGCCCCCACTGCCCAGAGCCCCATCTCCATGCCCCCATCACCACAGCCCTTAGTATGAAAGCCCAGCAACCTGGCCTCCATAGGGTTTCCAAATTTGCTAATAAAAATACAGGGTGGCCAATTAAATCTGAACTTCAGGTAAACAACAAATAATTTTTTTTAGAATAAGTTTGCCCCATGCAATATTTGAGACATACTTTTACTAAAAAGAATTTTTACCTGAAATTTTTACCTGTTTACCTGAAATTCAAATTTAATTGGGTGTCCTATATTTTATCTGGCAATCCTATGAGTGAGACAAACTTCTAGTTGTAATTTAGTCTCCAGAGCTCCTCTGTGGGATCAAGTGAGGCCAAATCTTTGCCTAAAAGTGGAGCCTTGCTCGACTTCTTCCTTCTCCCTGCCCTGCTTCCTCTACTCTCTCACAGGTCTCTTCTGGTACCACAGTGAGTCACTTCTACGCCATTCCTTGTCTCATTCTTGCTTTGCTTCTGTGGAATCCAAACTATGATGAGCAGTTTAAAGAGAAACTAAGTATAAAATCGAAAGAGTTTGTAGGGAGGTCAGCAATGGGACCGTGAGTCAGGAAGGAGGCAAAGGAAGAAAACTCAGATCAACAAAGTGTCACTTGGAGATTTCTTAACTTACCAGGCTAATACTGTTAGAAAGTGGCAGTGCTAAGGTTCAAATGTAAATTGGTCTGGTGCCAAAGCCTTTGCACATGTCTCCACATAACACTCCCTCTCTAAGGCAGGGTAACAAGCTTTTAACGGACGGATTGAACACAGGGCCTTGACAACATACCACTGAGTGCCATCTGTACAGTGAACAATATGTGACGTCAAAGGGAGGAGCCCAGTTTGTATTTTGTGTGGTGCCTCAGAGAAACAGAGATCAGAGCAATGGTCGGAATGAACTGACTTCAAGATATGAGGCCTGAAAGGAACGCTTTGGTAAAATTATTAGAGTCCAGAGCTCAGATGCTTCTAGGTGCTTCCTGAGTGCTGAAGGCATTGGTACCATTTCCCTAAGGCACAAGGAGGGCCAGAGTTGGAATGGAAATCAGCTCTCCAAACACCTTTAATAGTAGAACATACAAGTGCTCTCAGAAGACTTTCCAATATGAATCACTTATACGCTTATAGGGACATTTTTCTCCCTTATTATTTAAGTTTTCATTATTAAACATATTCCAGGTAAAGATCACAAACATCTTTAGGTGAAAATATGAGGACATTATTTTTAAAGTAAAATACATTTACTTAAAGGTGACTTCGTGATTTACGTAATGCTCTATTTGTGATTTCTTTACTATGATCTATTTTTTCTTTTAGTCTCATTAACACACATTCTTTAAATATGAACTATTAGTGATATTTAATAAATAATAACAGTGTTTTTCAATTGGAGGAAGTTAAAAGTTTGGGGAATGTGTGGCTGGGCATGTGGAATATATCTTTAGCACTTGGACAGCTGTGGCTCCAAAATTTGGAGTTAAGAGGCAAGCAAAGAATGTTTTATTGCCAGTATCTAAAACAAATTTTATTGGAAACTTTTATGTTTGTAGGCTTGAGTAGTTTTTATAGTGAGGAGTTCTGAAAACTGCCATAAAATTTTGCCTTGGGGGTTATGATTACATTTGTATCTTTCCCAAACTTATATAAATAAAAAAGACAGTTTTTACTGTGAAAGCTTAAAAGGTTAGAGAGGTATTTGGTCTGTGATGAACCTTTTATAGGTTTGATGTTATAAGAATTTATTTTTAAAATATCAATAAAAATACAACCTTAGAGGCCCTGATAAAGAAATTGCAGGAAACTCGACATTGAAGTTTCCATTCAAATAGACTCACTAAAGATAATTTAATTAATTTATTATACTATGCAAACTATCTTTAATATTAGCTGATGCTACAATTCTACATGGTAATGATATGTAATTTACAATGATTTTGATGGCTAAACTGTAATAAGAGGTAGAATTTTCCTTGCTAGAGCTGTTTAAGGATAGGCTGGACAATCATGTGGCTGGGAAATTATAGAGGAAATCAACATATCTTAGAGGAGACCAGATGAACCCTAAGATCCATTTCCAAACCAGCCACTGTGATTTTTATGCTGTAAGGAGGATAGTTTAAAAATAATAAGTGGATGTCCCGCTTTCTTCCTCTTCCTTCACACGAGAGATTTTATCTTGCAAAAACAGGTTCTATACAAAAGAGGAAGAGGAGGAGGTGGAAGGAAGAAAGAGAGGGAGGGAATATTTACAGTATAAATCACGTATCACATCTGATCTAAAATAACTATGTAAAGGAGGAAGCATGTCCTCATTTTCTAAGTGAAGTAACTGAGTCAATGTAGAGCTAGAATTCAAACCTCAGTTTTCTTGATACCCAGACCTGTATGTTTCCCCATTATATCAATTTTAAAATTTTACTACTTAGAGTGAAAGGTGAGGTGAAAAGTGAGGAGTGATTGTCAATTTATTATGTATAATAATATATAGTAGACAATACAGATTTGAACTTCAAAGGCAATTGTCTGGATACTTCTGGGTCAGTCAGTCAGACAATTCACAAATATCTATTGGGTACCTGTTGCGTGTCAGACATGGTTCCAGGCACTGCAGATACTGCAGTAAACAAAGTAAATGGAGTTCTTGCCCTTAGATAGCTTACCTTCGAGTGGGAGAGGAGACCAACAATACACAAAAGTAAGGCAATTCCAGGCCTTGATAAGTGCTTTGAAAAAAAAAATCTAGTAAAAAAAGCAAATTTGGTTTGGCTAAGAGCAGAAGTGGCTGAGGATGGTAAGAAAGGTTGAATATAGTTTGTTGAGAGCATTTAAAGCTATACTAATGAATTTGGGTTTGATCTTGCAGGTAGTGGGGGATCCTATATGAATTATTTTTCTAGAAAATTACATGATTAAATTTGTGTTTTAGACAGTTGCCTCTACCGACAGTGTAGAGACTGGAATGGAAAGGGAAGACACAAAAGGCAGGAAGAAAAAGTAGGAAATTCTTATGGTAATTCAGGAAATGATGATGAAATTACCAAGGTAATGAGGATAGACTCATGAACTATTAGTGAAATATAAGGGCAGGTATTAGTGACTGGATATGGAAGATGAGGAAGATAATAAGCTTCACAGTGGCTGGATTTGCTAGTCTTGGGTGAAAAGATAGCTCTCCAAGTCTTAGACAGATGAAGGATATAGGAGGAGGCAGGACCAGGAATAAGATGTTTTTCCAGAGATAACAAATTTGGTTTTGGACAGGTTGAATTTAAGGTACTTGTGATATCATCTGAGTTGATTTTTTTCACTTGGCATCTGGGAATATAGCATTATCCTGAGAGCAGTTGGGTCTGGAGATAAAAATTAGGGAGTTAGCAACTTAGATGTGCTAACTGAAGCTGTGAGATGGATTGAAGATGAAGTTACAAAATTTAGGGGAAATGGATGTTGGGTATATAGTAAGAAATCTGTGATTATCATGTTTTCCCCCGAGTAACGTCTTTAGAAACTAATATAATAGGCACCAAATCTACTTGAAAAATGCTGACAACCAAGGAAATTTCCCTGGAGTGTGCTCGCATCTTTTGTTGCCCTGTTACCACTTTCCCCTCCTCTCTTTCACTCTCTTGCTTCACCTACTACCATGAAACTTCTTCATTCAACTTAGTGCTCCCTCTCCTCTGTTCTTTAATCTCATTCTCTCCCTCCTCTACAAGCATATCACTTCTCACTTGGTTCTAATGGCATTTTATAAGATACTCAGCCCGTTCATTTTCTTTGTGGTAGAAATGACTCTTAATCAAAGAAAATTAAGGTTATGGGAAGAAGAATGCCCTTGCATCAGTCTTGTGCAGAGGAATAGGAAGGTTAGCATGGTATATTGGAAAGATCAGGGAATACGTTGCCAAGAAACGTGGGTTTCCAGTCCAGCATTTCTCCTTACTAACAGTATGAGTTAGTTCATTTACATTAACCCCTTTGCATCTCTGTATTCCTCATAAGAACACACACTTTACAGGATCGTAACAAGTATTAAATGAAATGATATATGTAGGTGTGTTATACAGAGGGCTGTACAGATATTAGATTTTCATCTACTGTCTGGCTTACTCAGTAAATGTTTGTTGAATGAATGATCACCTCTATTAAGGATTCTTGGATCTACCCCTATAGATCTGTCAATCTCTATAAAATTGTTTCTTTGAGCATTTATAGCTGCCAGGATTTCTGGCCTTAAGTATGTTTTTACTACACTCCTGTATTTTTGGTTGCATTGGCTTGACCTTAACTAGCAAATGTATTAAATTATTATGTAAAATGGGTATCATGTGATTATTATTAAATTATGCTAACAATAATATTAAATTTTTCTTTTTGATTATACCTTTTCCATAATCTTGATTTCTCTTTTTCTGTAAATCTTTTTCATTCAGTTCTCAACTATACACAAAGAACATAAAAATATTTAAAATACTCTATAAAACTAAACATAAAGGTATAGCAACCAGAGAAGGCTATCGTTTAGTCAAGTTCTCGTTCAGCCATGATTTTTTATTGCCTACTAAATTGTGTTTACTTTCTAACATTTTTCCTTACTGTAAAATATTCAAAATCGACTTGGAGGCTTGTCTTAAAAACTTGAAACTTGAAAACCATGATTATTTCTTAGACCCTTTCATGAACCTTTCTATATAATTTTATGACCTCAGAAGGGCATTACACTCCAGTCTACAGCTTTCTTTCTTTTCTATGAGAGTAAAGAAACATAGCATTGCATGCTATGCTAATAGATTTGGCTAGATTGCAGTCCAAATCTAGTACAAGTAAACTGTAAATTAATAATGATGAAAACCTGATGCTAGACTATAAGCTTAATGAAAACAAAGGCGATGTCAGGTATTTTTAATATTATATTTTCAAGATCTAGCTTAGAAATCACCATAAAAGCTTGTGTTGAATTAATGAAAGTTGTATGCAGCAAGTTTTAGATTATGATTCCATAAATATTATTTCATGCAATTAAGAGTTTCTTTCTTACTAAATTAGAAAGCACGCACTTGTCCACTGGCTTCCTGCTGTTCCTTCAACATACCACGCTTGTTTCTACTTTGGAATTTTGACGCTAAATATTCTTCCTGAATGGAATGCTCTTCCCCGTAGACCTTTACATGGTTTGTTCCCTCACTTTGTTCAGGCCTCTCCTCGAATGTCCTTCAGAGGGTCATTCCTTGACCACCTCGTATAAGTAGTCTTTCCCTGCCTTGTCCCTAATTGCCAGTCTCTGTCTCCTTTTCCTAATACATTTCTATTGATAATATTTATCATTGCCAGAGGTTAAACATTGATTTGTACACTTGTGTATTGTCTTCTCCATTCCCACTTGCACTAGACTATGAGGTCCATGCAGGCAGGGCTCTTGTGTGTAGAGATTTTATAATCCAACAGCAAAATTTTCCACAGTCTACCTAAAACTAAGCCTGCAATTCAATGCTGCACTCAACAAGTCAGCCTGATGTGAATGCTCTCACACTGGGAACATGTTTTCCAGCCCCTAAAACTCTCAAGCTCCAAACATAGCCTCCCTGGACCTAAGCCCCCCACATTTACTTGTATTACAATTCTTTCGTCAAGCACACTTTACTACCACATCTTAGCACCTGAGTGAATCTTATTTGTTCCATATTTCCTCATGGGGATCATATAAATACAACTTAATTTTATTAAAATCTGTGTTACTTATGTTCCAGGTATAAAATGATTTGATGGACAGCAGAAGTTGTTAATCCATTACTGACAAAAATAAGCAACAAATATTTCCATACAGAATTGGACCCCAAGATATGAAATCAAGGAGAAAACTGTCAAAGAAAACTTGCACCAGACAAGTTAAACAGGAAAGGAAGACTTTTTTCAAGACTATTGCAATAAAGGAGAGAGACTGACCTCAACTCCTCTGAAACAAAAGGTAGGAGAGTTTTTAAGCACTGGGGTGAACTAGTAGAAAAGTCCTGGATGACATTAGTGGGGAGGTTGATCAATGTGATTACGTCATCTGTGTCTGTTAATGGAAGTTATGTTCCCTCCCTCCCACAGAGACTGGGAGACAGGGGCTGGGGCTCTATCTTTGTTGATCATTAAATTTAAAAGGGATGGATCTCAGGTGCTTGAGAAAGGCATTCCTGAGTTGTGAAACTGTCAAGAAATTGGGAGAAGATTTACATCTCAAAGGGGCAGAAAAAGGATTTACAGTTATAAGTTTTCTAATGTAAATGCTCTAAGAAAAAGGAGGTCAGGGGCCTATGGTCAGGAAGAAACCTGTCTGAAGTTTAGTTAAGCTGTGGGTAACATTAAGACCACCTTGGTCAGTATGAATAATTGGTCATCAATGAATATCGAGAGTATATATATTCACAGAGTTGGCTAATAATCGTGCCTTTAGCTAACATCACAAATAGCTTTGGGTTTTTCTTTTGAGTCTGCCTTGCCGTGTGATCATTACTGTAGCTTATCAGATGAGTTAATCATCATGAAGCACTATAAAAGGCCCTTGTTTCTGTTCCAAAGATTACTATCTAGTGAAGGCTCTTTGGGAGATAATTTTCTCACCTTATTAACCAGCCCAAAGGCCAATTCTAGACTGGGAACTCCAGACTTACTTTACAACAGGTCTGGGGGTAGAAAGGATTATTTCAGAGAGCTAAAATTTACATACTTCAGAAAACAGCATTTGTTATGGTACTCAGTAGCTATGTTCCTGAAAGGTATATAAATATAGAAATTTTGGCAGTTGAATCTTATTTTAAATCTCCTGATGGAATTTACTCATTCAATAAATATATATTAAGTATATTACTTGCTATGTGCCAGATACACTTCTAGGTACTGGAGATTCATCAATGAACAAAAATGCCTGCCTTGCTGGAACTTATAATAAAGGTGGTGGGTGGTGGGTGGTGGGTGGGGGGCGGGAGACAGTAATCAATAAAGGTAACACTTAAATTATGTAATATATTAGAAAGTGATGAGTGCTAGGGTAGGGTAGGGTAAAAGGGATTGAGAGGGCAAGGGGTGGAGCAGGGACAGATTATCATATTAAATAGGGTTTTAAATAGGGTGACATTGGGAAAAAAACTCGAAGGGAGTTAACCCTAAAGACATCTGAGGAAAGGGTGTTCTAAGCATAGGGAACAGCAGTGCCATGTCCCAAAGGTGGGAACATGACTGGTATTCCTGGAATAGCTGGAGTTCAGTGTGGCTACAACCCGGCAATGAAAGGATAGGGCAGTAAAGTCAGAGAGGGAGTGGTGATACCTATACTTTAAGCACTGTATAGACTCTAGGGGCAAAGGTTGAAGTGAGGGGAACTGTTGGGTGGTTATTGAGGTAAATCACCTTTTAAAGCAATTACACATTATAAGAGCAAATACTATTTTGTATGTGGATTACTGCATAAATTATATGTTTCATTAGTTCTCATTTTGATGTATAACATGTTTGTATAAGAGCTCATCTGTAATTTTGAGATTATGATGAAAGCAGCAAATTAATTCACAAGACAAAAATCAATCACTCAAATAATAGAATCAGTCTAACTACTTATTTATAGAAGATTTTAGTGATTTTTTTCACTTCTTAATTAATTGATTTGTCATCCTATTGGCAGCAAAACAGACTTCGGTTGTTTGACTGCCATAATATTATGAAAATGATATGTACCTCAGTTTCCCATACCAGGCTCAAGAATCACTGTCTTTGAATAGCACTACGCTGTTATCTCAAGAAAAATACAAAGATACTGATCCACAGTAGAGGCATCATTATTATACAGATATTTGGATAGAAATGCTTGGTCTCTATTGATGCCACCCTATGCACACTGTTTTTGACTTTATACTGTGGTGCCCAATTCTGAATCTGTATCTTTGTTATTTATTTTTGCTAGTTAGTAATGGAAGAACATCTTCTGATGTCCATGGGATCTTTATATCAAACAGATTAACTTCAGAGTCTCTTGTGAAATCAGAAGGATGTATTTACAGGAATCTCAGAGTCTCTACCAACAACTAATTCTGTAATTTAATGTAATTATTTACATAGATAAAATTTTTTTATGTTTTGTTAGGGATGGAGTTGTGGAAATCCCAAGGGACTAACCAAACACTTATAACTTGGCAGGGTTCAAACTTCAAACTCTGTCTCCCTTGCAGATCTTGTCAAGACTTTAGGATTTGTTACGGTGGGTCTGGAGTAGTCCTTGTTCTGGGAGAGCATGGTACGTAATCTAAATCCTGGCTTTTCTGGCATCTTAGCTGGATACTTGGGCATTTTAACAAAGTCTCTCCACTCTGGCTAGGCTGCGACTCCAAAATCTCCCAGCATTGCTTGACTTCAGTATCCCCATTCTATTCCCAACCGTCTAGTGGACCTTGTACAGTCTTGCTCTGCGCACGTGAAGCTTCACTCTTGGCCAAGTGCACTGAGAAGCCCATCCAGACTCTGGGGACTCCCACCCCCATCCTGTGTAACCACCTTTCCACCAGGTGCCCTGCTTTGCTGAATCTAATCATTTCATCAGCCCCAAAGTGTGATATTTGCCTCCTTAGTTTGTCAGGCCATTGGCTCCATAGTCCTATGCCATGGTGGGGAAATTATCCACACGCAGAGGGCAGAGTGAATATGGGGCTCACCCTATGAGTTTCCCTTCTCTCAGGGATCATAGTCTTGTGCAGTTTATTGTTCAATACCTGAAAACAGCTACCTATATATAGCATAGTTTTGTAGTTGTTTGTGGTGGAAAGGCTAGACTAATACTCTCTTATAGAACAAAGTAAAAGATTTATGAGAATAGTAATTTTTAACCTTCTTTTAGGGTACTTTGATAATATGCTAAAAGAAATAGACTGTTTCCTTAGCATTAATAGTTAAATTATTTAGATCATCTACAGCCTATATTTTGATCTCACGGGGAAGGGAAGGAGAAGGATTGGAAGGAGTGCTTCTGTTAATTTTTACTTATATCTTAAACAATTTAAATAATATGTAATTTGTTACATACAGTTTCCTGATGTTTTCATTATGCTTTATACTTCTAATTACTGCAAAAGGACTCCATCACATTTAATGAAGTCATCTTTGTCAGCTATTTAAATTGTAACCTTTGTTTTCTTTTTCTGGTATTTTCTTATATACTCTATATTATTTCATTACTATGAATTATTCAACTTCTTTTAGGTAAGCCTGTAGTATTTAGTTACAATAGGATTTCTTTGTATCTTATTTTAACCAAATCCAGAAGTCCCTTCCATTTAATTTATGAGTTTATTACCTTTAGATCAATCATTATAATAGTATTTTTTATTTTACTTCTGCTATCCTATTTTATTTGTATGTCTGTATGTAAGAGTTTTTTTCTCTAATTTATTATCTTTGCTTAGTTGTTTTAGGTAATTAGGAAAAGATGTAGTTCTCTTTTTAATTCTAGTAGTGGTTACTTTTATAAATTTCAATAGTAATGATAAAACTTATATTTTTTGGGCCAGCCCCCTGGCTTAGCAGTTAAGTGCGCGCGCTCCGCTGCTGGCGGCCCGGTTCGGATCCCGGGCGCGCACCGACACACGGCTTCTCCGGCCATGCTGAGGCTGCGTCCCACATACAGCAACTAGAAGGATGTGCAGCTATGACATACAACTATCTACTGGGGCTTTGGGGGAAAAATAAATAAATAAAATTATAAAACAAAAACAAAAACATATTTTTTAATCTATCACTCTCAGAAATGAGGCATATTCACTGTGAAATATGAATAAATTGTACACGTACAGACACTTTTATTCTCTCTCTCTTTTGTTTCTCTGTTTCCCAAGGTTTGTTAATTTGCTTTGAGATTTTTTCTCCAATCAATTTCAGCGAACATATAATTTGTTACATTGTTGCCTCAATGATAGCCTCAGGTCTATTTTTAAGGAGTCAGTGACTCCTGCCACTCCTTTCATACCACACCTCATGGTTGGTTAGTTTATACTCGAAGGTAAATTGAGAATTTAGTTTATTCCAGGTAATGTGCCAGGAACCACGGATTCAGTAATGGGCAGGGTAGCCACTAACTATCCTACCCAGTGGCAGCTCCCAGTGTAGTAAGTGGAATTTCCAAACGAGGAGAGAAAAGTTGCTTCACTTTTCTTGTAGTTTCAATAATGCTCATTTAAAAAAAATTCTTTTGTTCCATTCTTTTACTTTTCATTGAGATCTCATTTGATAGTAGGAACCTCTATGGGCGCTCCAGTCTCATTACTCTATTTGTGTTTCTAGGCATGCATACTTGACATTTTAAATTTCTATTCTATTTAATTCTCTTGGCTTCACAAGCAGTGCTTCGGTTTACCTCTGAGTAAAGAATTTCCCCCGTCTTGTCTGCTTCATTCACCCTCACATATTTGTTTTGAACATTTGGATTTGTGCTTGTTCAATGGTGTGTGAGTTTGAAATGCCAGGGGAAATAATAGGACAATGCAACCTACTCAAAGTTTAAAAGCTTAATTATGTTTCTAATGTTCTATCAGTTGTCAGAAGCCCACTATGTTGAATCCCAGACAGTTATCAGGAAGTTCCTGTTCTTAAAAAGTATCCTGGGAATGAATTTTTAAAACATTCTCTCAACTCATTTCTCTACAGATCTCTTTCCATTCACAAATCATTACCACTGCCTTTCCAAGTTCCTTATGAGAAAGAAATCCTTGAGAGATAGATTAAAAAAAAAAAAAAAAAAAAGATTATCTAAATTGTCAAATGGAATAACAGAGAAGTTCTAAAAAATAGGAAACCTTGTTTCAATTCTAGATAGGAGTCCCCTACCTTTCAGTGGCGGTCTGTGAAATTATTTTGCTTATTTATTCCTTTGTGAAATGAAGGGAGGAGAGAAAAAAGGTTACAGCAGTTGCCCTTAAACCACTGTCCTGAAAATTCAAGAGGCTATTATAGTCTGGGTAAGCCCACTTGCAAAGACATCTGGAAAAAAGAGCCACTTAAGCTGACTTCAACAGAATATATTTTTCTTAAAAAAAAGTTCCACTATTCAATCTTCTTCATAAAAACTTCATTTTATATTTCTGAAAGCTTCACGATGTGTATTAGCATATAAAATGTTCTAGTATGTCTAGTGAAATATAAAGACTTTTTTTACTTTATTTATTATTTATTTATTTTATTTTTTGGGGGGGGGGATAAAGATTGGCCCTGAGCTAACATCTGTCACCAATCTTCCTCTTTTTGCTGAGGAAGATTGGCCCTGAGCTAACATCTGTGCCCATCTTCCTCTATTTTGTATGTGGGATGCCGCCATAGCATGGCTTGATGAGCAGTATGTCGGTCTGTGCCCGCGATTCGAACCTGTGAACCCTGGGCCACCAAAGTGGAGTGTGTGAACCTAACCACTATGCCACCGGGCCAGCCCCTATTATTTATTTTTTATTGAGCTTATCTTTTTCCGAACTTAATTCACTTCTTTTCTCCACAAAACATCTAATAACAATTTGTTGTTGTTGTTCTAGGAAACATAGTTTGGGAAACCTTGCCTTAGGGAAATACCTCTCGTGAAGCCTGTCTTTGAGATTTAAAGGAATAAAAAGTGTGGCAGAGATTCATTTCATTTTACACTTGACGCTTGACCAGCTGGAACACACAAGCACACTTACCTCCATAAAGAAAGTATGCTTTGTTCAAAAATTTTGTCTCTATACTTAGGCCTGACTCTAGGAGTAGGATGACTATGTGGCTTCTTGTCCTGCAATATTAGCCTCACTCCTATCATTCCCAGATATTACTACCACTCCATATCATTTTAATGCTTAAAAATGAAATCCCACATTAATATTATTGGATGTAAGTTCACTCTAAAGTATTAAGAAATTCCTTAATTCTCAAGGAATTCCTTTAATTCAGGGGCAGAATGGAACACAGAGTTAGTGAGATCATGATGGAAGTGAACAACTTTGTTGGAACTTAAAAGAGGAGATTTCCTCAAGACAGAGGTGGAGAGGCTGCTACAAAGGTAAATTTTCCCGCCTTGACAATCTGGTCTACTACCTCCTCTAGCTGTGCTACCCAAAATTATTCCCAAATTAATATTTCTAAAGTGATTTCTGAAAAGAATGTACTAATTATTATTCAATGATATTGTGTGATAAACATATCTCATTGTACCCTTCCCAGCATTATTATAATTTTTTTATCTTTGCCAGTTTTATGTAGAAAAATCTCTCATTCTTTTTTCATTAGAAGTTCTTTATTAGTGAGGTTAAATATTTTGAATTTTTCTCTGAATTATATTTCTGTCTTCTCATGCAACATATATTGACTGTGTAGGGGATAATGATTTAATCTGTAATAATTCTGTCCCCAATTTCACTTTCATTCTCTCAATTGTTCTACTTTATGAACATATTCAATGAATATGAGCTATAAACAAAACCAATCAATTTGTTGCCTTATCTCAATAACCGTACAGTGTGATTTGATGATGAAGTTGCTCAAAACTGTGATGACAACACAGTGAAAGATTGTTTATATATTCTATTTACCATGCTGGTTTTGAATTGGCTAAGTATCATGAACGTCAAAAGGAAAACAAAGATGCCTGCTATCACCTTTGTTAGTTAACACTGTTCAAAAGAGCTAGTCCATTGTGATATACTAAGAAAAGGAAATTACGTAAAGTTATTAGAAATAGAAGATATACAAGATCGTTTTAAAATATAAAGACATCTATGTTTAAATTATAGAATCAATGGACTATCCCAAATTCCTTGGAAATCTTGGATTGTGTAAATCATCTGTGTTGTGGAATAAAAAGTCTGTCTTCCCCACTGAAAGGGTACTGTTTATCATTTTCCTTCTTGTACTGAAATCTAGATGAAACCCACCCAGCGAATTATTTTGCATAGAAAACTAATTCTAATTTCTTGATGTTCAGGGAATACATGTTCAGTTTTATTCAAGGAAAGCCTCACTATGGAAACAATTTTCATATATAATAGCAATATGTAGTAGATATATATTTCATATACCAGCAATTTTATAAAGTAACCTAAATTTTTAATAATGTGACCAAATTAAAAAAAAAACAAGATTGGTAGTTAGAGACATTTGATACACACCGTTTCTTGTACTGATGATCTAGGCAAGTGGCCACTTTTTGGACTTGTCTTAAAAGCCAAAATATCCCATACTAGCGATACGGAAAGACGTGAGGAAGGAGGAGGAAGAAATCAGAAAGACTATTGCAATTGATAAAGGGATTTGCAAGGTACGGAAATGAGAAAGATAGAAATAGCTAAAGATATTAATGGTTAAAATTTAGTACTTACTATTCACAGGGCATTGCACTTAAGTGCTTCACATAGAGTGTAGGTTTCAGCCTTCAAAAAAAAATTTATGAGGCAGATGATATTTTTATTCCCAATCATGTGAATAAGAACTGAGGCTTAGAGAGGTGAAATATCTTTTCCAAGATCAAAAAGCTTAACAGCAGAGATAGAGTTAGAACACAAACCTGTGTGATTTAGAAACTTGAAAACTAATTAATTAATTCACTTACTTAAAGTGATATATATATCTCACTAATTTAAAAATTCAAGTAGTTTAAAAAGACACAAAACTAAAAAAATCAATGGGTTACCCAAATCTGTAATCCCACACACCAGATGCAGCACACTTTCAATTATTTTACCTTACCTATGTTCTTTGGTCATTTACCTCAATATTTCTAAATATCAAAGGTTATACCACTATTTTTTGTAAATCAAACTTACTGAGCTATAATTTATTATATCACAAGATATACTGTTCAATTAGCTTAGATAAATGTGTTCATCCATGTAATCACCTCCCTAATCAAGAGGTAGACATTGTCATCACCCCACAAAGTTCCCTTTTGCTCTTTTCCAGTCAGTCCTTCCACCCACCCTGACCCAAGGCACCGGTGTAATTTTTATCAACATAGATTTACATAAGTTAGTTTTACTTCTCTAGAACTTCATATTTAGTCCATTCTTTTTTGTGTCTGACTTCTTTTGCTCAGCAAAACCCACGTTGTTGCATGTATCTGCACTTAGTAGTGTTCCATTGTATAGATATGCCACAATTTTTAAAATCCATTTTCCTCTTATGGATATTTGAGTCATTTCCAGTGTTTGACTATTAGGACTAAGTCTACTATAAATATTTGTGCACACGTCTTTGTGTGGACATATGTTTTAATTTATCTTTGCAGTAGAAGGAGGTAAGTGTATGTTTAATTTGATAAGAAACTGCCAAAACATTTTCCAAAGTTGTACCATTCACACTCTCACTAACAGTGTGTGAGAGTTCTAGTTCCACATTCTCATTGACATCTATTTTTGTAAGTATTTTTAATTTTAGCCATTCTCTTGAATGTGTAGTCGTATCTCACTATAGTTTTAATTTACATTTTTCTGAAGAGTAGTGATTTTGAGCATCTATTCATGTGCTTATTGGTTATTCATATATTTTCTTTTGGAATATATCTGTTAAAGTCCTTTGCAGAAGTTATTAATTTCTATGAAGTCCAATTTATCTATTTTAATTATATTATTAGTGCTTTTTGTTTCCCAAGAAATCTTTGCCTACCCTAAGGTCACAAAGATTATCTTTTCTGCTTTCTTTTAGAACTTCTGTGGTTTTAGGTTTTTCACTTAGGACTGTGATTCATTTCAAATTAATTTTAATGTATAGTGTGAGGTAGAGTCAGGGATTGTTTTTTGAACTGATAGTCAATGGATCTAGCACCATTTGTTTAAAAGTCTACCCTTTCCCTTAAATTACTTTGGCACCTTTGTTAAAAGTCAATTATCCATATACATATGGGTCTCTTTCTAGAGTCTCTTTTTTGAACCATTAATCAATTTTACAAGTTTTATGTCTATTGTACACTCTCATAATTATTACAGCTTTATGGTAAGTCTTAAAATCAGGTAATGTAGGTCTTCCAGTTTTTAAAATATTTTTCAAAGTTATCATAGTTATTCTAGGTTTCTTATCCTATTATTTTTTTATATTTCCATTTTACACATTATATATTTGACTACATAATTCTCAAGATGAGAGTTTAGTTATTTTCTCCTTTCCTCAATGTAATTTTATCAAAATTTTTGGTTAAATCAGTATTCAATTTAATGTTTGGTTATTATAGAGATGCAATATTATTTACAGATGATTCATATAATGTATAATAATTTACCTTCTCTTTCTTGCAAAGAAAAGTTCTTGTAAAATTTTTGTTTTCCCTGGAGTTATTTGCCTTATATTTCCATTTGTTTAACCTTAGATGTAGCTATATCTAATTCTTCCCTAACTCTACACCAAAAATTCAAATCTCTTTGCAAAATGTTCAAACATATTATTAGTACTCCATCATCTTCCTGTTCTAATAATAATGTTTTCTCTCTAAGCCTGATATACAGTTGTCATCTTAGAATTTATCTTCATAACTCAGAATCCTCTTCATTTATCTCCTCTATTAGGTTAGCATTTTCAGTTGCCTGCATCCCATATCTTCCTTTTACTCAGTGTGGAACACATAGTCCAGTGGCTAAGTAAGAAATGATGCATAGCAACCAAATTTTTTTTGAGGAATTGTGTGCTTGAATAATGTCTTTACTTTTCCTGAACTGACATTGTGAGTGGATGTAACATTGTAGGTTAGAATTCATTTTTTCCCTCAGAATTTTTTAGGTATTGTTTCATTTTCTTTTAGCTTCCCATGTTTCTGTTGAGAGGTCTGATGTAATTTTGAGTCCAGATCCTTTTATGAGTGTGTGTTTGTGCACACACATGTGTTTGGATGCTTTTAAGTTCTTTTCATTCCCATTTATCTGAAATTTCATGATAACGTTTCTCAGTGTGTGTAATTCTGACACACTTTCAGTTTAGACATTCATGCTTTTCATTTGAGGACATTTTATGGAATTTTAAATATAATTATCTGGTTTTGTTTTTTTCTGTTTTTTTTTTTTTTCTTTTGGAAAACCTATTATTCAGGTATTGGATTGCTTGGCTAGGTTTTCTGATTTTCTCACGTTTCCTTTCCTATATTTTATATCTTGGTGCTTTTATTTTGATTTCTGGGTGTTTGCTCAAATTTATCTTATTCTTTTTATTCTTGAATTTTTTTTATTGTGGCAAAAATCACACAACACAAAACTTATCATCTTAACCATTTTTAAGTGTATAGTACAGTAGTGTTAACTATAGGCACATTGTTGTGCAACACATCTCTAGAAGTTTTTCATCCTGCAATACAGCAACTCTATACCAATTGAATAACAACTCCCCTTTTCCTCCTCCCCCCAGCCCCTGGCAACCACCATTGGACTTTCCAGTTCTAAGAGTTTGACTACTTTAGATACCTTATATAATAGGAATCATGCAGTATTTGTCTTTTTTGTGACTGGCTTATTTCATTTGGCATAATTCATCCGTGGTTCATCCATGTCGTAGCATATCACAGGATTTGCTTCTTTTTTAGGGCTGAATAATAGTTCATCGTATGTATATGCCACATTTTCTTTTTCCATTCATCCAGCAAAAGACATTTAGGTTGCTTTCACCTCTTAGTTATTTTGAATAATGCTGCAATGAACATTGATGTGCAAATATCTCATCAAAATTCTGTTTTCAATTCTTTTGGATATGTACCCAGAAGAGCCATTGCTAGATCATATCATAGTTCTATTTTTAATTTTTTGAGGAGTCTTCACATTGTTTTCCATAGGAGCTGCACCATTTCACATTCCCATCAGCAGCGCATGAGGGTTCCAATTTCTCCACATCCTTGCCCTCATTTGTGTTTTGTTTTGTTTTGTTTTTTGATAGTGGATATCCTAATGGATGTGAGGTGATCTCCAACTGTAGTTTCATTTGCATTTCCCTGATGATCAGAGACATTGAGCATCTTTTCATATGCTTGTTGGTCCTTTGTATACCTTTTTGTGATAAATGTCTATTCAAGTCCTTTGCCCATTTTTAAATCAAGTTATTTTTGTAGTTGTGGTTGAGTTGTAAGTGTTCTTTATATATTCTGGATATTAATCTCTTATCAGATATATGGTTTGAACTATTTTTTTTTCATTCCAGAGGTTGTCTTTTCACTCTGTTGATTGTTTCCTTTGCTGTGCAGAAGTTTCTAAGTTTGCTGTAGACCATTCGTCTATTTTTGGTTTTGTTGACTGTGCTGTGGTATCATATGCAAGAAATCATTGCCAAATTCAGTGTCATGAAGATTTTGCTGTATTTTCTTCTGGGAGTTTTATAGTTTCAGGTATTACATTTAGGGCTTTAATCCATTTTGAGTTAATTTTTGTATATGATGTGAGGTAAGGGTCCAACTTCATTCTTTTCCATGTGGGTGTCCAGTTCCCAGCACCACTTGTTGAAGAGGCTATCCCGTACATATTGTGTAGCCTTGGCACCCTTGTCAAAGATCATTTGGCCACATAGATAAGGGTTTATTTCCAGGCTCTCTATTCTGTTCCACTGGTCTATATGTCAGTCTTTATCAGTAACATACTATTTCGATCGCTGTAGCTTCATAATATGTTTTGAAAACAGGATGTGTGAGGTCTCCAGGTTTGTTTTCCTTTACCAAGATTGTTTTGGCAATTTGGGGTTCTTTGAAACATTAGGGATAATGTTCTTTGAAACGTTAACATAGGGGTTGAGGGAGTCTCACTTTTTATGTGTAGACTTGCACATAACATTATGTTTTCACTATAGCCTCTCTACCCTCAGCTGAGCTCGGTGGTCCTATGTCCAGGATCCCTTTGGTTCAGCAGAGAGTAAATCTCTAGTCTTCTGCTATGATGGATATAAGGGTGGGTATGGATGATAGTTTCTTCACTGTGTGGTGGATGGACAGGGTCTTGGGTCTCCAATGATATTATTTTTTGCCTCAAAGTAAAGACTCAATAAGTTCTTATTGGTTCATTGATCTTTCTATCAGCATTAGTGGACTGACTGCTGGACTGAGGAGCAGACAATTTAGACAAAAGGAGTACAAGAAAAGCTCAAGCAAGAAAAAATTGATACTGTTGAAGATGAGAGTTATTAAAATTGTCAGATTACTGAAATTTCTAATTGCAACCCATCAGTGATTGTGAATGTATGATTTCCTCACAAAGTCTTCTTTTTTAAGAAACATTATGGAATTTATATCTATAATATATAAACTCTGCTGTCAGAAGCAGAAATATTAGAATCTTAAGTGGATAATCACTGAAGTGACTCTGCTAAGTTTTTGCATGTAGAATTCTAAATATCTCAGCCAATAGGATTAGAAATTTAAGAAATTCTTTAGAAGAACAAATTTCATTTCCCTGAATAGCTCATCATTTTTCTTCTGGGGTTTTTCATGTAGGCTATTTAGGTGAATATTAAAAGTGTGAAGGGAAATATTTTGTACCCATGATGCTACAGATTGGCATCTCCAAAAGACAAGAAATATTGCCAAGTCTATCGCTAATCAAGTTTTATAATTTACAACCTGTGCAAACTGTGGGCTGAGAACCACAGCAGTTGTGCTGAGTGTTTCTGGGAAGTTACCATCATCCCAGCACCAATTATTAAAACCTCTTACACACATTAAAGCTATAAAGATTAAAAATATAGCACACTTGTCATTAAATATGGATGACTTCATGTAATATGCATTATATACACAAACAATGTCCTGCCACTTAGACTTTATCACTACCCTACGGAAAATCCACAAACCCAGAGTCCCACATCAAAACTCATTTTGGCAAAGCCAAGGAACAACTTCGTCACGCAGAATAAACACAGATGTTCCACACTCAGGCAACTGGCTAAGAGGAGATGGTGCATCAGGGGATGCGCAGCTCTGTAAGAGATAATGCCGCCTTACATACCCTACAGCATTGTCTTCTGTGGAGGCTGCAAACATTGTTTAAAAGGACTGATTCTTCTGTTTTAAAAAATTGTCTTTCCTGACTATAGCTGTGAACTCACTGAACTAGTTCTCCCTGCGTGTATGCGGGAGTATGTGCACACTGTCTGGGAATGTCGGTTTGCATGTTTTTGAGCTAAAGGGAAGAACTAAATTTCACAGGCATCTTAAGCAGTTCCTTTCTTGTCAGTGATTTATTGATTTCTGTCAGTAAGGTATAATATTAATAACCATATTAATTATAAGAAGGTCTGAGGAAGGAAAAGTTTCTAGCCTCTTCCATTAACTGACAGTTAATGCTGGGCGGTTCCAAACGACCAGACAGCTCTAATTGACTTCCCTTTGTTCCTTTCATTCTCAGCTAATTGAAATAGAATATCTCTGCTAAACAAACATTCCTGGGACTCAAATGTATTTCCCACAAAAACAGAAATAGAGTTGCAAAAGATGAAGACCACACGTTTGGGTTTTCTGATATGTGGCCTAGAATTGCATTGATATTCAGTTAGGCCTATTTCAAATATCTACTCAAAATAGAGTTTCCCCTCTTCCCCCATACTGTCATGTGATTGGGAAGGATAGGATAGAGTTGGATTAGAAAGAGAAGGATAAGATTTGGGGTTATTGTGATTTTGGAACTATATAATTTTTGTGAACACCTCTGTCTTGAAACAGTTTTAATCTGAAATATACCTGAATCCCATTACGGAGGAGGGGAGTGTTAGAAGGCAAAAAAATCTCCAGTAACATTGTCTTGGTTATAATGGGAAATCGATCCTAGTCATCATATTCTAATTAGTAGGAAAAATATATAAAAAGTGTTTTAGGAAATAAGTAACCTCTTGAGAAGACCAGGAGTCCTGTCCATCATCTTCCACCATCTTTTATTTTAAGTATCATGCCTTAGGCAAGACAGGCAAAAAATTTCAGACTGTAGCCACTTGCCTTTCATGCTGCAAGTATTTGTGTTGTCTTTGCTCTCTTTATTGCAATGTCCTTTACACTTTTCTAATGATACACTCTTAGCAATATTTTGAATACAGACCCCAAGTATACATTTATTTATTGCTTTATGATTTATTACAATAATACATTATATACATTGTAAAGCATACTCAAAAATAAAGATTAGATGAAGTATGACATTTTAAAGACAATTTTAATTTTGTTTCCTATTATTAGTTTAAAAGCCCTCTTATATTATAATTTTATTTTAGACTGAAGTGACTATAGGACTGAGGGCCATGTGATCAATGTGACTAAATATGCTTTACAAATCTGGCTTAACCCTTATAATACAGCAATTTAAGGACCTGGTTCTAAGTGCAGTTTACTTCTATTCTTGGTTATAAAAACGGCCATAGCTAAAAAGATACTTTATGGAAATAGAGTGAGCCAAATGGGAGGACATTTTTGGCTGTGATTAATAAACCATGATACTCATTTTAAAAATCCCAACCCCTCAATTAAGTAAAACTATTTTTCTTCAAATTTGACTAACACATTTCCGTCTTCCCTGATGTCAATTAGTTTTCCTTGCAAAATAATAAGTTGTTACACTAATTTTAACAAATGGCTTCAATCCACTAAAAATTTTATTTTCAAGTTTTTAGCATGCGCAGATATGAAAATCCTGTTTAGGTTTATTTACTTTGGGCTAAAAATTTTGCTTAATAATGGGAACATTTCCAAATATTGGTTTTCAAGATGACCTCTCCATAGTCCAAGTTACTTTTCTTACTTATTATTAAAGTGTTACCTTTACCTTGAAGGGACATATTAATATTTGTCCCCAAATATCTGTTAGGTAGCATACTCTTGTCAGCCACTTGTCATCATAGAAAAGGTCAGTAAATTTGAAATACTTTTACTTTTCATAAAAAAAAAAAGAGTAACTCATATTTTAATTCCAACAATTGTTCATACTTTACCATGAGACAATCAGTGAATCTCTGTGGGCTAAAAAGATTCATGATTTCTCCCTGTTTTATTACAAGATAATATATGTTCTATTATATTTTAAATATCTTATCCTTATACAACAACTATATTATGAAATAGTCTAGTAGTTTTTCTACTTCTCATTTCAACTTCTTTTCTGCAAGTTTTCTAAAAATGATATAAATAATAAATTTCAAAAATGGTGCTATTGATTAATCTTATCCCAGAATTCCTTTTTAAATTCCATTTGGAGCAACTGATCAGAGTTTGGACTTCCAAAGTTGGGCTTGTATCAAATATTGTGTTTGGAAATATATTATTTCATTTAAAAGTCATTACTGTTAAAGTATATCTCCTCTGATATAGCTTTTCTTAAGTGACTCATAAAAATAGTTATTTGTGTATTTCATTATTGAAGTAGAATCTGGAAAATACCATTAATTGAGACAACATCTGTGGGCAGATAATTATGGGAAAAGTTAAGCTGAATGAGATTCCCTTTCCCTCTACTTCTGACTTCCAGCTCTTTTGTCTCGCCGGTGAGGAGGTCCTGGGACCTGTGGACACTGGGAGTGAGTCCTGAGTCTCCACCGAGGTCCTGGCAGAAAGAATGGAAGAGCTGGTGATTAGCTTGCACCCTTTTTCCTGCTGTGCCCATCCATGGGCCCCTCCCAGGGGCCTTAGCTGGGGCTGACAGCCTGCCAGCTTCTACAACACAGGTTCGTGGAGTTAGAGGCCTTCTGTGGTATTTTTCCCCCTTTAGGAGACTTCAGAAAATAGGAGTAAACCCCCTTCGTTCAATAAAGAAAAATAACAAACCTCCTAAGTAGCTCAGCAGCCAGAGTGGAAGAATGGTCCAAATAAGGAGTGTCAATCACAGCAAACCAGAGTAGCTTGGAGACACAGAGAAATAGAATTTTTTTTTTAAGTGAAAGAAATAGCAAGAGAAGTCAAGGAGATTTGAGTGCCGCACACACCTCCCCTAAATTTCCTGACACTTAAAAAAAAAAATACAGTCTTAAACTAAAAATTCAGTAGACGAAATGAAGAAGAAAATGGTCGCTGTTGTGTCAATCATGTTGTTATCTACAAAGAAAATATCAATAGATTTTAAAAAGTAGTAATTATGCGGGCCACTATCTGGTCATAATTCAATAAAATTAGAAATTAAAAATTAAACAGTGGAAAAAATTCTGACCTACATAGAAATTAAGAAATATACTTAAATCAAAGAGGAAATTAAAAGAAAATTAAACTCTAGATAAAATATTAATATGAAAACATATGGGAGTGGAAAAAATTATTCTCACAGGAATATTTATACCTTTGTTATAAAGGTATAAAGGTGAATGACCAAAAGAGGAGAAACTGAATACATTACAAGAAATTAGAAAAAGAACTGCAAAACATGTCAAAAGAAACTAGAAAGGTGAAATTATTAAAGATAAAAGATGAAATTATTTAAATTGAAACTCAAGAAATAGTAGAAGGAATAAATACATCCCAAACATAGTTCTTTGAAAAAGATTGTGAAGGGATTACCCCAAGGAGAAAGGTGAAGGACCAATAAAAGAAAAAGCTATGAATGAGAAAAAAGACATAATCATAGATATAGAGATGATTTTAAAATTTTTGGTTATTTCTTTATGACTTTTTTTTGTCAGATCTTACTAGATTATCGTTGTTTCTGCCACATAACGTGGCTGATAAAGAGATCACATTAAGAGTAAAAGTTGCCCCTACTTGTATTCTAGAATTCTTCTCTTATGCTCTCCTAATCCTACTCCAACCAAGCCTTTGCCCCACCACATCATTGAAACTCCTCTTATCACCATTACCATATCTCTCTGTTGCTAAACCTAATATTCAATTCTCAGTCTGCATCTTTTTGATCTCCTGGCAAGATCTGTATAGTGAATTACATATTTCTTCTTGAAATACTTTCTTCTCGTGTGTTCCAAGACCCTGCAGATTCCCAGCCTTCTTCTTACCTCACTGGCCATTCCTTCTCAGCTTTCTTTAATAAGTTCCTTATGATCTCCCTAACCTCTTTCTGTTAAAATGTCTTCGGTCCACTTGTCTTCACTACCTCATCCAGCCTCATGGCTTTAAATATCATCCAATCTCCCACCCCCAATCTACCTATTCACATACATGTATGTGAGCACACACATGCACACACACACATACACACACACACATACACACACACACACACAATCTAATCCTGCTCCACTTGCTGTCTTTCCCATTTCCATCCTTCCAGTTGCTCAGAAAAAAACTGTTGGCATTGCCCTCAACTCCTGGCTTTCTCTGGCATCCCATGTCAATCTGATATGAAATCCTGTTGTTCTACTTTCAAATTACACCCAGAAACACTTATCTCCACTGCTGGAAGATAGAACGATGTGAAGAACAGAAAGAAAATGGACTAAAAATAATGAACAGAACCTCAAGGGACCTGTGGGGCTATAACAAAAGAGCTAACATTCAAATCATGAGAGTCCTGGAAGGAAACGAAAAAGAAAGCAGAGTGGGAAAAGTATATGAAGACATAATGGCTGAAAACTTCCAAAGTTGCCAAAACATATAAATCTACAGATTCAAGAGACTGAGTGAAACCCCAACAGGAAAAACCCAAAGAAATACACACGAAGATACATCATAATTAAAATTCTAAAAGTTAAAGAGAAAGAAAAAATCTTGAAGGCAGTGAGAAGAAGTGTCACCTTACCATTAGGGTAAAAATGATTAGAATGACAGTGGATTTCTCATCAGAAAAGAGGCAAGCCAGAAGTAAGTAAACATGCAAATACCCTAGAACCCAGCAGTTGTACTCCTGGGCATTTCCCTCAGAAAAATGAAGACTTATGTTTACACAAAAGTCTGTACACAAATGTTTATAGCATCTTTATTTGCAATAAACAAATAATGGAAATAACTCAGATGTCATTCAACAGGTGAATGGTTAAGCAAGCTGTGGTACATCCATGCCCTGGAATACTAGCTATCAATAAAAAGAAATAAATTATTGATACATGCAACAATCTGGATGAATCTCCAGAGAATTTTGCTGAGTGAAAAAAGCCAATCCCAACAGGTTACGTACTGTGTGATTCCATTTATATGCCATTCTTGAAATAATAGCAGTATAGAAATGGATAAGAGGTTAGTGGTTGCCAGGGGTTTAGGAGGAAACAGGTTAGGAACAAAGGGTTGTGGCTATAAAAGAACAAAATGAGGAATCCTTGTGGTGATGGAAATATTCTGTATCTTGATATATCAATGTCAATGTTCTGGTTATGACATTGTACTATAATGTTGCAAGATGTTATCATTGGGGAGACTATTATTTCTTACAACCTTTAATTATAAAACACAAATTTGGAAAAACAGCATAAAAACAAACCCATGTATTCTTTCTAAAATTTATGATGTTTTTATTACAGTGCATAATAACATATGGTCAGCTGGTAAGAGAGCAACAGAACTGACAAATATAAACACTTGCTATGCCCTTAATTAACCATAGTTCATTGATTGTATATATGCAAAGCACCATATATTTTTTCCCCTGATCTTTTAATCAATTGAGTATTCCTCAGAAAGTGGAAAATGGTCCTTGGAATAAGTAGCAGAGAGTTTAAACCAGGGATAATTCATTACTCTCAAATCTCTGCACAAAAGATTCAATGTAAGTAATTTGGAGTCTTCAGGCCTAATTGAGTGGCATTTAATGGTCTAGTTCTTTTTAGCTGAGACAAAATTCAAAAGTAATTTGTTGTAGGTTTGAGAAGCACTGACAAAGAAAGTCTTTTCTACTATAGTTGTGAATATTCATAATTGGAGATTTTTTAAACCCTCCAAGGGTTTGCTTTGAAGCTTCATGCTGCAGAGCCAAGTTGTCTCGGAGAGTGCAGTCACTTCCTCATGTCAGAGCACTGAGAACTCCCTGTGCCACCATGTCAGTGCCAATGACATTACAGAAAGTAAAATTGTAGCATGAGCTCCTGCTTTCTCCTTTCATTATTATGTAGCGTGCAATAGCACAGGTGCTATTTCTACCTTCATGCTTGTATAGTCAAGTTTTACAAAGGTCTCCTCTTTACTGAACCTCACGGAGGTAAACATTTAAACTATAACTAACACTGTGGAACAACTATTTTTTCTATTAGCCATTCCATGACCCTGTGCCACACTAAGCCCCAAACATCTGCACCTAACACTTTGTCCCCAAGTGCCCTAGATTATAAGTACCTTGTTGGAAGTTGCTGCGTCTTAGCAGCTATTGTGTTGTCATCACTTGTCATAGTAACTGCATAGAGTAAGAGCTGAATAAACATCGTTGGGATGCGTGCAAAACATCATGGCTAGCCAAAAGAATGCTTTAAGTGACGAAACAATGCAAGAATTGTGAAAGGAGTCTATTGTCTCGTTAGACGTGTGTTTATAAACTCAATTATTTTCATTAAGTGCTTTAGAAGGCTTGATTGATAGGAATTATCAAATGTGTGCAAAGTTTATAATTCAGATTTTATAACAGATGGTGGAGTAACAAACTTTATGAGGACTACAGTTCCATTTTAAAGGTTAATTCATTTCCATTTTGAGTGCCTGCTATATGCCAGGTCTAATTGTTGGATTTCAGGGTTATAATGGTGAATGAGTGATAAAGTCTCTGTACTCAAAGCCCTTACAGTAAAGTGGGGACACAGACAAATAGACAAAATACCACATTGGGCCAGGGAAAGGTGTATGTCCTTGGATGGAAGAAATAAAAGATGTTATAGGAGTGCCAGGAAGTGTACCCATTGGGATTGTAGGGATTGGGGAAGGCTTCCTGCAGGAAGTGACATTTAGATTACAATGTGAATATTTAATTTAAGTTGTTATTTTATTACTCTATGTTTGTATTAATTCCATGGATAATAGCATTTAGTAGGATAACAATGCAAATATAATTACTGTTTAGAAAATATATTATTAGGCACAGGTATATGCTGGGGGAAATTTTTCCTAATTATGCTAATATCTAATGCTTGTTAGTTTAGAAAGTATTTGGCTCCATCTTATTTAGTTGTGAAACCAATCTTATTGAATTGTAATTATTATTCCCATTTACAGATGAGAAAACGGAGGGGTTTTTTTAGAGAGAGTGAGTTGCAAGCTTCTGTTTTGGAGCCACCAGTTTAGGATTCCCCTATGTTTTTATTCATTCATTCATTCAATCATTGTAATTAATAATATTGTTCATTCTTTGATTAATCCTTTGTGGTTTTTTTTCTCTACTAATTTTGTTAAAATAATTCTGAGTTTCAACATACTGACGTTTTTGGCACAAGTTCATTCCTCTCTGCATCTTTCCATACGAGTTTTATATTAAGTCATTCAGCAAGTAACTGATAGATTTAGGCCCAAATTCTAGTCTTTTAATGCCAAAGCAAGTGCTCATAGAGTTGCCTATTGCAAGAATCATGTTTTATAGAAAATTCCTCAAACGAATTTTTAAAAATTGTATAACACTGCATGTGTATATTCTTCTGCTACTTGCTTTTTCACTCAGTATCCTGTTTTAAAATCCATGCATATTGTTGTGAGTAGCTGTGGCTCATAGCTTTTTACTTCTATTTATATTATATTGTTGAAGATAGAGACATGTATTTATCCATTCTCCCGTGGATGATACTTGTTTTGCTCCCAAACATTTTCTTTTCATGAACAGTGTTATCATGAACACCATGTGCACTCTTGAACCTTTTTTGTCTGTGGGTACAGAAGTTTCTCTAGGGTCAATACCCAGGAATTTAGAAAATTGCAGGATATGCACATGTTCGATTTTACAAAATAATGGCAAATTGTTTTCAAAATGTTTATATTAATTTATAATCTCATTGCAATTTTTAAATGTTCCCATTAATCCACATCCTCTCCAATATCGGTGTTGTCCGATTTCTCAATTTTTGCTAATCTAGTAGGTATAAAATGGTATCTCATTGTGGTCTTATTTTTGCACATCCCTGATTACTACTGAGATTGAGCATTTTTTTATATATTTGTTCATCACACATATTTTCTCTTTGGTAATATGTTTATTCATGTCTTTTGCAATTTTCCTGTTATGTTGTTTGTTGTTGATCGTATAATTTTGAGGATGTATAATGTGTGGTGTATACTAATCATTTGGCAATTACACTTAATGCAAATCTATTTTTCCAGTTTGTGTCTTGTTTGTTTTTTAAATTTTTAATAGCATCTGTTAATAAGAAGTTTTATTAAATTTAATGTAATCAATTTAGCGATCTTTTTTATTATGGCTAGCTCTTTTTTAATTTAAGAAATTCTTCCCTAATCCAATCCCAAATGATGTGCTCCTACATTGTCTTCTAAAGTTTTAAATTTTTACTTTGCACATTTAAGTGTTTAATCCATCTATAATTGATTCTTATGTACAGAATGAAGTAGGGATTCATTTTCATTTTTTTCATATGGTTATTGGTTGCTCCAGCACTATTTGATGAATACTCCCTACTAGCTACACTGAGCTGCAAAGCTTCTTCTAATCTTCATCAATCACAGGTTTGTGTCTTCATGGTTTGTTTATAGGTGTTCTAAGTTTTTTCATTGGTTATTTTGTCTTATTTCCATTGGTCAAGCAATCTTAATTACTAGATCTTGACATAAGTCTTGACATTTTGTAGGGTAATCTCCCACGATGATTTTCCTTTTCAGGAATATTCTGCCTATTGTTCACTTAGCTTATCGTATTTCATGAAAAACTCTTTGGGAGCTTCATTGTAATTACATTGAATCTGTACATTAATTTGGGGAAAACGGACATCTTTGTGATCTTGAGTCTTACTAACATGAATTTGAGGTATCTCTTTATTTATTCTTTGATCTTTTAATATCATCCGCAAAAGTTTTATAATTTTCTGCATACAGGTCTCATGCATTTTTGGTTAGATTTTTTCCCTAAGTACCTTAAATGTTTTATTTTTATTGTAAATGTTTTCCTTCTCACTACATTTCTGTTTGTTGCTGCTGTATATGCCACTCACATTAATACCTCCTCTTATTTCTAAAACGTTGTCTAAAAATTTGTGTTTGGATTCTCTGGACTTTCAATACAAAAGTATCATGTGAGACTATAACATAAATATCTTTCTGTCCAATCTTTATATCTTAAATTATTTATTTTTCTTGTCTTACTATATTAGATAAAATCTCAGGAGAATGTTGAACACAACTGGTGATAGTGGCTGTCCTTATCATTTCCTTATTTTGAAGCAAATGGTTCTAATGTTTTCTCATTATTGATGATATTTACTCTAGATTTTTTTGTGTATGTGGCCAATGAAATGTAGGACATAACTTTGGATATTAAACTGTGGTGATAATATTACTTAATATCAGAAATATAGAGGAATGAGCAGATGTGAGTAGGGAGGGGAGGGCAGAAGTTCAACTAGTGAATGGTGACATACAAGTCCAAAATGGAGCTCTTCATCTCTACCTAATATTCAAATATGTTCATCCTTCAAATCTCTTGTATAGCAGCCTTTGATTCTTTCAGGAAATCTTAGACACATCTTTCCCTATATGTCCATTGAACTTTGTACACATCAGCTTTGCAGCAATTATGGCACCGTGTTGAAATAATGTGTTTACATGTCTAGTGGCCAAAATTGTATCAGCTATCCTTTTCCATTTTCTCAACCCAACAACCAATCTCTCAGTTGAAAAGCCCTGTCAATTTGTCAACATATCTATGAAGTATGCTTTGAATCCATCAGATTTTATCCTCACTTTTACTTCTTGAGTCTAAGTGATCATTGCTTCTCACCTGGACTGTATCATAGCCTCCTAACCGCTGTCCCTGCTCCACTGTGTCCCATCACAATCTGTACTCAAAGAGCAGCTTTGTTGATCTATTAAAAGTATAAATGAGGGCCGGCCCGGTGGCTTAGTGGTTAAGTGCACGCGCTCTGCTGCTGGCGGCCCAGGTTCGGATCTGGGCGCACACCGATGCACCGCTTCTCCGGCC